>NC_142085.1:1571428-1885714 GCF_054644295.1 Miniopterus natalensis | reverse complement strand
CCTCACGATTGGACCTAGGGTTAAGGTTATGTTGAGGGCTAGGGTTAGAGATCCGGTTCGGCTCACGATTGGACCTAGGG
The DNA here is from genome assembly GCF_054644295.1 of Miniopterus natalensis. Lineage (NCBI taxonomy): Eukaryota > Metazoa > Chordata > Mammalia > Chiroptera > Miniopteridae > Miniopterus > Miniopterus natalensis. The sequence goes on along the minus strand of NC_142085.1, from coordinate 1,885,634 downwards.
TTAGGGTTATGTTGAGGGCCAGGGTTAGAGATCCGGTTCGGCTCACGATTGGACCTAGGGTTAGGGTTATGTTTGGGCCAGGGTTAGAGATCCGGTTCGGCTCACGATTGGACCTAGGGTTAGGGTTATGTTGAGGGCCAGGGTTAGAGATCCGGTTCGGCTCACGATTGGACCTAGGGTTAGGGTTATGTAGAGGGCCAGGGTTAGAGATCCGGTTCGGGTCACGATTGGACCTAGGGTTAGGGTTATGTTGAGGGCCAGGGTTAGAGATCCGGTTCGGGTCACGATTGGACCTAGGGTTAGGGTTATGTTGAGGGCCAGGGTTAGAGATCCGGTTCGGCTCACGATTGGACCTAGGGTTAGGGTTATGTTGAGGGCCAGGGTTAGAGATCCGGTTCGGGTCACGATTGGACCTAGGGTTAGGGTTATGTTGAGGGCCAGGGTTAGAGATCCGGTTCGGGTCACGATTGGACCTAGGGTTAGGGTTATGTTGAGGGCCAGGGTTAGAGATCCGGTTCGGGTCACGATTGGACCTAGGGTTAGGGTTATGTTGAGGGCCAGGGTTAGAGATCCGGTTCGGGTCACGATTGGACCTAGGGTTAGGGTTATGTTGAGGGCCAGGGTTAGAGATCCGGTTCGGGTCACGATTGGACCTAGGGTTAGGGTTATGTTGAGGGCCAGGGTTAGAGATCCGGTTCGGGTCACGATTGGACCTAGGGTTAGGGTTATGTTGAGGGCCAGGGTTAGAGATCCGGTTCGGGTCACGATTGGACCTAGGGTTAGGGTTATGTTGAGGGCCAGGGTTAGAGATCCGGTTCGGGTCACGATTGGACCTAAAGTTAGGGTTATGTTGAGGGCTAGTGTTAGAGATCCGGTTCGGCTCACGATTGGACCTAGGGTTAGGGTTATGTTGAGGGCTAGGGTTAGAGATCCGGTTCGGGTCACGATTGGACCTAGGGTTAGGGTTATGTTGAGGGCTAGGGTTAGAGATCCGGTTCGGGTCACGATTGGACCTAGGGTTAGGGTTATGTTGAGGGCTAGGGTTAGAGATCCGGTTCGGGTGACGATTGGACCTAGGGTTAGGGTTATGTTGAGGGCTAGGGTTAGAGATCCGGTTCGGCTCACGATTGGACCTAGGGTTAAGGTTATGTTGAGGGCTAGGGTTAGAGATCCGGTTCGGCTCACGATTGGACCTAGGGTTAGGGTTATGTTGAGGGCTAGGGTTAGAGATCCGGTTCGGCTCACGATTGGACCTAGGGTTAGGGTTATGTTGATGGCCAGGGTTAGAGATCCGGTTCGGGTCACGATTGGACCTAGGGTTAGGGTTATGTTGAGGGCCAGGGTTAGAGATCCGGTTCGGGTCACGATTGGACCTAGGGTTAGGGTTATGTTGAGGGCCAGGGTTAGAGATCCGGTTCGGGTCACGATTGGACCTAAAGTTAGGGTTATGTTGAGGGCTAGGGTTAGAGATCCGGTTCGGCTCACGATTGGACCTAGGGTTAGGGTTATGTTGAGGGCTAGGGTTAGAGATCCGGTTCGGCTCACGATTGGACCTAGGGTTAGGGTTATGTTGAGGGCTAGGGTTAGAGATCCGGTTCGGGTCACGATTGGACCTAGGGTTAGGGTTATGTTGAGGGCTAGGGTTAGAGATCCGGTTCGGGTCACGATTGGACCTAGGGTTAGGGTTATGTTGAGGGCTAGGGTTAGAGATCCGGTTCGGGTGACGATTGGACCTAGGGTTAGGGTTATGTTGAGGGCTAGGGTTAGAGATCCGGTTCGGCTCACGATTGGACCTAGGGTTAAGGTTATGTTGAGGGCTAGGGTTAGAGATCCGGTTCGGCTCACGATTGGACCTAGTGTTAGGGTTATGTTGAGGGCTAGGGTTAGAGATCCGGTTCGGCTCACGATTGGACCTAGGGTTAGGGTTATGTTGATGGCCAGGGTTAGAGATCCGGTTCGGGTCACGATTGGACCTAGGGTTAGGGTTATGTTGAGGGCCAGGGTTAGAGATCCGGTTCGGGTCACGATTGGACCTAGGGTTAGGGTTATGTTGAGGGCCAGGGTTAGAGATCCGGTTCGGGTCACGATTGGACCTAAAGTTAGGGTTATGTTGAGGGCTAGGGTTAGAGATCCGGTTCGGCTCACGATTGGACCTAGGGTTAGGGTTATGTTGAGGGCTAGGGTTAGAGATCCGGTTCGGGTCACGATTGGACCTAGGGTTAGGGTTATGTTGAGGGCTAGGGTTAGAGATCCGGTTCGGGTCACGATTGGACCTAGGGTTAGGGTTATGTTGAGGGCTAGGGTTAGAGATCCGGTTCGGCTCACGATTGGACCTAGGGTTAGGGTTATGTTGATGGCCAGGGTTAGAGATCCGGTTCGGGTCACGATTGGACCTAGGGTTAGGGTTATGTTGAGGGCCAGGGTTAGAGATCCGGTTCGGGTCACGATTGGACCTAGGGTTAGGGTTATGTTGAGGGCTAGGGTTAGAGATCCGGTTCGGGTCACGATTGGACCTAGGGTTAGGGTTATGTTGAGGGCTAGGGTTAGAGATCCGGTTCGGGTCACGATTGGACCTAGGGTTAGGGTTATGTTGAGGGCTAGGGTTAGAGATCCGGTTCGGCTCACGATTGGACCTAGGGTTAGGGTTATGTTGAGGGCTAGGGTTAGAGATCCGGTTCGGGTCACGATTGGACCTAGGGTTAGGGTTATGTTGAGGGCTAGGGTTAGAGATCCGGTTCGGGTCACGATTGGACCTAGGGTTAGGGTTATGTTGAGGGCTAGGGTTAGAGATCCGGTTCGGGTGACGATTGGACCTAGGGTTAGGGTTATGTTGAGGGCTAGGGTTAGAGATCCGGTTCGGCTCACGATTGGACCTAGGGTTAAGGTTATGTTGAGGGCTAGGGTTAGAGATCCGGTTCGGCTCACGATTGGACCTAGGGTTAGGGTTATGTTGAGGGCTAGGGTTAGAGATCCGGTTCGGCTCACGATTGGACCTAGGGTTAGGGTTATGTTGATGGCCAGGGTTAGAGATCCGGTTCGGCTCACGATTGGACCTAGGGTTAGGGTTATGTTGAGGGCCAGGTTAGAGATCCGGTTCGGCTCACGATTGGACCTAGGGTTAGGGTTATGTTGAGGGCCAGGGTTAGAGATCCGGTTCGGGTCAAGATTGGACCTAGGGTTAGGGTTATGTTGAGGGCCAGGGTTAGAGATCCGGTTCGGGTCACGATTGGACCTAGGGTTAGGGTTATGTTGAGGGCCAGGGTTAGAGATCCGGTTCGGCTCACGATTGGACCTAGGGTTAGGGTTATGTTGAGGGCCAGGGTTAGAGATCCGGTTCGGCTCACGATTGGACCTAGGGTTAGGGTTATGTTGAGGGCCAGGGTTAGAGATCCGGTTCGGCTCACGATTGGACCTAGGGTTAGGGTTATGTTGAGGGCCAGGGTTAGAGATCCGGTTCGGCTCACGATTGGACCTAGGGTTAGGGTTATGTTGAGGGCCAGGGTTAGAGATCCGGTTCGGCTAACGATTGGACCTAGGGTTAGGGTTATGTTGAGGGCCAGGGTTAGAAATCCGGTTCGGCTCACGATTGGAACTAGGGTTAGGGTTATGTTGAGGGCCAGGGTTAGAGATCCGGTTCGGCTCACGATTGGACCTAGGGTTAGGGTTATGTTGAGGGCCAGGGTTAGAGATCCGTTTCGGGTCACGATTGGACCTAGGGTTAGGGTTATGTTGAGGGCCAGGGTTAGAGATCCGGTTCGGGTCACGATTGGACCTAGGGTTAGGGTTATGTTGAGGGCCAGGTTTAGAGATCCGGTTCGGGTCACGATTGGACCTAGGGTTAGGGTTATGTTGAGGGCCAGAGTTAGAGATCCGGTTCGGGTCACGATTGGACCTAGGGTTAGGGTTATGTTGAGGGCCAGGGTTAGAGATCCGGTTCGGGTCACGATTGGACCTAGGGTTAGGGTTATGTTGAGGGCCAGGGTTAGAGATCCGGTTCGGGTCACGATTGTACCTAGGGTTAGGGTTATGTTGAGGGCCAGGGTTAGAGATCCGGTTCGGGTCACGACTGGACCTAAAGTTAGGGTTACGTTGAAGGCCAGGGTTAGAGATCCGGTTCGGCTCACGATTGGACCTAGGGTTAGGGTTATGTTGAGGGCCAGGGTTAGAGATCCGGTTCGGGTCACGATTGGACCTAGGGTTAGGGTTATGTTGAGGGCCAGGGTTAGAGATCCGGTTCGGGTCACGATTGGACCTAGGGTTAGGGTTATGTTGAGGGCTAGGGTTAGAGATCCGGTTCGGCTCACGATTGGACCTAGGGTTAAGGTTATGTTGAGGGCTAGGGTTAGAGATCCGGTTCGGCTCACGATTGGACCTAGGGTTAGGGTTATGTTGAGGGTTAGGGTTAGAGATCCGGTTCGGCTCACGATTGGACCTAGGGTTAGGGTTATGTTGATGGCCAGGGTTAGAGATCCGGTTCGGCTCACGATTGGACCTAGGGTTAGGGTTATGTTGAGGGCCAGGTTAGAGATCCGGTTCGGCTCACGATTGGACCTAGGGTTAGGGTTATGTTGAGGGCCAGGGTTAGAGATCCGGTTCGGGTCAAGATTGGACCTAGGGTTAGGGTTATGTTGAGGGCCAGGGTTAGAGATCCGGTTCGGGTCACGATTGGACCTAGGGTTAGGGTTATGTTGAGGGCCAGGGTTAGAGATCCGGTTCGGCTCACGATTGGACCTAGGGTTAGGGTTATGTTGAGGGCCAGGGTTAGAGATCCGGTTCGGCTCACGATTGGACCTAGGGTTAGGGTTATGTTGAGGGCCAGGGTTAGAGATCCGGTTCGGCTCACGATTGGACCTAGGGTTAGGGTTATGTTGAGGGCCAGGGTTAGAGATCCGGTTCGGCTCACGATTGGACCTAGGGTTAGGGTTATGTTGAGGGCCAGGGTTAGAGATCCGGTTCGGGTCACGATTGGACCTAGGGTTAGGGTTATGTTGAGGGCCTGGGTTAGAGATCCGGTTCGGCTCACGATTGGACCTAGGGTTAGGGTTATGTTGAGGTCCAGGGTTAGAGATCCGGTTCGGCTCACGATTGGACCTAGGGTTAGGGTTATGTTGATGGCCAGGGTTAGAGATCCGGTTCGGCTCACGATTGGACCTAGGGTTAGGGTTATGTTGAGGGCCAGGGTTAGAGATCCGGTTCGGCTCACGATTGGACCTAGGGTTAGGGTTATGTTGAGGGCCAGGGTTAGAGATCCGTTTCGGGTCACGATTGGACCTAGGGTTAGGGTTATGTTGAGGGCCAGGGTTAGAGATCCGGTTCGGGTCACGATTGGACCTAGGGTTAGGGTTATGTTGAGGGCCAGGGTTAGAGATCCGGTTCGGTTCACGATTGGACCTAGGGTTAGGGTTATGTTGAGGGCCAGGGTTAGAGATCCGGTTCGGGTCACGATTGGACCTAGGGTTAGGGTTATGTTGAGGGCCAGGGTTAGAGATCCGGTTCGGGTCACGATTGGACCTAGGGTTAGGGTTATGTTGAGGGCCAGGGTTAGAGATCCGGTTCGGGTCACGATTGGACCTAGGGTTAGGGTTATGTTGAGGGCCAGGGTTAGAGATCCGGTTCGGGTCACGATTGGACCTAGGGTTAGGGTTATGTTGAGGGCTAGGGTTAGAGATCCGGTTCGGGTCACGATTGGACCTAGGGTTAGGGTTATGTTGAGGGCCAGGGTTAGAGATCCGGTTCGGGTCACGATTGGACCTAGGGTTAGGGTTATGTTGAGGGCCAGGGTTAGAGATCCGGTTCGGGTCACGATTGGACCTAGGGTTAGGGTTATGTTGAGGGCCAGGGTTAGAGATCCGGTTCGGGTCACGATTGGACCTAGGGTTAGGGTTATGTTGAGGGCTAGGGTTAGAGATCCGGTTCGGGTCACGATTGGACCTAGGGTTAGGGTTATGTTGAGGGCTAGGGTTAGAGATCCGGTTCGGCTCACGATTGGACCTAGGGTTAAGGTTATGTTGAGGGCTAGGGTTAGAGATCCGGTTCGGCTCACGATTGGACCTAGGGTTAGGGTTATGTTGAGGGCCAGGGTTAGAGATCCGGTTCGGGTCACGATTGGACCTAGGGTTAGGGTTATGTTGATGGCCAGGGTTAGAGATCCGGTTCGGCTCACGATTGGACCTAGGGTTAGGGTTATGTTGAGGGCCAGGTTAGAGATCCGGTTCGGCTCACGATTGGACCTAGGGTTAGGGTTATGTTGAGGGCCAGGGTTAGAGATCCGGTTCGGGTCACGATTGGACCTAGGGTTAGGGTTATGTTGAGGGCTAGGGTTAGAGATCCGGTTCGGCTCACGATTGGACCTAGGGTTAAGGTTATGTTGAGGGCTAGGGTTAGAGATCCGGTTCGGCTCACGATTGGACCTAGGGTTAGGGTTATGTTGAGGGCCAGGGTTAGAGATCCGGTTCGGGTCACGATTGGACCTAGGGTTAGGGTTATGTTGATGGCCAGGGTTAGAGATCCGGTTCGGCTCACGATTGGACCTAGGGTTAGGGTTATGTTGAGGGCCAGGTTAGAGATCCGGTTCGGCTCACGATTGGACCTAGGGTTAGGGTTATGTTGAGGGCCAGGGTTAGAGATCCGGTTCGGGTCAAGATTGGACCTAGGGTTAGGGTTATGTTGAGGGCCAGGGTTAGAGATCCGGTTCGGGTCACGATTGGACCTAGGGTTAGGGTTATGTTGAGGGCCAGGGTTAGAAATCCGGTTCGGCTCACGATTGGACCTAGGGTTAGGGTTATGTTGAGGGCTAGGGTTAGAGATCCGGTTCGGCTCACGATTGGACCTAGGGTTAGGGTTATGTTGAGGGCCAGGCTTAGAGATCCGGTTCGGCTCACGATTGGACCTAGGGTTAGGGTTATGTTGAGGGCCAGGGTTAGAGATCCGGTTCGGCTCACGATTGGACCTAGGGTTAGTGTTATGTTGAGGGCCAGGGTTAGAGATCCGGTTCGGCTCACGATTGGACCTAGGGTTAGGGTTATGTTGAGGGCCAGGGTTAGAGATCCGGTTCGGCTCACGATTGGACCTAGGGTTAGGGTTATGTTGAGGTCCAGGGTTAGAGATCCGGTTCGGCTCACGATTGGACCTAGGGTTAGGGTTATGTTGAGGGCCAGGGTTAGAGATCCGGTTCGGGTCACGATTGGACCTAGGGTTAGGGTTATGTTGAGGGCCAGGGTTAGAGATCCGGTTCGGGTCACGATTGGACCTAGGGTTAGGGTTATGTTGAGGGCCAGGGTTAGAGATCCGGTTCGGGTCACGATTGGACCTAGGGTTAGGGTTATGTTGAGGGCCAGGGTTAGAGATCCGGTTCGGGTCACGATTGGACCTAGGGTTAGGGTTATGTTGAGGGCCAGGGTTAGAGATCCGGTTCGGGTCACGATTGGACCTAGGGTTAGGGTTATGTTGACGGCCAGGGTTAGAGATCCGGTTCGGGTCACGATTGGACCTAGGGTTAAGGTTATGTTGAGGGCTAGGGTTAGAGATCCGGTTCGGCTCACGATTGGACCTAGGGTTAGGGTTATGTTGAGGGCCAGGGTTAGAGATCCGGTTCGGGTCAAGATTGGACCTAGGGTTAGGGTTATGTTTAGGGCCAGGGTTAGAGATCCGGTTCGGGTCAAGATTGGACCTAGGGTTAGGGTTATGTTGAGGGCCAGGGTTAGAGATCCGGTTCGGGTCACGATTGGACCTAGGGTTAGGGTTATGTTGAGGGCCAGGGTTAGAGATCCGGTTCGGCTCACGATTGGACCTAGGGTTAGGGTTATGTTGAGGGCCAGGGTTAGAGATCCGGTTCGGGTCACGATTGGACCTAGGGTTAGGGTTATGTTGAGGGCCAGGGTTAGAGATCCGGTTCGGGTCACGATTGGACCTAGGGTTAGGGTTATGTTGAGGGCCAGGGTTAGAGATCCGGTTCGGGTCACGATTGGACCTAGGGTTAGGGTTATGTTGAGGGCCAGGGTTAGAGATCCGGTTCGGGTCACGATTGGACCTAGGGTTAGGGTTATGTTGAGGGCTAGGGTTAGAGATCCGGTTCGGCTCACGATTGGACCTAAAGTTAGGGTTATGTTGAGGGCTAGGGTTAGAGATCCGGTTCGGGTCACGATTGGACCTAGGGTTAGGGTTATGTTGAGGGCTAGAGTTAGAGATCCGGTTCGGGTCACGATTGGACCTAGGGTTAGGGTTATGTTGAGGGCCAGGGTTAGAGATCCGGTTCGGCTCACGATTGGACCTAGGGTTAAGGTTATGTTGAGGGCTAGGGTTAGACATCCGGTTCGGGTCACGATTGGACCTAGGGTTAGGGTTATGTTGAGGGCTAGGGTTAGAGATCCGGTTCGGCTCACGATTGGACCTAGGGTTAGGGTTATGTTGATGGCCAGGGTTAGAGATCCGGTTCGGCTTACGATTGGACCTAGGGTTAGGGTTATGTTGAGGGCCAGGTTAGAGATCCGGTTCGGCTCACGATTGGACCTAGGGTTAGGGTTATGTTGAGGGCCAGGGTTAGAGATCCGGTTCGGGTCAAGATTGGACCTAGGGTTAGGGTTATGTTGAGGGCCAGGGTTAGAGATCCGGTTCGGGTCACGATTGGACCTAGGGTTAGGGTTATGTTGAGGGCCAGGGTTAGAGATCCGGTTCGGCTCACGATTGGACCTAGGGTTAGGGTTATGTTGAGGGCCAGGGTTAGAGATCCGGTTCGGCTCACGATTGGACCTAGGGTTAGGGTTATGTTGAGGGCCAGGGTTAGAGATCCGGTTCGGCTCACGATTGGACCTAGGGTTAGGGTTATGTTGAGGGCCAGGGTTAGAGATCCGGTTCGGCTCACGATTGGACCTAGGGTTAGGGTTATGTTGAGGGCCAGGGTTAGAGATCCGGTTCGGCTCACGATTGGACCTAGGGTTAGGGTTATGTTGAGGGCCAGGGTTAGAAATCCGGTTCGGCTCACGATTGGACCTAGGGTTAGGGTTATGTTGAGGGCCAGGGTTAGAGATCCGGTTCGGCTCACGATTGGACCTAGGGTTAGGGTTATGTTGAGGGCCAGGGTTAGAGATCCATTTCGGGTCACGATTGGACCTAGGGTTAGGGTTATGTTGAGGGCCAGGGTTAGAGATCCGGTTCGGGTCACGATTGGACCTAGGGTTAGGGTTATGTTGAGGGCCAGGTTTAGAGATCCGGTTCGGGTCACGATTGGACCTAGGGTTAGGGTTATGTTGAGGGCCAGGGTTAGAGATCCGGTTCGGGTCACGATTGGACCTAGGGTTAGGGTTATGTTGAGGGCCAGGGTTATAGATCCGGTTCGGGTCACGATTGGACCTAGGGTTAGGGTTATGTTGAGGGCCAGGGTTAGAGATCCGGTTCGGGTCACGATTGGACCTAGGGTTAGGGTTATGTTGAGGGCCAGGGTTAGAGATCCGGTTCGGGTCACGATTGGACCTAGGGTTAGGGTTATGTTGAGGGCCAGGGTTAGAGATCCGGTTCGGCTCACGATTGGACCTAGGGTTAGGGTTATGTTGAGGGCCAGGGTTAGAGATCCGGTTCGGGTCACGATTGGACCTAGGGTTAGGGTTATGTTGAGGGCCAGGGTTAGAGATCCGGTTCGGGTCACGATTGGACCTAAAGTTAGGGTTATGTTGAGGGCCAGGGTTAGAGATCCGGTTCGGGTCACGATTGGACCTAGGGTTAGGGTTATGTTGAGGGCCAGGGTTAGAGATCCGGTTCGGGTCACGATTGGACCTAGGGTTAGGGTTATGTTGAGGGCCAGGGTTAGAGATCCGGTTCGGCTCACGATTGGACCTAGGGTTAGGGTTATGTTGAGGGCCAGGGTTAGAGATCCATTTCGGGTCACGATTGGACCTAGGGTTAGGGTTATGTTGAGGGCCAGGGTTAGAGATCCGGTTCGGGTCACGATTGGACCTAGGGTTAGGGTTATGTTGAGGGCCAGGTTTAGAGATCCGGTTCGGGTCACGATTGGACCTAGGGTTAGGGTTATGTTGAGGGCCAGGGTTAGAGATCCGGTTCGGGTCACGATTGGACCTAGGGTTAGGGTTATGTTGAGGGCCAGGGTTATAGATCCGGTTCGGGTCACGATTGGACCTAGGGTTAGGGTTATGTTGAGGGCCAGGGTTAGAGATCCGGTTCGGGTCACGATTGGACCTAGGGTTAGGGTTATGTTGAGGGCCAGGGTTAGAGATCCGGTTCGGGTCACGATTGGACCTAGGGTTAGGGTTATGTTGAGGGCCAGGGTTAGAGATCCGGTTCGGCTCACGATTGGACCTAGGGTTAGGGTTATGTTGAGGGCCAGGGTTAGAGATCCGGTTCGGGTCACGATTGGACCTAGGGTTAGGGTTATGTTGAGGGCCAGGGTTAGAGATCCGGTTCGGGTCACGATTGGACCTAAAGTTAGGGTTATGTTGAGGGCCAGGGTTAGAGATCCGGTTCGGGTCACGATTGGACCTAGGGTTAGGGTTATGTTGAGGGCCAGGGTTAGAGATCCGGTTCGGGTCACGATTGGACCTAGGGTTAGGGTTATGTTGAGGGCTAGGGTTAGAGATCCGGTTCGGGTCACGATTGGACCTAGGGTTAGGGTTATGTTGAGGGCCAGGGTTAGAGATCCGGTTCGGCTCACGATTGGACCTAGGGTTAAGGTTATGTTGAGGGCTAGGGTTAGAGATCCGGTTCGGCTCACGATTGGACCTAGGGTTAGGGTTATGTTGAGGGCTAGGGTTAGAGATCCGGTTCGGCTCACGATTGGACCTAGGGTTAGGGTTATGTTGATGGCCAGGGTTAGAGATCCGGTTCGGCTCACAATTGGACCTAGGGTTAGGGTTATGTTGAGGGCCAGGTTAGAGATCCGGTTCGGCTCACGATTGGACCTAGGGTTAGGGTTATGTTGAGGGCCAGGGTTAGAGATCCGGTTCGGGTCAAGATTGGACCTAGGGTTAGGGTTATGTTGAGGGCCAGGGTTAGAGATCCGGTTCGGGTCACGATTGGACCTAGGGTTAGGGTTATGTTGAGGGCCAGGGTTAGAGATCCGGTTCGGCTCACGATTGGACCTAGGGTTAGGGTTATGTTGAGGGCCAGGGTTAGAGATCCGGTTCGGGTCACGATTGGACCTAGGGTTAGGGTTATGTTGAGGGCCAGGGTTAGAGATCCGGTTCGGGTCACGATTGGACCTAAAGTTAGGGTTATGTTGAGGGCTAGGGTTAGAGATCCGGTTCGGCTCACGATTGGACCTAGGGTTAGGGTTATGTTGAGGGCTAGGGTTAGAGATCCGGTTCGGGTGACGATTGGACCTAGGGTTAGGGTTATGTTGAGGGCTAGGGTTAGAGATCCGGTTCGGGTCACGATTGGACCTAGGGTTAGGGTTATGTTGAGGGCTAGGGTTAGAGATCCGGTTCGGCTCACGATTGGACCTAGGGTTAAGGTTATGTTTAGCGCTAGGGTTAGAGATCCGGTTCGGCTCACGATTGGACCTAGGGTTAGGGTTATGTTGAGGGCTAGGGTTAGAGATCCGGTTCGGCTCACGATTGGACCTAGGGTTAGGGTTATGTTGATGGCCAGGGTTAGAGATCCGGTTCGGCTCACGATTGGACCTAGGGTTAGGGTTATGTTGAGGGCCAGGTTAGAGATCCGGTTCGGCTCACGATTGGACCTAGTGTTAGGGTTATGTTGAGGGCCAGGGTTAGAGATCCGGTTCGGGTCAAGATTGGACCTAGGGTTAGGGTTATGTTGAGGGCCAGGGTTAGAGATCCGGTTCGGGTCACGATTGGACCTAGGGTTAGGGTTATGTTGAGGGCCAGGGTTAGAGATCCGGTTCGGCTCACGATTGGACCTAGGGTTAGGGTTATGTTGAGGGCTAGGGTTAGAGATCCGGTTCGGCTCACGATTGGACCTAGGGTTAGGGTTATGTTGAGGGCCAGGGTTAGAGATCCGGTTCGGCTCACGATTGGACCTAGGGTTAGGGTTATGTTGAGGGCCCGGGTTAGAGATCCGGTTCGGCTCACGATTGGACCTAGGGTTAGGGTTATGTTGAGGGCCAGGGTTAGAGATCCGGTTCGGCTCACGATTGGACCTAGGGTTAGGGTTATGTTGAGGGCCAGGGTTAGAGATCCGGTTCGGCTCACGATTGGACCTAGGGTTAGGGTTATGTTGAGGGCCAGGGTTAGAGATCCGGTCGGCTCACGATTGGACCTAGGGTTAGGGTTATGTTGAGGGCCAGGGTTAGAGATCCGGTTCGGGTCACGATTGGACCTAGGGTTAGGGTTATGTTGAGGGCCAGGGTTAGAGATCCGGTTCGGGTCACGATTGGACCTAGGGTTAGGGTTATGTTGAGGGCCAGGGTTAGAGATTCGGTTCGGGTCACGATTGGACCTAGGGTTAGGGTTATGTTGAGGGCCAGGGTTAGAGATCCGGTTCGGGTCACGATTGGACCTAGGGTTAGGGTTATGTTGAGGGCCAGGGTTAGAGATCCGGTTCGGGTCACGATTGGACCTAGGGTTAGGGTTATGTTGAGGGCCAGGGTTAGAGATCCGATTAGGGTCACGATTGGACCTAGGGTTAGGGTTATGTTGAGGGCTAGGATTAGAGATCCGGTTCGGGTCACGATTGGACCTAGGGTTAGGGTTATGTTGAGGGCTAGGGTTAGAGATCCGGTTCGGGTGACGATTGGACCTAGGGTTAGGGTTATGTTGAGGGCTAGGGTTAGAGATCCGGTTCGGGTCACGATTGGACCTAGGGTTAGGGTTATGTTGAGGGCTAGGGTTAGAGATCCGGTTCGGGTCACGATTGGACCTAGGGTTAGGGTTATGTTGAGGGCTAGGGTTAGAGATCCGGTTCGGCTCACGATTGGACCTAGGGTTAGGGTTATGTTGAGGGCTAGGGTTAGAGATCCGGTTCGGGTGACGATTGGACCTAGGGTTAGAGTTATGTTGAGGGCTAGGGTTAGAGATCCGGTTCGGGTGACGGTTGGACCTAGGGTTAGGGTTATGTTGAGGGCTAGGGTTAGAGATCCGGTTCGGGTGACGATTGGACCTAGGGTTAGGGTTATGTTGAGGGCTAGGGTTAGAGATCCGGTTCGGGTGACGATTGGACCTAGGGTTAGGTTTATGTTGAGGGCTAGGGTTAGAGATCCGGTACGGGTGACGATTGGACCTAGGGTGAGGGTTATGTTGAGGGCTAGGGTTAGAGATCCGGTTCGGGTGACGATTGGACCTAGGGTTAGGGTTATGTTGAGGGCTAGGGTTAGAGATCCGGTTCGGGTCACGATTGGACCTAGGGTTAGGGTTATGTTGAGGGCTAGGGTTAGAGATCCGGTTCGGGTCACGATTGGACCTAGGGTTAGGGTTATGTTGAGGGCTAGGGTTAGAGATCCGGTTCGGGTCACGATTGGACCTAGGGTTAGGGTTATGTTGAGGGCTAGGGTTAGAGATCCGGTTCGGGTCACGATTGGACCTAGGGTTAGGGTTATGTTGAGGGCTAGGTTTAGAGATCCGGTTCGGGTCACGATTGCACCTAGGGTTAGGGTTATGTTGAGGGCTAGGGTTAGAGATCCGGTTCGGGTCATGATTGGACCTAGGGTTAAGGTTATGTTGAGGGCTAGGGTTAGAGATCCGGTTAGGGTGACGATTGGACCTAGGGTTAGGGTTATGTTGAGGGCTAGGGTTAGAGATCCGGTTCTCGTCACGATTGGACCTAGGGTTAGGGTTATGTTGAGGGCTAGGGTTAGAGATCCGGTTCGGGTTACGATTGGACCTAGGGTTAGGGTTATGTTGAGGGCCAGGGTTAGAGATCCGGTTCGGGGCACGATTGGACCTAGGGTTAGGGTTATGTTGAGGGCCAGGGTTAGAGATCCGGTTCGGGTCACGATTGGACCTAGGGTTAGGGGTATGTTGAGGGCCAGGGTTAGAGATCCGGTTCGGGTCACGATTGGACCTAGGGTTAGGGTTATGTTGAGGGCCAGGGTTAGAGATCCGGTTCGGGTCACGATTGGACCTAGGGTTCGGCTTATGTTGAGGGCCAGGTTTAGAGATCCGGTTCGGGTCACGATTGGACCTAGGGTTAGGGTTATGTTGAGGGCCAGGGTTAGAGTTCCGGTTCGGGTCACGATTGGACCTAGGGTTAGGGTTATGTTGAGGGCCAGGGTTAGAGATCCGGTTCGGGTCACGATTGGACCTAGGGTTAGGGTTATGTTGAGGGCCAGGGTTAGAGATCCGGTTCGGGTCACGATTGGACCTAGGGTTAGGGTTATGTTGAGGGCCAGGGTTAGAGATCCGGTTCCGGTCACGATTGGACCTAGGGTTAGGGTTATGTTGAGGGCCAGGGTTAGAGATCCGGTTCGGGTCACGATTGGACCTAGGGTTAGGGTTATGTTGAAGGCCAGGGTTAGAGATCCGGTTCGGGTCACGATTGGACCTAGGGTTAGGGTTATGTTGAGGGCCAGGTTTAGAGATCCGGTTCGGCTCACGATTGGACCTAGGGTTAGGGTTATGTTGAGGGCCAGGGTTAGAGATCCGGTTCGGCTCACGATTGGACCTAGGGTTAGGGTTATGTTGAGGGCCAGGGTTAGAGATCCGGTTCGGCTCACGATTGGACCTAGGGTTAGGGTTATGTTGAGGGCCAGGGTTAGAGATCCGGTTCGGCTCACGATTGGACCTAGGGTTAGGGTTATGTTGAGGGCCAGGGTTAGAGATCCGGTTCGGCTCACGATTGGACCTAGGGTTAGGGTTATGTTGAGGGCCAGGGTTAGAGATCCGGTTCGGCTCACGATTGGACCTAGGGTTAAGGTTATGTTGAGGGCCAGGGTTAGAGATCCGGTTCGGCTCACGATTGGACCTACGGTTAGGGTTATGTTGAGGGCCAGGGTTAGAGATCCGGTTCGGCTCACGATTGGACCTAGGGTTAGGGTTATGTTGAGGGCCAGGGTTAGAGATCCGGTTCGGCTCACGATTGGACCTAGGGTTAGGGTTATGTTGAGGGCCAGGGTTAGAGATCCGGTTCGGCTCACGATTGGACCTAGGGTTAGGTGTATGTTGAGGGCCAGGGTTAGAGATCCGGTTCGGGTCACGATTGGACCTAGGGTTAGGGTTATGTTGAGGGCCAGGGTTAGAGATCCGGTTCGGGTCACGATTGGACCTAGGGTTAGGGGTATGTTGAGGGCCAGGGTTAGAGATCCGGTTCGGGTCACGTTGGACCTAGGGTTAGGGTTATGTTGAGGGCCAGGGTTAGAGATCCGGTTCGGGTCACGATTGGACCTAGGGTTAGGGTTATGTTGAGGGCTAGGGTTAGAGATCCGGTTCGGCTCACGATTGGACCTAGGGTTAGGGTTATGTTGAGGGCTAGGGTTAGAGATCCGGTTCGGCTCACGATTGGACCTAGGGTTAGGGTTATGTTGAGGGCTAGGGTTAGAGATCCGGTTCGGCTCACGATTGGACCTAGGGTTAGGGTTATGTTGAGGGCCAGTGTTAGAGATCCGGTTCGGCTCACGATTGGACCTAGGGTTAGGGTTATGTTGAGGGCCAGGGTTAGAGATCCGGTTCGGGTCAAGATTGGACCTAGGGTTAGGGTTATGTTGAGGGCCAGGGTTAGAGATCCGGTTCGGGTCACGATTGGACCTAGGGTTAGGGTTATGTTGAGGGCCAGGGTTAGAGATCCGGTTCGGGTCACGATTGGACCTAGGGTTAGGGTTATGTTGAGGGCCAGGGTTAGAGATCCGGTTCGGGTCACGATTGGACCTAGGGTTAGGGTTATGTTGAGGGCCAGGGTTAGAGATCCGGTTCGGGTCACGATTGGACCTAGGGTTAGGGTTATGTTGAGGGCCAGGGTTACAGATCCGGTTCGGGTTACTATTGGACCTAGGGTTAGGGTTATGTTGAGGGCCAGGGTTAGAGATCCGGTTCGGGGCACGATTGGACCTAGGGTTAGGGTTATGTTGAGGGCCAGGGTTAGAGATCCGGTTCGGGTCACGATTGGACCTAGGGTTAGGGTTATGTTGAGGGCTAGGGTTAGAGATCCGGTTAGGGTCACGATTGGACATAGGGTTAGGGTTATGTTGAGGGCTAGGGTTAGAGATCCGGTTCGGGTGACGATTGGACCTAGGGTTAGGGTTATGTTGAGGGCCAGGGTTAGAGATCCGGTTCGGGTGACGATTGGACCTAGGGTTAGGGTTATGTTGAGGGCTAGGGTTAGAGATCCGGTTCGGGTGACAATTGGACCTAGGGTTAGGGTTATCTTGAGGGCTAGGGTTAGAGATCCGGTTCGGGTGACGATTGGACCTAGGGTTAGGGTTATGTTGAGGGCTAGGGTTAGAGATCCGGTTCGGGTGACGATTGGACCTAGGGTTAGGGTTATGTTGAGGGCTAGGGTTAGAGATCCGGTTCGGGTGACGATTGGACCTAGGGTTAGGGTTATGTTGAGGGCTAGGGTTAGAGATCCGGTTCGGGTCACGATTGGACCTAGGGTTAGGTTTATGTTGAGGGCTAGGGTTAGAGATCCGGTTCGGGTCACGATTGGACCTAGGGTTAGGGTTATGTTGAGGGCTAGGGTTAGAGATCCGGTTCGGGTGACGATTGGACCTAGGGTTAGGGTTATGTTGAGGGCTAGGGTTAGAGATCCGGTTCGGGTGACGGTTGGACCTAGGGTTAGGGTTATGTTGAGGGCTAGGGTTAGAGATCCGGTTCGGGTGACGATTGGACCTAGGGTTAGGGTTATGTTGAGGGCTAGGGTTAGAGATCCGGTTCGGGTGACGATTGGACCTAGGGTTAGGGTTATGTTGAGGGCTAGGGTTAGAGATCCGGTTCGGGTGACGATTGGACCTAGGGTTAGGGTTATGTTGAGGGCTAGGGTTAGAGATCCGGTTCGGGTGACGATTGGACCTAGGGTTAGGGTTATGTTGAGGGCTAGGGTTAGAGATCCTGTTAGGGTCACGATTGGACCTAGGGTTAGGGTTATGTTGAGGGCTAGGGTTAGAGATCCGGTTAGGGTCACGATTGGACCTAGGGTTAGGGTTATGTTGAGGGCTAGGGTTAGAGATCCGGTTAGGGTCACGATTGGACCTAGGGTTAGGGTTATGTTGAGGGCTAGGGTTAGAGATCCGGTTAGGGTCACGATTGGACCTAGGGTTAGGGTTATGTTGAGGGCTAGGGTTAGAGATCCGGTTCGGGTCACGATTGGACCTAGGGTTAGGGTTATGTTGAGGGCTAGGGTTAGAGATCCGGTTCGGGTCACGATTGGACCTAGGGTTAGGGTTATGTTGAGGGCTAGGGTTAGAGATCCGGTTCGGGTCACGATTGGACCTAGGGTTAGGGTTATGTTGATGGCTAGGGTTAGAGATCCGGTTCGGGTCACGATTGGACCTAGGGTTAGGGTTATGTTGAGGGCTAGGGTTAGAGATCCGGTTCGGGTGACGATTGGACCTAGGGTTAGGGTTTTGTTGAGGGCTAGGGTTAGAGATCCGGTTCGGGTGACGATTGGACCTAGGGTTAGGGTTATGTTGAGGGCTAGGGTTAGAGATCCGGTTCGTGTCACGATTGGACCTAGGGTTAGGGTTATGTTGAGGGCTAGGGTTAGAGATCCGGTTCGCGTCACGATTGGACCTAGGGTTAGGGTTATGTTGAGGGCTAGGGTTAGAGATACGGTTCGCGTCACGATTGGACCTAGGGTTAGGGTTATGTTGAGGGCTAGGGTTAGAGATCCGGTTCGGGTCACGATTGGACCTAGGGTTAGGGTTATGTTGAGGGCTAGGCTTAGAGATCCGGTTCGGGTCACATTTGGAACTAGGGTTAGGGTTATGTTGAGGGCTAGGGTTAGAGATCCGGTTCGGGTCACGATTGGACCTAGGGTTAGGGTTATGTTGAGGGCTAGGCTTAGAGATCCGGTTCGGGTCACGTTTGGACCTAGGGTTAGGGTTATGTTGAGGGCTAGGGTTAGAGATCCGGTTCGGGTCACGATTGGACCTAGGGTTAGGGTTATGTTGAGGGCTAGGGTTAGAGATTCGGTTCGCGTCACGATTGGACCTAGGGTTAGGGTTATGTTGAGGGCTAGGGTTAGAGATCCGGTTCGGGTCACGATTGGACCTAGGGTTAGGGTTATGTTGAGGGCTAGGGTTAGAGATCCGGTTCGGGTCACGTTTGGACCTAGGGTTAGGGTAATGTTGAGGGCTAGGGTTAGAGATCCGGTTCGGGTCACGATTGGACCTAGGGTTAGGGTTATGTTGAGGGCTAGGGTTAGAGATCCGGTTCGGGTCACGATTGGACCTAGGGTTAGGGTTATGTTGAGGGCTAGGGTTAGAGATCCGGTTCGGGTGACGATTGGACCTAGGGTTAGGGTTATGTTGAGGGCTAGGGTTAGAGATCCGGTTCGGGTCACGATTGGACCTAGGGTTAGGGTTATGTTGAGGGTTAGGGTTAGAGATCCGGTTCGGGTCACGATTGGACCTAGGGTTAGGGTTATGTTGAGGGCTAGGGTTAGAGATCCGGTTCGGGTCACGATTGGACCTAGGGTTAGGGTTATGTTGAGGGCTAGGGTTAGAGATCCGGTTCGGGTCACGATTGGACCTAGGGTTAGGGTTATGTTGAGGGCTAGGGTTAGAGATCCGGTTCGGGTGACGATTGGACCTAGGGTTAGGGTTTTGTTGAGGGCTAGGGTTAGAGATCCGGTTCGGGTGACGATTGGACCTAGGGTTAGGGTTATGTTGAGGGCTAGGGTTAGAGATCCGGTTCGCGTCACGATTGGACCTAGGGTTAGGGTTATGTTGAGGGCTAGGGTTAGAGATCCGGTTCGCGTCACGATTGGACCTAGGGTTAGGGTTATGTTGAGGGCTAGGGTTAGAGATCCGGTTCGCGTCACGATTGGACCTAGGGTTAGGGTTATGTTGAGGGCTAGGGTTAGAGATCCGGTTCGGGTCACGATTGGACCTAGGGTTAGGGTTATGTTGAGGGCTAGGCTTAGAGATCCGGTTCGGGTCACGTTTGGACCTAGGGTTAGGGTTATGTTGAGGGCTAGGGTTAGAGATCCGGTTCGGGTCACGATTGGACCTAGGGTTAGGGTTATGTTGAGGGCTAGGGTTAGAGATCCGGTTCGGGTCACGTTTGGACCTAGGGTTAGGGTTATGTTGAGGGCTAGGGTTAGAGATCCGGTTAGGGTGACGATTGGACCTAGGGTTAGGGTTATGTTGAGGGATAGGGTTAGAGTTCCGGTTAGGGTGACGATTGGACCTAGGGTTAGGGTTATGTTGAGGGCTAGGGTTAGAGATCCGGTTAGGGTGACGATTGGACCTAGGGTTAGGGTTATGTTGAGGGCTAGGGTTAGAGATCCGGTTAGGGTGACGATTGGACCTAGGGTTAGGGTTATGTTGAGGGCTAGGGTTAGAGATCCGGTTAGGGTGACGATTGGACCTAGGGTTAGGGTTACGTTGAGGGCTAGGGTTAGAGATCCGGTTAGGGTGACGATTGGACCTAAGGTTAGGGTTATGTTGAGGGCTAGGGTTGGAGATCCGGTTCGGGTGACGATTTGACCTAGGGTTAGGGTTATGTTGAGGGCTAGGGTTGGAGATCCGGTTCGGGTGACGATTGGACCTAGGGTTAGGGTTATGTTGAGGGCTAGGGTTGGAGATCCGGTTCGGGTGACGATTGGACCTAGGGTTATGGTTATATTGAGGGCTAGGGTTAGAGATCCGGTTCGGGTGACGATTGGACCTAGGGTTAGGGTTATGTTGAGGGCTAGGGTTAGAGATCCGGTTCGGGTGACGATTGGACCTAGGGTTAGGGTTATGTTGAGGGCTAGGGTTAGAGATCCGGTTCGGGTGACGATTGGACCTAGGGTTAGGGTTATGTTGAGGGCTAGGGTTAGAGATCCGGTTCGGGTCACGATTGGACCTAGGGTTAGGGTTATGTTGAGGGCTAGGGTTAGAGATCCGGTTCGGGTCACGATTGGACCTAGGGTTAGGGTTATGTTGAGGGCTAGGGTTAGAGATCCGGTTCGGGTCACGATTGGACCTAGGGTTAGGGTTATGTTGAGGGCTA
Organism: Miniopterus natalensis; assembly: GCF_054644295.1. Classification (NCBI taxonomy): domain Eukaryota; kingdom Metazoa; phylum Chordata; class Mammalia; order Chiroptera; family Miniopteridae; genus Miniopterus; species Miniopterus natalensis. The sequence continues at coordinate 1,865,583 of NC_142085.1, read as the reverse complement.
GGGTTAGAGATCCGGTTCGGGTCACGTTTGGACCTAGGGTTAGGGTTTTGTTGAGGGCTAGGGTTAGAGATCCGGTTCGGGTCACGATTGGACCTAGGGTTAGGGTTATGTTGAGGGCTAGGGTTAGAGATCCGGTTCGGGTCACGATTGGACCTAGGGTTAGGGTTATGTTGAGGGCTAGGGTTAGAGATCCGGTTCGGGTCACGATTGGACCTAGGGTTAGGGTTATGTTGAGGGCTAGGGTTAGAGATCCGGTTCGGGTCACGATTGGACCTAGGGTTAGGGTTATGTTGAGGGCTAGGGTTAGAGATCCGGTTCGGGTCACGATTGGACCTAGGGTTAGGGTTATGTTGAGGGCTAGGGTTAGAGATCCGGTTCGGGTCACGATTGGACCTAGGGTTAGGGTTATGTTGAGGGCTAGGGTTAGAGATCCGGTTCGGGTCACGTTTGGACCTAGGGTTAGGGTAATGTTGAGGGCTAGGGTTAGAGATCCGGTTCGGGTCACGATTGGACCTAGGGTTAGGGTTATGTTGAGGGCTAGGGTTCGAGATCCGGTTCGGGTGACGATTGGACCTAGGGTTAGGGTTATGTTGAGGGCTAGGGTTAGAGATCCGGTTCGGGTGACGATTGGACCTAGGGTTAGGGTTATGTTGAGGGCTAGGGTTAGAGATCCGGTTCGGTTGACGATTGGACCTAGGGTTAGGGTTATGTGGAGGGCTAGGGTTAGAGATCCGGTTCGGGTCACGATTGGACCTAGGGTTAGGGTTATGTTGAGGGCTAGGGTTAGAGATCCGGTTCGGGTCACGATTGGACCTAGGGTTAGGGTTATGTTGAGGGCTAGGGTTAGAGATCCGGTTCGGGTCACGATTAGACCTAGGGTTATGGTTATGTTGAGGGCTAGGGTTAGAGATCCGGTTCGGGTCACGATTGGACCTAGGGTTAGGGTTATGTTGAGGGCTAGGGTTAGAGATCCGGTTCGGGTCACGATTGGACCTAGGGTTAGGGTTATGTTGAGGGCTAGGGTTAGAGATCCGGTTCGGGTCACGATTGGACCTAGGGTTAGGGTTATGTTGAGGGCTAGGGTTAGAGATCCGGTTCGGGTCACGTTTGGACCTAGGGTTAGGGTTATGTTGAGGGCTAGGGTTAGAGATCCGGTTCGGGTCACGATTGGACCTAGGGTTAGGGTTATGTTGAGGGCTAGGGTTAGAGATCCGGTTCGGGTCACGATTGGACCTAGGGTTAGGGTTATGTTGAGGGCTAGGGTTAGAAATCCGGTTCGGGTCACGTTTGGACCTAGGGTTAGGGTTATGTTGAGGGCTAGGGTTAGAGATCCGGTTCGGGTCACGTTTGGACCTAGGGTTAGGGTTATGTTGAGGGCTAGGGTTAGAGATCCGGTTCGGGTCACGATTGGACCTAGGGTTAGGGTTATGTTGAGGGCTAGGGTTAGAGATCCGGTTCGGGTCACGATTGGACCTAGGGTTAGGGTTATGTTGAGGGCTAGGGTTAGAGATCCGGTTCGGGTCACGATTGGACCTAGGGTTAGGGTTATGTTGAGGGCTAGGGTTAGAGATCCGGTTCGGGTCACGATTGGACCTAGGGTTAGGGTTATGTTGAGGGCTAGGGTTAGAGATCCGGTTAGGGTGACGATTGGACCTAGGGTTAGGGTTATGTTGAGGGATAGGGTTAGAGTTCCGGTTAGGGTGACGATTGGACCTAGGGTTAGGGTTATGTTGAGGGCTAGGGTTAGAGATCCGGTTAGGGTGACGATTGGACCTAGGGTTAGGGTTATGTTGAGGGCTAGGGTTAGAGATCCGGTTAGGGTGACGATTGGACCTAGGGTTAGGGTTATGTTGAGGGCTAGGGTTAGAGATCCGGTTAGGGTGACGATTGGACCTAGGGTTAGGGTTATGTTGAGGGCTAGGGTTAGAGATCCGGTTAGAGTGACGATTGGACCTAGGGTTAGGGTTATGTTGAGGGCTAGGGTTGGAGATCCGGTTCGGGTGACGATTTGACCTAGGGTTAGGGTTATGTTGAGGGCTAGGTTTGGAGATCCGGTTCGGGTGACGATTGGACCTAGGGTTAGGGTTATGTTGAGGGCTAGGGTTGGAGATCCGGTTCGGGTGACGATTGGACCTAGGTTTAGGGTTATATTGAGGGCTAGGGTTAGAGATCCGGTTCGGTTGACGATTGGACCTAGGGTTAGGGTTATGTTGAGGGCTAGGGTTAGAGATCCGGTTCGGGTGACGATTCGACCTAGGGTTAGGGTTATGTTGAGGGCTAGGGTTAGAGATCCGGTTCGGGTGACGATTGGACCTAGGGTTAGGGTTATGTTGAGGGCTAGGGTTAGAGATCCGGTTCGGGTCACGATTGGACCTAAGGTTAGGGTTATGTTGAGGGCTAGGGTTAGAGATCCGGTTCGGGTCACGATTGGACATAGGGTTAGGGTTATGTTGAGGGCTAGGGTTAGAGATCCTGTTCGGGTCACGATTGGACCTAGGGTTAGGGTTTTGTTGAGGGCTAGGGTTAGAGATCCGGTTCGGGTCACGATTGGACCTAGGGTTAGGGTTATGTTGAGGGCTAGGGTTAGAGATTCGGTTCGGGTCACGATTGGACCTAGGGTTAGGGTTGTGTTGAGGGCTAGGGTTAGAGATCCGGTTCGGGTCACGATTGGACCTAGGGTTAGGGTTATGTTGAGGGCTAGGGTTAGAGATCCGGTTCGGGTGACGATTGGACCTAGGGTTAGGGTTATGTTGAGGGCTAGGCTTAGAGAGAAGGTTAGGGTTACAATTGGACCTAGGGTTAGGGTTATGTTGAGGGCTAGGGTTAGAGAGAAGGTTAGGGTTACTTTTGGACCTAGGGTTAGGGTTATGTTGAGGGCTAGGGTTAGAGATATGGGTAGGGTTACGATTGGACCTAGGGTTAGGGTTATGTATACGGCTAGGGTTAGAGATCAGGTTAGGGTTACGTTTGGACCTAGGGTTAGGGTTATGTTGAGGGCGAGGGTTAGAGAGAAGGTTAGGGTTTCAATTGGACCTAGGGTTAGGGTTATGTTGAGGGCTAGGGTTACAGATCCGGTTAGGGTTACGATTGTACCTAGGGTTAGGGTTATGTTTAGGGCTAGGGTTAGAGATCCGGTTAGGGTTACTATTGGACGTAGGGTTAGGGTTATGTTGAGGGCTAGGGTTAGAGATCCGGTTAGTATTACGATTGGACCTAGGGTTAGGGTTATGTTGAGGGCTAGAGTTACAGATCCGGTTAGGGTTACGATTTGACCTAGGGTTAGGGTTATGTTTAGGGCTAGGGTTAGAGATCCGGTTAGGGTTACTATTGGACGTAGGGTTAGGGTTATATTGAGGGCTAGGCTTAGAGATCCGGTTAGGGTTACGGTTGGACCTAGGGTTAGGGTTATGTTGAGGGCTAGGGTTAGAGATCAGGTTAGGGTTAAGATTGGACCTAGGGTTATAGTGATGTTGAGGGCTAGGGTATTCCAGCAGTGAAAACACACATTTCTATAAAGACTTTGAAGCAGCAAGCTAAAGCCTTGTGGCTGAGTGTTCTTTCATAGAGAAACATGCATTTCATCCTTCTGGAGTGAATTTTCATGCTGGAGTTCATATGCATTTTATACTGTGCAGAATGTAGCTACCTGCTGGGGGTTGTGTCATAGAAGCACCTTTTCTGCAGGAGCTTATTGGAACATTCATTGTTTGGCTAAGTTATTTAGGGTTGGTTTTGGAAGGTCTTTCAACCTTGGTCAAATCCCGCTTCGTACGCAAGTTTTTAATACCGCTGTTTCCAAGTGTCCACAAACAGCTGCTGCTTGAAACTGTCCACATGCACATCTCGTATACTGGTGTGCTCGTTTCACTACCTGGATTTTGGTTTCCTCTTCTTTCTTTGAAATGACAAGTCTTCATTCAGCATTCTACACACACCTTGTACCAGCTTCAGTTTGAAGCATGTTGGTGCTCTCAAAACGCTGTGTAACCTATGTAGAGTGTGTTACTCTCCAGCACTGAATACACAACTTAGAGCTCCTTTCACCACAGACACACAAACACATCTTTTTGTGAAAGTCCTACTTCAGGTCCCTTGGAAATGTAAGGGTTTCATGGAGGACATGAAGTCAATCATGCTTTTGCACTCTACTACCAATAGAAATGACCTCTTGTACATGCCTGACTGAGTTTCACTGCAAAATGCCCTTGTTTTCTGGTTTCTTGAATGTTCTCAACACATTAGGAGAAAGAGCGTGTTTGAGCAAGATCTATGCAGTGTGCGTGTCCCTAGATTTCAAGTGACTTGGGAAATAGAATCCTTATTTTTCCACATTGTGAAAGAAACATGAGGCTTGCAAGAGATTGAAAAAATGCATCCCAACACGTACTCCAGCGGTGAAAGCACACGTTTCTACAAAGACTTTGAAGTAGCAAGTAAAAGCCAATGGCTGAGTGTTCTTTCAGAGAGAAACATACACATTTCATCCTTCTGGAGTGAATTTTCAGCCTGGAATTCATATGCATTTGTACCGTGCAGAATGTAACTACCTGCTCGGGGGTTGTGTCATAGAAGCAACTTTCCTGCAGGAGCTTATTGGAACATTCATTGTTTGGCTAACTTCTTTGGGTTGGTTTTGGAAGGTCTTTCAACTTTAGCCAAATCCGCTTTCTTACGAAATTTTTTCACAGCCCTGTTTCCAAGAGCCCACAAAGAACTGCTGCTTAAAACTCTCCACATGCACATCTCCCATACTGGTGTGCTCGTTTCACTACCTGGATTTTGGTTTCCTCTTCTTTCTTTGAAATTACAAGCCCTCTTTCTGCATGCTACACACACCTTGTAGCAGTTTCAGTTTGCAGCATATTGGTGCTCTTAAAACGCTGAGTAACCTGTGTAGAGTGTGTCAATCTCCAGCACTGAATACACAACTTAGACCTCCTTTCACCACAGACACGCAAACACATCTTTTTGTAAAAGTCCTACTTCTTTACTCTTGGAAATGTAAGGGTTTCATCGAGAACTTGAAGTCAATCATGCTTTTGCACTCTGCAACCAATAGGAATGAACTCTTGTACATACCCGTCTGAATTTCAGTGCAAAATGCCCTTCTTTTCTGGTTTGTTGAAACTTCACAACACATTAGGAGATAGAGCGTGTTTGAAGAAGACTGATGCAGTGTGCGTTTTCCTTTATTTCTTGTGATTTGGGAAACATAATCCGTGATTTTCCACATTGTCTAAGAAACAACATGAGGCTTGCAAGAGATTGAAACAATGCATCCTAAAACTTATTCCAGCAGTGAAAACACACGGTTCTCCAAAGACTTGGAAGGAGCAAGCAAAAGAATAGTGGCTGAGTGTCCTTTCAGAGAGAAACACATGCATTTCATCCTTCTGGAGTGAGTTTTCTTGCTGGAATTCATATGCATTTTGTACTGTGCAGAATGTAGCTACCTGCTCGGGGGTTGTGTCATAGATGCACCTTTCCTGTAGGAGCTTATTGGAACTTTCATTGTTTGGCTAAGTTATTTAGGGTTGGTTTTGGAAGGTCTTTCAACTTTGGCCAAATCCGCTTTGTACGAAAGTTTTTCACAGCCCTGTTTCCAAGTGTCCACAAAGAGCTGCTGCTTGAAAGTGTCCACATGCACATCTCCCATACTGGTGTGCTCGTTTCACTCCCTGGATTTTGGTTTCCTCTTCTTTCTTTGAAATGACAAGTCTTCGTTCAGCATGCTACACACAGCTTGTAGCAGTTTCAGTTTGAAGCATGTTGGTGCTCTCAAAAGGCTGTGTATCCTGTGTAGAGTGTGTCACTCTACAGCACTGAATACACAACTTAGAGCTCCTTTCAACACAGACACGCAAACACGTCTTTTTGGGAAAGTCCTAACTCAGGTAAATTGGAAATGTAAGGGTTTCATCGAAAACATGAAGACAATCATGCTTTTGAACTCTGCAACCGAAAGAAATGGCTTTTTGTACATGCCATTCTGAATTTCACTGCAAAATGCCCTTCTTTTCTGGTTTGTTGAAAGTTCAAAACACTTTAGGAAATAGAACGTGTTTGAAGAAGACTGATGCAGTGTGCGTTTTCCTGGATTTCAAGTGATTCGGGATACATACTCCTTGTTTTTCCACATTGTCTAAGAAACAACATGAGGCTTGCAAGAGATTGAAAAAATGCATCCTAAAACTTATGCCTGCAGTGAAAACACACGTTTCTACAAAGACTTGGAAGGAGCAAGCAAAAGAATAGTGGCTGAGAGTTCTTTCAGAGAGAAACACACGTATTTCATCCTTCTGTAGAGACGGTTAGGGTTACGATTGGACCTAGGGTAGGGTTATGTTGAGGGCTAGGGTTAGAGAGACGGTTAGGGTTACGATTGGACCTAGGGTTAGGGTTATGTTGAGGGCTAGGGTTAGAGAGAAGGTTAGGGTTACTTTTGGACCTAGGGTTAGGGTTATGTTGAGGGCTAGGGTTAGAGATATGGTTAGGGTTACGATTGGACCTAGGGTTAGGGTTATGTTGAGGGCTAGGGTTAGAGAGAAGGTTAGGGTTACTTTTGGACCTAGGGTTAGGGTTATGTTGAGGGCTAGGGTTAGAGATATGGTTAGGGTTACGATTGGACCTAGGGTTAGGGTTATGTTGAGGGCTAGGGTTAGAGTTCCGGTTAGGGTTACACTTGAACCTAGGGTTAGGGTTATGTTGAGGGCTAGGCTTAGAGAGAAGGTTAGGGTTACAATTGGACCTAGGGTTAGGGTTATGTTGAGGGCTAGGGTTAGAGACCCGTTTAGGGTTACGATTGGACCTAGGGTTAGGGTTATGTTTAGGGCTAGGGCTAGAGATCCGGTTAGGGTTACTATTGGACGTAGGGTTAGGGTTATATTGAGGGCTAGGCTTAGAGATCCGGTTAGGGTTACGGTTGGACCTAGGGTTAGGGTTATGTTGAGGGCTAGGGTTAGAGAGAAGGTTAGGGTTACTTTTGGACCTAGGGTTAGGGTTATGTTGAGGGCTAGGGTTAGAGATATGGGTAGGGTTACGATTGGACCTAGGGTTAGGGTTATGTATAGGGCTAGGGTTAGAGATCAGGTTAGGGTTACGTTTGGACCTAGGGTTAGGGTTATGTTGAGGGCTAGGGTTAGAGAGAAGGTTAGGGTTTCAATTGGACCTAGGGTTAGGGTTATGTTGAGGGCTAGGGTTACAGATCCGGTTAGGGTTACGATTGTACCTAGGGTTAGGGTTATGTTTAGGGCTAGGGTTAGAGATCCGGTTAGGGTTACTATTGGACGTAGGGTTAGGGTTATGTTGAGGGCTAAGCTTAGAGATCCGGTTAGGGTTACGGTTGGACCTAGGGTTAGGGTTATGTTGAGGGCTAGGGTTAGAGATCAGGTTAGGGTTAAGATTGGACCTCGGGTTATAGTGATGTTGAGGGCTAGGGTATTCCAGCAGTGAAAACACACATTTCTATAAAGACTTTGAAGCAGCAAGCTAAAGCCTTGTGGCTGAGTGTTCTTTCATAGAGAAACATGCATTTCATCCTTCTGGAGTGAATTTTCATGCTGGAGTTCATATGCATTTTATACTGTGCAGAATGTAGCTACCTGCTGGGGGTTGTGTCATAGAAGCACCTTTTCTGCAGGAGCTTATTGGAACATTCATTGTTTGGCTAAGTTATTTAGGGTTGGTTTTGGAAGGTCTTTCAACCTTGGTCAAATCCCGCTTCGTACGCAAGTTTTTAATACCGCTGTTTCCAAGTGTCCACAAACAGCTGCTGCTTGAAACTGTCCACATGCACATCTCGTATACTGGTGTGCTCGTTTCACTACCTGGATTTTGGTTTCCTCTTCTTTCTTTGAAATGACAAGTCTTCATTCAGCATTCTACACACACCTTGTACCAGCTTCAGTTTGAAGCATGTTGGTGCTCTCAAAACGCTGTGTAACCTATGTAGAGTGTGTTACTCTCCAGCACTGAATACACAACTTAGAGCTCCTTTCACCACAGACACGCAAACACATCTTTTTGTGAAAGTCCTACTTCAGGTCCCTTGGAAATGTAAGGGTTTCATGGAGGACATGAAGTCAATCATGCTTTTGCACTCTACTACCAATAGAAATGACCTCTTGTACATGCCTGACTGAGTTTCACTGCAAAATGCCCTTGTTTTCTGGTTTCTTGAATGTTCTCAACACATTAGGAGAAAGAGCGTGTTTGAGCAAGATCTATGCAGTGTGCGTTTCCCTAGATTTCAAGTGATTTGGGAAATATAATCCTTATTTTTCCACATTGTGAAAGAAACATGAGGCTTGCAAGAGATTGAAAAAATGCATCCCAACACGTACTCCAGCGGTGAAAGCACACGTTTCTACAAAGACTTTGAAGTAGCAAGTAAAAGCCAATGGCTGAGTGTTCTTTCAGAGAGAAACATACACATTTCATCCTTCTGGAGTGAATTTTCAGCCTGGAATTCATATGCATTTGTACCGTGCAGAATGTAACTACCTGCTCGGGGGTTGTGTCATAGAAGCAACTTTCCTGCAGGAGCTTATTGGAACATTCATTGTTTGGCTAACTTCTTTTGGTTGGTTTTGGAAGGTCTTTCAACTTTAGCCAAATCCGCTTTCTTACGAAATTTTTTCACAGCCCTGTTTCCAAGAGCCCACAAAGAACTGCTGCTTAAAACTCTCCACATGCACATCTCCCATACTGGTGTGCTCGTTTCACTACCTGGATATTGGTTTCCTCTTCTTTCTTTGAAATTACAAGCCCTCTTTCTGCATGCTACACACACCTTGTAGCAGTTTCAGTTTGCAGCATATTGGTGCTCTTAAAACGCTGAGTAACCTGTGTAGAGTGTGTCAATCTCCAGCACTGAATACACAACTTAGAGCTCCTTTCACCACAGACACGCAAACACATCTTTTTGTAAAAGTCCTACTTCTTTACTCTTGGAAATGTAAGGGTTTCATCGAGAACTTGAAGTCAATCATGCTTTGGCACTCTGCAACCAATAGGAATGAACTCTTGTACATACCCGTCTGAATTTCAGTGCAAAATGCCCTTCTTTTCTGTTTTGTTGAAAGTTCACAACACATTAGGAGATAGAGCGTGTTTGAAGAAGACTGATGCAGTGTGCGTTTTCCTTTATTTCTTGTGATTTGGGAAACATAATCCGTGATTTTCCACATTGTCTAAGAAACAACATGAGGCTTGCAAGAGATTGAAACAATGCATCCTAAAACTTATTCCAGCAGTGAAAACACACGGTTCTACAAAGACTTGGAAGGAGCAAGCAAAAGAATAGTGGCTGAGTGTCCTTTCAGAGAGAAACACATGCATTTCATCCTTCTGGAGTGAGTTTTCTTGCTGGAATTCATATGCATTTTGTACTGTGCAGAATGTAGCTACCTGCTCGGGGGTTGTGTCATAGATGCACCTTTCCTGTAGGAGCTTATTGGAACTTTCATTGTTTGGCTAAGTTATTTAGGGTTGGTTTTGGAAGGTCTTTCAACTTTGGCCAAATCCGCTTTGTACGAAAGTTTTTCACAGCCCTGTTTCCAAGTGTCCACAAAGAGCTGCTGCTTGAATGTGTCCACATGCACATCTCCCATACTGGTGTGCTCGTTTCACTACCTGGATATTGGTTTCCTCTTCTTTCTTTGAAATGACAAGTCTTCATTCAGCATGCTACACACAGCTTGTAGCAGTTTCAGTTTGAAGCATGTTGGTGCTCTCAAAAGGCTGTGTATCCTGTGTAGAGTGTGTCACTCTACAGCACTGAATACACAACTTAGAGCTCCTTTCAACACAGACACGCAAACACGTCTTTTTGGGAAAGTCCTAACTCAGGTAAATTGGAAATGTAAGGGTTTCATCGAAAACATGAAGACAATCATGCTTTTGAACTCTGCAACCGAAAGAAATGGCTTTTTGTACATGCCATTCTGAATTTCACTGCAAAATACCCTTCTTTTCTGGTTTGTTGAAAGTTCAAAACACTTTAGGAAATAGAACGTGTTTGAAGAAGACTGATGCAGTGTGCGTTTTCCTGGATTTCAAGTGATTCGGGATACATACTCCTTGTTTTTCCACATTGTCTAAGAAACAACATGAGGCTTGCAAGAGATTGAAAAAATGCATCCTAAAACTTATGCCTGCAGTGAAAACACACGTTTCTACAAAGACTTGGAAGGAGCAAGCAAAAGAATAGTGGCTGAGAGTTCTTTCAGAGAGAAACACACGTATTTCATCCTTCTGTAGAGACGGTTAGGGTTACGATTGGACCTAGGGTAGGGTTATGTTGAGGGCTAGGGTTAGAGAGACGGTTAGGGTTACACTTGAACCTAGGGTTAGGGTTATGTTGAGGGCTAGGGTTAGAGAGAAGGTTAGGGTTACTTTTGGACCTAGGGTTAGGGTTATGTTTAGGGCTAGGGTTAGAGATCCGGTTAGGGTTACTATTGGACGTAGGGTTAGGGTTATATTGAGGGCTAGGCTTAGAGATCCGGTTAGGGTTACGGTTGGACCTAGGGTTAGGGTTATGTTGAGGGCTAGGGTTAGAGACCCGTTTAGGGTTACGATTGGACCTAGGGTTAGGGTTATGTTGAGGGCTAGGGTTAGAGTTCCGGTTAGGGTTACACTTGAACCTAGGGTTAGGGTTATGTTGAGGGCTAGGGTTAGAGAGAAGGTTAGGGTTACTTTTGGACCTAGGGTTAGGGTTATGTTTAGGGCTAGGGTTAGAGATCCGGTTAGGGTTACTATTGGACGTAGGGTTAGGGTTATATTGAGGGCTAGGCTTAGAGATCCGGTTAGGGTTACGGTTGGACCTAGGGTTAGGGTTATGTTGAGGGCTAGGGTTAGAGATCAGGTTAGGGTTAAGATTGGACCTAGGGTTATAGTGATGTTGAGGGCTAGGGTATTCCAGCAGTGAAAACACACATTTCTATAAAGACTTTGAAGCAGCAAGCTAAAGCCTTGTGGCTGAGTGTTCTTTCATAGAGAAACATGCATTTCATCCTTCTGGAGTGAATTTTCATGCTGGAGTTCATATGCATTTTATACTGTGCAGAATGTAGCTACCTGCTGGGGGTTGTGTCATAGAAGCACCTTTTCTGCAGGAGCTTATTGGAACATTCATTGTTTGGCTAAGTTATTTAGGGTTGGTTTTGGAAGGTCTTTCAACCTTGGTCAAATCCCGCTTCGTACGCAAGTTTTTAATACCGCTGTTTCCAAGTGTCCACAAACAGCTGCTGCTTGAAACTGTCCACATGCACATCTCGTATACTGGTGTGCTCGTTTCACTACCTGGATTTTGGTTTCCTCTTCTTTCTTTGAAATTACAAGCCCTCTTTCTGCATGCTACACACACCTTGTAGCAGTTTCAGTTTGCAGCATATTGGTGCTCTTAAAACGCTGAGTAACCTGTGTAGAGTGTGTCAATCTCCAGCACTGAATACACAACTTAGAGCTCCTTTCACCACAGACACGCAAACACATCTTTTTGTAAAAGTCCTACTTCTTTACTCTTGGAAATGTAAGGGTTTCATCGAGAACTTGAAGTCAATCATGCTTTGGCACTCTGCAACCAATAGGAATGAACTCTTGTACATACCCGTCTGAATTTCAGTGCAAAATGCCCTTCTTTTCTGGTTTGTTGAAAGTTCACAACACATTAGGAGATAGAGCGTGTTTGAAGAAGACTGATGCAGTGTGCGTTTTCCTTTATTTCTTGTGATTTGGGAAACATAATCCGTGATTTTCCACATTGTCTAAGAAACAACATGAGGCTTGCAAGAGATTGAAACAATGCATCCTAAAACTTATTCCAGCAGTGAAAACACACGGTTCTACAAAGACTTGGAAGGAGCAAGCAAAAGAATAGTGGCTGAGTGTCCTTTCAGAGAGAAACACATGCATTTCATCCTTCTGGAGTGAGTTTTCTTGCTGGAATTCATATGCATTTTGTACTGTGCAGAATGTAGCTACCTGCTCGGGGGTTGTGTCATAGATGCACCTTTCCTGTAGGAGCTTATTGGAACTTTCATTGTTTGGCTAAGTTATTTAGGGTTGGTTTTGGAAGGTCTTTCAACTTTGGCCAAATCCGCTTTGTACGAAAGTTTTTCACAGCCCTGTTTCCAAGTGTCCACAAAGAGCTGCTGCTTGAAAGTGTCCACATGCACATCTCCCATACTGGTGTGCTCGTTTCACTACCTGGATTTTGGTTTCCTCTTCTTTCTTTGAAATGACAAGTCTTCATTCAGCATGCTACACACAGCTTGTAGCAGTTTCAGTTTGAAGCATGTTGGTGCTCTCAAAACGCTGTGTATCCTGTGTAGAGTGTGTCACTCTACAGCACTGAATACACAACTTAGAGCTCCTTTCAACACAGACACGCAAACACGTCTTTTTGGGAAAGTCCTAACTCAGGTAAATTGGAAATGTAAGGGTTTCATCGAAAACATGAAGACAATCATGCTTTTGAACTCTGCAACCGAAAGAAATGGCTTTTTGTACATGCCATTCTGAATTTCACTGCAAAATGCCCTTCTTTTCTGGTTTGTTGAAAGTTCAAAACACTTTAGGAAATAGAACGTGTTTGAAGAAGACTGATGCAGTGTGCGTTTTCCTGGATTTCAAGTGATTCGGGATACATACTCCTTGTTTTTCCACATTGTCTAAGAAACAACATGAGGCTTGCAAGAGATTGAAAAAATGCATCCTAAAACTTATGCCTGCAGTGAAAACACACGTTTCTACAAAGACTTGGAAGGAGCAAGCAAAAGAATAGTGGCTGAGAGTTCTTTCAGAGAGAAACACACGTATTTCATCCTTCTGTAGAGACGGTTAGGGTTACGATTGGACCTAGGGTAGGGTTATGTTGAGGGCTAGGGTTAGAGAGACGGTTAGGGTTACACTTGAACCTAGGGTTAGGGTTATGTTGAGGGCTAGGGTTAGAGAGAAGGTTAGGGTTACTTTTGGACCTAGGGTTAGGGTTATGTTTAGGGCTAGGGTTAGAGATCCGGTTAGGGTTACTATTGGACGTAGGGTTAGGGTTATATTGAGGGCTAGGCTTAGAGATCCGGTTAGGGTTACGGTTGGACCTAGGGTTAGGGTTATGTTGAGGGCTACGGTTAGAGACCCGTTTAGGGTTAAGATTGGACCTAGGGTTAGGGTTATGTTGAGGGCTAGGGTTAGAGTTCCGGTTAGGGTTACACTTGAACCTAGGGTTAGGGTTATGTTGAGGGCTAGGGTTAGAGAGAAGGTTAGGGTTACTTTTGGACCTAGGGTTAGGGTTATGTTTAGGGCTAGGGTTAGAGATCCGGTTAGGGTTACTATTGGACGTAGGGTTAGGGTTATATTGAGGGCTAGGCTTAGAGATCCGGTTAGGGTTACGGTTGGACCTAGGGTTAGGGTTATGTTGAGGGCTAGGGTTAGAGATCAGGTTAGGGTTAAGATTGGACCTAGGGTTATAGTGATGTTGAGGGCTAGGGTATTCCAGCAGTGAAAACACACATTTCTATAAAGACTTTGAAGCAGCAAGCTAAAGCCTTGTGGCTGAGTGTTCTTTCATAGAGAAACATGCATTTCATCCTTCTGGAGTGAATTTTCATGCTGGAGTTCATATGCATTTTATACTGTGCAGAATGTAGCTACCTGCTGGGGGTTGTGTCATAGAAGCACCTTTTCTGCAGGAGCTTATTGGAACATTCATTGTTTGGCTAAGTTATTTAGGGTTGGTTTTGGAAGGTCTTTCAACCTTGGTCAAATCCCGCTTCGTACGCAAGTTTTTAATACCGCTGTTTCCAAGTGTCCACAAACAGCTGCTGCTTGAAACTGTCCACATGCACATCTCGTATACTGGTGTGCTCGTTTCACTACCTGGATTTTGGTTTCCTCTTCTTTCTTTGAAATTACAAGCCCTCTTTCTGCATGCTACACACACCTTGTAGCAGTTTCAGTTTGCAGCATATTGGTGCTCTTAAAACGCTGAGTAACCTGTGTAGAGTGTGTCAATCTCCAGCACTGAATACACAACTTAGAGCTCCTTTCACCACAGACACGCAAACACATCTTTTTGTAAAAGTCCTACTTCTTTACTCTTGGAAATGTAAGGGTTTCATCGAGAACTTGAAGTCAATCATGCTTTGGCACTCTGCAACCAATAGGAATGAACTCTTGTACATACCCGTCTGAATTTCAGTGCAAAATGCCCTTCTTTTCTGGTTTGTTGAAAGTTCACAACACATTAGGAGATAGAGCGTGTTTGAAGAAGACTGATGCAGTGTGCGTTTTCCTTTATTTCTTGTGATTTGGGAAACATAATCCGTGATTTTCCACATTGTCTAAGAAACAACATGAGGCTTGCAAGAGATTGAAACAATGCATCCTAAAACTTATTCCAGCAGTGAAAACACACGGTTCTACAAAGACTTGGAAGGAGCAAGCAAAAGAATAGTGGCTGAGTGTCCTTTCAGAGAGAAACACATGCATTTCATCCTTCTGGAGTGAGTTTTCTTGCTGGAATTCATATGCATTTTGTACTGTGCAGAATGTAGCTACCTGCTCGGGGGTTGTGTCATAGATGCACCTTTCCTGTAGGAGCTTATTGGAACTTTCATTGTTTGGCTAAGTTATTTAGGGTTGGTTTTGGAAGGTCTTTCAACTTTGGCCAAATCCGCTTTGTACGAAAGTTTTTCACAGCCCTGTTTCCAAGTGTCCACAAAGAGCTGCTGCTTGAAAGTGTCCACATGCACATCTCCCATACTGGTGTGCTCGTTTCACTACCTGGATTTTGGTTTCCTCTTCTTTCTTTGAAATGACAAGTCTTCATTCAGCATGCTACACACAGCTTGTAGCAGTTTCAGTTTGAAGCATGTTGGTGCTCTCAAAACGCTGTGTATCCTGTGTAGAGTGTGTCACTCTACAGCACTGAATACACAACTTAGAGCTCCTTTCAACACAGACACGCAAACACGTCTTTTTGGGAAAGTCCTAACTCAGGTAAATTGGAAATGTAAGGGTTTCATCGAAAACATGAAGACAATCATGCTTTTGAACTCTGCAACCGAAAGAAATGGCTTTTTGTACATGCCATTCTGAATTTCACTGCAAAATGCCCTTCTTTTCTGGTTTGTTGAAAGTTCAAAACACTTTAGGAAATAGAACGTGTTTGAAGAAGACTGATGCAGTGTGCGTTTTCCTGGATTTCAAGTGATTCGGGATACATACTCCTTGTTTTTCCACATTGTCTAAGAAACAACATGAGGCTTGCAAGAGATTGAAAAAATGCATCCTAAAACTTATGCCTGCAGTGAAAACACACGTTTCTACAAAGACTTGGAAGGAGCAAGCAAAAGAATAGTGGCTGAGAGTTCTTTCAGAGAGAAACACACGTATTTCATCCTTCTGTAGAGACGGTTAGGGTTACGATTGGACCTAGGGTAGGGTTATGTTGAGGGCTAGGGTTAGAGAGACGGTTAGGGTTACTATTGGACGTAGGGTTAGGGTTATATTGAGGGCTAGGCTTAGAGATCCGGTTAGGGTTACGGTTGGACCTAGGGTTAGGGTTATGTTGAGGGCTAGGGTTAGAGACCCGGTTAGGGTTACACTTGAACCTAGGGTTAGGGTTATGTTGAGGGCTAGGGTTAGAGATCAGGTTAGGGTTAAGATTGGACCTAGGGTTATAGTGATGTTGAGGGCTAGGGTATTCCAGCAGTGAAAACACACATTTCTATAAAGACTTTGAAGCAGCAAGCTAAAGCCTTGTGGCTGAGTGTTCTTTCATAGAGAAACATGCATTTCATCCTTCTGGAGTGAATTTTCATGCTGGAGTTCATATGCATTTTATACTGTGCAGAATGTAGCTACCTGCTGGGGGTTGTGTCATAGAAGCACCTTTTCTGCAGGAGCTTATTGGAACATTCATTGTTTGGCTAAGTTATTTAGGGTTGGTTTTGGAAGGTCTTTCAACCTTGGTCAAATCCCGCTTCGTACGCAAGTTTTTAATACCGCTGTTTCCAAGTGTCCACAAAGAGCTGCTGCTTGAAACTGTCCACATGCACATCTCGTATACTGGTGTGCTCGTTTCACTACCTGGATTTTGGTTTCCTCTTCTTTCTTTGAAATGACAAGTCTTCATTCAGCATTCTACACACACCTTGTACCAGCTTCAGTTTAAAGCATGTTGGTGCTCTCAAACGCTGTGTAACCTATGTAGAGTGTGTTACTCTCCAGCACTGAATACACAACTTAGAGCTCCTTTCACCACAGACACGCAAACACATCTTTTTGTGAAAGTCCTACTTCAGGTCCCTTGGAAATGTAAGGGTTTCATGGAGGACATGAAGTCAATCATGCTTTTGCACTCTACTACCAATAGAAATGACCTCTTGTACATGCCTGACTGAGTTTCACTGCAAAATGCCCTTGTTTTCTGGTTTCTTGAATGTTCTCAACACATTAGGAGAAAGAGCGTGTTTGAGCAAGATCTATGCAGTGTGCGTTTCCCTAGATTTCTAGTGATTTGGGAAATATAATCCTTATTTTTCCACATTGTGAAAGAAACATGAGGCTTGCAAGAGATTGAAAAAATGCATCCCAACACGTACTCTAGTGGTGAAAGCACACGTTTCTACAAAGACTTTGAAGTAGCAAGTAAAAGCCAATGGCTGAGTGTTCTTTCAGAGAGAAACATACACATTTCATCCTTCTGGAGTGAATTTTCAGCCTGGAATTCATATGCATTTGTACCGTGCAGAATGTAACTACCTGCTCGGGCGTTGTGTCATAGAAGCAACTTTCCTGCAGGAGCTTATTGGAACATTCATTGTTTGGCTAACTTCTTTGGGTTGGTTTTGGAAGGTCTTTCAACTTTAGCCAAATCCGCTTTCTTACGAAATTTTTTCACAGCCCTGTTTCCAAGAGCCCACAAAGAACTGCTGCTTAAAACTCTCCACATGCACATCTCCCATACTGGTGTGCTCGTTTCACTACCTGGATTTTGGTTTCCTCTTCTTTCTTTGAAATTACAAGCCCTCTTTCTGCATGCTACACACACCTTGTAGCAGTTTCAGTTTGCAGCATATTGGTGCTCTTAAAACGCTGAGTAACCTGTGTAGAGTGTGTCAATCTCCAGCACTGAATACACAACTTAGAGCTCCTTTCACCACAGACACGCAAACACATCTTTTTGTAAAAGTCCTACTTCTTTACTCTTGGAAATGTAAGGGTTTCATCGAGAACTTGAAGTCAATCATGCTTTTGCACTCTGCAACCAATAGGAATGAACTCTTGTACATACCCGTCTGAATTTCAGTGCAAAATGCCCTTCTTTTCTGGTTTGTTGAAAGTTCACAACACATTAGGAGATAGAGCGTGTTTGAAGAAGACTGATGCAGTGTGCGTTTTCCTTTATTTCTTGTGATTTGGGAAACATAATCCGTGATTTTCCACATTGTCTAAGAAACAACATGAGGCTTGCAAGAGATTGAAACAATGCATCCTAAAACTTATTCCAGCAGTGAAAACACACGGTTCTACAAAGACTTGGAAGGAGCAAGCAAAAGAATAGTGGCTGAGTGTCCTTTCAGAGAGAAACACATGCATTTCATCCTTCTGGAGTGAGTTTTCTTGCTGGAATTCATATGCATTTTGTACTGTGCAGAATGTAGCTACCTGCTCGGGGGTTGTGTCATAGATGCACCTTTCCTGTAGGAGCTTATTGGAACTTTCATTGTTTGGCTAAGTTATTTAGGGTTGGTTTTGGAAGGTCTTTCAACTTTGGCCAAATCCGCTTTGTACGAAAGTTTTTCACAGCCCTGTTTCCAAGTGTCCACAAAGAGCTGCTGCTTGAAAGTGTCCACATGCACATCTCCCATACTGGTGTGCTCGTTTCACTACCTGGATTTTGGTTTCCTCTTCTTTCTTTGAAATTACAAGCCCTCTTTCTGCATGCTACACACACCTTGTAGCAGTTTCAGTTTGCAGCATATTGGTGCTCTTAAAACGCTGAGTAACCTATGTAGAGTGTGTTACTCTCCAGCACTGAATACACAACTTAGAGCTCCTTTCACCACAGACACGCAAACACATCTTTTTGTGAAAGTCCTACTTCAGGTCCCTTGGAAATGTAAGGGTTTCATGGAGGACATGAAGTCAATCATGCTTTTGCACTCTACTACCAATAGAAATGACCTCTTGTACATGCCTGACTGAGTTTCACTGCAAAATGCCCTTGTTTTCTGGTTTCTTGAATGTTCTCAACACATTAGGAGAAAGAGCGTGTTTGAGCAAGATCTATGCAGTGTGCGTTTCCCTAGATTTCAAGTGATTTGGGAAATATAATCCTTATTTTTCCACATTGTGAAAGAAACATGAGGTTTGTAAGAGGTTGAAAAAATGCATCCCAACACGTACTCCAGCGGTGAAAGCACACGTTTCTACAAAGACTTTGAAGTAGCAAGTAAAAGACAATGGCTGAGTGTTCTTTCAGAGAGAAACATACACATTTCATCCTTTTGGAGTGAATTTTCAGCCTGGAATTCATATGCATTTGTACCGTGCAGAATGTAACTACCTGCTCGGGGGTTGTGTCATAGAAGCAACTTTCCTGCAGGAGCTTATTGGAACATTCATTGTTTGGCTAACTTCTTTGGGTTGGTTTTGGAAGGTCTTTCAACTTTGGCCAAATCCGCTTTCTTACGAAATTTTTTCACAGCCCTGTTTCCAAGAGCCCACAAAGAACTGCTGCTTAAAACTCTCCACATGCACATCTCCCATACTGGTGTGCTCGTTTCACTACCTGGATTTTGGTTTCCTCTTCTTTCTTTGAAATTACAAGCCCTCTTTCTGCATGCTACACACACCTTGTAGCAGTTTCAGTTTGCAGCATATTGGTGCTCTTAAAACGCTGAGTAACCTGTGTAGAGTGTGTCAATCTCCAGCACTGAATACACAACTTAGAGCTCCTTTCACCACAGACACGCAAACACATCTTTTTGTAAAAGTCCTACTTCTTTACTCTTGGAAATGTAAGGGTTTCATCGAGAACTTGAAGTCAATCATGCTTTTGCACTCTGCAACCAATAGGAATGAACTCTTGTACATACCCGTCTGAATTTCAGTGCAAAATGCCCTTCTTTTCTGGTTTGTTGAAAGTTCACAACACATTAGGAGATAGAGCGTGTTTGAAGAAGACTGATGCAGTGTGCGTTTTCCTTTATTTCTTGTGATTTGGGAAACATAATCCGTGATTTTCCACATTGTCTAAGAAACAACATGAGGCTTGCAAGAGATTGAAACAATGCATCCTAAAACTTATTCCAGCAGTGAAAACACACGGTTCTACAAAGACTTGGAAGGAGCAAGCAAAAGAATAGTGGCTGAGTGTCCTTTCAGAGAGAAACACATGCATTTCATCCTTCTGGAGTGAGTTTTCTTGCTGGAATTCATATGCATTTTGTACTGTGCAGAATGTAGCTACCTGCTCGGGGGTTGTGTCATAGATGCACCTTTCCTGTAGGAGCTTATTGGAACTTTCATTGTTTGGCTAAGTTATTTAGGGTTGGTTTTGGAAGGTCTTTCAACTTTGGCCAAATCCGTTTTGTACGAAAGTTTTTCACAGCCCTGTTTCCAAGTGTCCACAAAGAGCTGCTGCTTGAAAGTGTCCACATGCACTTCTCCCATACTGGTGTGCTCGTTTCACTACCTGGATTTTGGTTTCCTCTTCTTTCTTTGAAATGACAAGCCCTCTTTCTGCATGCTACCCACACCTTGTAGCAGTTTCAGTTTGCAGCATATTGGTGCTCTTAAAACGCTGAGTAACCTGTGTAGAGTGTGTCAATCTCCAGCACTGAATACACAACTTAGAGCTCCTTTCACCACAGACACGCAAACACATCTTTTTGTAAAAGTCCTACTTCTTTACTCTTGGAAATGTAAGGGTTTCATCGAGAACTTGAAGTCAATCATGCTTTTGAACTCTGCAACCGAAAGAAATGGCTTTTTGTACATGCCATTCTGAATTTCACTGCAAAATGCCCTTCTTTTCTGGTTTGTTGAAAGTTCAAAACACTTTAGGAAATAGAACGTGTTTGAAGAAGACTGATGCAGTGTGCGTTTTCCTGGATTTCAAGTGATTCGGGATACATACTCCTTGTTTTTCCACATTGTCTAAGAAACAACATGAGGCTTGCAAGAGATTGAAAAAATGCATCCTAAAACTTATGCCTGCAGTGAAAACACACGTTTCTACAAAGACTTGGAAGGAGCAAGCAAAAGAATAGTGGCTGAGAGTTCTTTCAGAGAGAAACACACGTATTTCATCCTTCTGTAGAGACGGTTAGGGTTACGATTGGACCTAGGGTAGGGTTATGTTGAGGGCTAGGGTTAGAGAGACGGTTAGGGTTACGATTGGACCTAGGGTTAGGGTTATGTTGAGGGCTAGGGTTAGAGAGAAGGTTAGGGTTACTTTTGGACCTAGGGTTAGGGTTATGTTGAGGGCTAGGGTTAGAGATATGGTTAGGGTTACGATTGGACCTAGGGTTAGGGTTATGTTGAGGGCTAGGGTTAGAGTTCCGGTTAGAGTTACACTTGAACCTAGGGTTAGGGTTATGTTGAGGGCTAGGCTTAGAGAGAAGGTTAGGGTTACAATTGGACCTAGGGTTAGGGTTATGTTGAGGGCTAGGGTTAGAGACCCGTTTAGGGTTACGATTGGACCTAGGGTTAGGGTTATGTTGAGGGCTAGGGTTAGAGAGAAGGTTAGGGTTACTTTTGGACCTAGGGTTAGGGTTATGTTGAGGGCTAGGGTTAGAGATATGGGTAGGGTTACAATTGGACCTAGGGTTAGGGTTATGTATAGGGCTAGGGTTAGAGATCAGGTTAGGGTTACGTTTGGACCTAGGGTTAGGGTTATGTTGAGGGCTAGGGTTAGAGAGAAGGTTAGGGTTTCAATTGGACCTAGGGTTAGGGTTATGTTGAGGGCTAGGGTTCCAGATCCGGTTAGGGTTACGATTGGACCTAGGGTTAGGGTTATGTTTAGGGCTAGGGTTAGAGATCCGGTTAGGGTTACTATTGGACGTAGGGTTAGGGTTATGTTGAGGGCTAGGGTTAGAGATCCGGTTAGTATTACGATTGGACCTAGGGTTAGGGTTATGTTGAGGGCTAGAGTTACAGATCCGGTTAGGGTTACGATTTGACCTAGGGTTAGGGTTATGTTTAGGGCTAGGGTTAGAGATCCGGTTAGGGTTACTATTGGACGTAGGGTTAGGGTTATATTGAGGGCTAGGCTTAGAGATCCGGTTAGGGTTACGGTTGGACCTAGGGTTAGGGTTATGTTGAGGGCTAGGGTTAGAGATCAGGTTAGGGTTAAGATTGGACCTAGGGTTATAGTGATGTTGAGGGCTAGGGTATTCCAGCAGTGAAAACACACATTTCTATAAAGACTTTGAAGCAGCAAGCTAAAGCCTTGTGGCTGAGTGTTCTTTCATAGAGAAACATGCATTTCATCCTTCTGGAGTGAATTTTCATGCTGGAGTTCATATGCATTTTATACTGTGCAGAATGTAGCTACCTGCTGGGGGTTGTGTCATAGAAGCACCTTTTCTGCAGGAGCTTATTGGAACATTCATTGTTTGGCTAAGTTATTTAGGGTTGGTTTTGGAAGGTCTTTCAACCTTGGTCAAATCCCGCTTCGTACGCAAGTTTTTAATACCGCTGTTTCCAAGTGTCCACAAAGAGCTGCTGCTTGAAACTGTCCACATGCACATCTCGTATACTGGTGTGCTCGTTTCACTACCTGGATTTTGGTTTCCTCTTCTTTCTTTGAAATGACAAGTCTTCATTCAGCATTCTACACACACCTTGTACCAGCTTCAGTTTGAAGCATGTTGGTGCTCTCAAAACGCTGTGTAACCTATGTAGAGTGTGTTACTCTCCAGCACTGAATACACAACTTAGAGCTCCTTTCACCACAGACACGCAAACACATCTTTTTGTGAAAGTCCTACTTCATGTCCCTTAGAAATGTAAGGGTTTCATGGAGGACATGAAGTCAATCATGCTTTTGCACTCTACTACCAATAGAAATGACCTCTTGTACATGCCTGACTGAGTTTCACTGCAAAATGCCCTTGTTTTCTGGTTTCTTGAATGTTCTCAACACATTAGGAGAAAGAGCGTGTTTGAGCAAGATCTATGCAGTGTGCGTTTCCCTAGATTTCTAGTGATTTGGGAAATATAATCCTTATTTTTCCACATTGTGAAAGAAACATGAGGCTTGCAAGAGATTGAAAAAATGCATCCCAACACGTACACTAGTGGTGAAAGCACACGTTTCTACAAAGACTTTGAAGTAGCAAGTAAAAGCCAATGGCTGAGTGTTCTTTCAGACAGAAACATACACATTTCATCCTTCTGGAGTGAATTTTCAGCCTGGAATTCATATGCATTTGTACCGTGCAGAATGTAACTACCTGCTCGGGGGTTGTGTCATAGAAGCAACTTTCCTGCAGGAGCTTATTGGAACATTCATTGTTTGGCTAACTTCTTTGGGTTGGTTTTGGAAGGTCTTTCAACTTTAGCCAAATCCGCTTTCTTACGAAATTTTTTCACAGCCCTGTTTCCAAGAGCCCACAAAGAACTGCTGCTTAAAACTCTCCACATGCACATCTCCCATACTGGTGTGCTCGTTTCACTACCTGGATTTTGGTTTCCTCTTCTTTCTTTGAAATTACAAGCCCTCTTTCTGCATGCTACACACACCTTGTAGCAGTTTCAGTTTGCAGCATATTGGTGCTCTTAAAACGCTGAGTAACCTGTGTAGAGTGTGTCAATCTCCAGCACTGAATACACAACTTAGAGCTCCTTTCACCACAGACACGCAAACACATCTTTTTGTAAAAGTCCTACTTCTTTACTCTTGGAAATGTAAGGGTTTCATCGAGAACTTGAAGTCAATCATGCTTTTGCACTCTGCAACCAATAGGAATGAACTCTTGTACATACCCGTCTGAATTTCAGTGCAAAATGCCCTTCTTTTCTGGTTTGTTGAAAGTTCACAACACATTAGGAGATAGAGCGTGTTTGAAGAAGACTGATGCAGTGTGCGTTTTCCTTTATTTCTTGTGATTTGGGAAACATAATCCGTGATTTTCCACATTGTCTAAGAAACAACATGAGGCTTGCAAGAGATTGAAACAATGCATCCTAAAACTTATTCCAGCAGTGAAAACACACGGTTCTACAAAGACTTGGAAGGAGCAAGCAAAAGAATAGTGGCTGAGTGTCCTTTCAGAGAGAAACACATGCATTTCATCCTTCTGGAGTGAGTTTTCTTGCTGGAATTCATATGCATTTTGTACTGTGCAGAATGTAGCTACCTGCTCGGGGGTTGTGTCATAGATGCACCTTTCCTGTAGGAGCTTATTGGAACTTTCATTGTTTGGCTAAGTTATTTAGGGTTGGTTTTGGAAGGTCTTTCAACTTTGGCCAAATCCGCTTTGTACGAAAGTTTTTCACAGCCCTGTTTCCAAGTGTCCACAAAGAGCTGCTGCTTGAAAGTGTCCACATGCACATCTCCCATACTGGTGTGCTCGTTTCACTACCTGGATTTTGGTTTCCTCTTCTTTCTTTGAAATTACAAGCCCTCTTTCTGCATGCTACACACACCTTGTAGCAGTTTCAGTTTGCAGCATATTGGTGCTCTTAAAACGCTGAGTAACCTGTGTAGAGTGTGTCAATCTCCAGCACTGAATACACAACTTAGAGCTCCTTTCACCACAGACACGCAAACACATCTTTTTGTAAAAGTCCTACTTCTTTACTCTTGGAAATGTAAGGGTTTCATCGAGAACTTGAAGTCAATCATGCTTTTGCACTCTGCAACCAATAGGAATGAACTCTTGTACATACCCGTCTGAATTTCAGTGCAAAATGCCCTTCTTTTCTGGTTTGTTGAAAGTTCACAACACATTAGGAGATAGAGCGTGTTTGAAGAAGACTGATGCAGTGTGCGTTTTCCTTTATTTCTTGTGATTTGGGAAACATAATCCGTGATTTTCCACATTGTCTAAGAAACAACATGAGGCTTGCAAGAGATTGAAACAATGCATCCTAAAACTTATTCCAGCAGTGAAAACACACGGTTCTACAAAGACTTGGAAGGAGCAAGCAAAAGAATAGTGGCTGAGTGTCCTTTCAGAGAGAAACACATGCATTTCATCCTTCTGGAGTGAGTTTTCTTGCTGGAATTCATATGCATTTTGTACTGTGCAGAATGTAGCTACCTGCTCGGGGGTTGTGTCATAGATGCACCTTTCCTGTAGGAGCTTATTGGAACTTTCATTGTTTGGCTAAGTTATTTAGGGTTGGTTTTGGAAGGTCTTTCAACTTTGGCCAAATCCGCTTTGTACGAAAGTTTTTCACAGCCCTGTTTCCAAGTGTCCACAAAGAGCTGCTGCTTGAAAGTGTCCACATGCACATCTCCCATACTGGTGTGCTCGTTTCACTACCTGGATTTTGGTTTCCTCTTCTTTCTTTGAAATTACAAGCCCTCTTTCTGCATGCTACACACACCTTGTAGCAGTTTCAGTTTGCAGCATATTGGTGCTCTTAAAACGCTGAGTAACCTGTGTAGAGTGTGTCAATCTCCAGCACTGAATACACAACTTAGAGCTCCTTTCACCACAGACACGCAAACACATCTTTTTGTAAAAGTCCTACTTCTTTACTCTTGGAAATGTAAGGGTTTCATCGAGAACTTGAAGTCAATCATGCTTTGGCACTCTGCAACCAATAGGAATGAACTCTTGTACATACCCGTCTGAATTTCAGTGCAAAATGCCCTTCTTTTCTGGTTTGTTGAAAGTTCACAACACATTAGGAGATAGAGCGTGTTTGAAGAAGACTGATGCAGTGTGCGTTTTCCTTTATTTCTTGTGATTTGGGAAACATAATCCGTGATTTTCCACATTGTCTAAGAAACAACATGAGGCTTGCAAGAGATTGAAACAATGCATCCTAAAACTTATTCCAGCAGTGAAAACACACGGTTCTACAAAGACTTGGAAGGAGCAAGCAAAAGAATAGTGGCTGAGTGTCCTTTCAGAGAGAAACACATGCATTTCATCCTTCTGGAGTGAGTTTTCTTGCTGGAATTCATATGCATTTTGTACTGTGCAGAATGTAGCTACCTGCTCGGGGGTTGTGTCATAGATGCACCTTTCCTGTAGGAGCTTATTGGAACTTTCATTGTTTGGCTAAGTTATTTAGGGTTGGTTTTGGAAGGTCTTTCAACTTTGGCCAAATCCGCTTTGTACGAAAGTTTTTCACAGCCCTGTTTCCAAGTGTCCACAAAGAGCTGCTGCTTGAAAGTGTCCACATGCACATCTCCCATACTGGTGTGCTCGTTTCACTACCTGGATTTTGGTTTCCTCTTCTTTCTTTGAAATGACAAGTCTTCATTCAGCATGCTACACACAGCTTGTAGCAGTTTCAGTTTGAAGCATGTTGGTGCTCTCAAAACGCTGTGTATCCTGGGTAGAGTGTGTCACTCTACAGCACTGAATACACAACTTAGAGCTCCTTTCAACACAGACACGCAAACACGTCTTTTTGGGAAAGTCCTAACTCAGGTAAATTGGAAATGTAAGGGTTTCATCGAAAACATGAAGACAATCATGCTTTTGAACTCTGCAACCGAAAGAAATGGCTTTTTGTACATGCCATTCTGAATTTCACTGCAAAATGCCCTTCTTTTCTGGTTTGTTGAAAGTTCAAAACACTTTAGGAAATAGAACGTGTTTGAAGAAGACTGATGCAGTGTGCGTTTTCCTGGATTTCAAGTGATTCGGGATACATACTCCTTGTTTTTCCACATTGTCTAAGAAACAACATGAGGCTTGCAAGAGATTGAAAAAATGCATCCTAAAACTTATGCCTGCAGTGAAAACACACGTTTCTACAAAGACTTGGAAGGAGCAAGCAAAAGAATAGTGGCTGAGAGTTCTTTCAGAGAGAAACACACGTATTTCATCCTTCTGTAGAGAGGGTTAGGGTTACGATTGGACCTAGGGTAGGGTTATGTTGAGGGCTAGGGTTAGAGAGACGGTTAGGGTTACGATTGGACCTAGGGTTAGGGTTATGTTGAGGGCTAGGGTTAGAGAGAAGGTTAGGGTTACTTTTGGACCTAGGGTTAGGGTTATGTTGAGGGCTAGGGTTAGAGATATGGTTAGGGTTACGATTGGACCTAGGGTTAGGGTTATGTTGAGGGCTAGGGTTAGAGAGAAGGTTAGGGTTACTTTTGGACCTAGGGTTAGGGTTATGTTGAGGGCTAGGGTTAGAGATATGGTTAGGGTTACGATTGGACCTAGGGTTAGGGTTATGTTGAGGGCTAGGGTTAGAGTTCCGGTTAGGGTTACACTTGAACCTAGGGTTAGGGTTATGTTGAGGGCTAGGCTTAGAGAGAAGGTTAGGGTTACAATTGGACCTAGGGTTAGGGTTATGTTGAGGGCTAGGGTTAGAGACCCGTTTAGGGTTACGATTGGACCTAGGGTTAGGGTTATGTTGAGGGCTAGGGTTAGAGAGAAGGTTAGGGTTACTTTTGGACCTAGGGTTAGGGTTATGTTGAGGGCTAGGGTTAGAGATATGGGTAGGGTTACAATTGGACCTAGGGTTAGGGTTATGTATAGGGCTAGGGTTAGAGATCAGGTTAGGGTTACGTTTGGACCTAGGGTTAGGGTTATGTTGAGGGCTAGGGTTAGAGAGAAGGTTAGGGTTTCAATTGGACCTAGGGTTAGGGTTATGTTGAGGGTTAGGGTTACAGATCCGGTTAGGGTTACGATTGGACCTAGGGTTAGGGTTATGTATAGGGCTAGGGTTAGAGATCCGGTTAGGGTTACTATTGGACGTAGGGTTAGGGTTATGTTGAGGGCTAGGGTTAGAGATCCGGTTAGTATTACGATTGGACCTAGGGTTAGGGTTATGTTGAGGGCTAGGGTTAGAGATCCGGTTAGGGTTACTATTGGACGTAGGGTTAGGGTTATATTGAGGGCTAGGCTTAGAGATCCGGTTAGGGTTACGGTTGGACCTAGGGTTAGGGTTATGTTGAGGGCTAGGGTTAGAGATCAGGTTAGGGTTAAGATTGGACCTAGGGTTATAGTGATGTTGAGGGCTAGGGTATTCCAGCAGTGAAAACACACATTTCTATAAAGACTTTGAAGCAGCAAGCTAAAGCCTTGTGGCTGAGTGTTCTTTCATAGAGAAACATGCATTTCATCCTTCTGGAGTGAATTTTCATGCTGGAGTTCATATGCCTTTTATACTGTGCAGAATGTAGCTACCTGCTGGGGGTTGTGTCATAGAAGCACCTTTTCTGCAGGAGCTTATTGGAACATTCATTGTTTGGCTAAGTTATTTAGGGTTGGTTTTGGAAGGTCTTTCAACCTTGGTCAAATCCCGCTTCGTAGGCAAGTTTTTAATACCGCTGTTTCCAAGTGTCCACAAACAGCTGCTGCTTGAAACTGTCCACATGCACATCTCGTATACTGGTGTGCTCGTTTCTCTACCTGGATTTTGGTTTCCTCTTCTTTCTTTGAAATGACAAGTCTTCATTCAGCATTCTACACACACCTTGTACCAGCTTCAGTTTGAAGCATGTTGGTGCTCTCAAAACGCTGTGTAACCTATGTAGAGTGTGTTACTCTCCAGCACTGAATACACAACTTAGAGCTCCTTTCACCACAGACACGCAAACACATCTTTTTGTGAAAGTCCTACTTCAGGTCCCTTGGAAATGTAAGGGTTTCATGGAGGACATGAAGTCAATCATGCTTTTGCACTCTACTACCAATAGAAATGACCTCTTGTACATGCCTGACTGAGTTTCACTGCAAAATGCCCTTGTTTTCTGGTTTCTTGAATGTTCTCAACACATTAGGAGAAAGAGCGTGTTTGAGCAAGATCTATGCAGTGTGCGTTTCCCTAGATTTCAAGTGATTTGGGAAATATAATCCTTATTTTTCCACATTGTGAAAGAAACATGAGGCTTGTAAGAGGTTGAAAAAATGCATCCCAACACGTACTCCAGCGGTGAAAGCACACGTTTCTACAAAGACTTTGAAGTAGCAAGTAAAAGACAATGGCTGAGTGTTCTTTCAGAGAGAAACATACACATTTCATCCTTTTGGAGTGAATTTTCAGCCAGGAATTCATATGCATTTGTACCGTGCAGAATGTAACTACCTGCTCGGGGGTTGTGTCATAGAAGCAACTTTCCTGCAGGAGCTTATTGGAACATTCATTGTTTGGCTAACTTCTTTGGGTTGGTTTTGGAAGGTCTTTCAACTTTGGCCAAATCCGCTTTCTTACGAAATTTTTTCACAGCCCTGTTTCCAAGAGCCCACAAAGAACTGCTGCTTAAAACTCTCCACATGCACATCTCCCATACTGGTGTGCTCGTTTCACTACCTGGATTTTGGTTTCCTCTTCTTTCTTTGAAATTACAAGCCCTCTTTCTGCATGCTACACACACCTTGTAGCAGTTTCAGTTTGCAGCATATTGGTGCTCTTAAAACGCTGAGTAACCTGTGTAGAGTGTGTCAATCTCCAGCACTGAATACACAACTTAGAGCTCCTTTCACCACAGACACGCAAACACATCTTTTTGTAAAAGTCCTACTTCTTTACTCTTGGAAATGTAAGGGTTTCATCGAGAACTTGAAGTCAATCATGCTTTTGCACTCTGCAACCAATAGGAATGAACTCTTGTACATACCCGTCTGAATTTCAGTGCAAAATGCCCTTCTTTTCTGGTTTGTTGAAAGTTCACAACACATTAGGAGATAGAGCGTGTTTGAAGAAGACTGATGCAGTGTGCGTTTTCCTTTATTTCTTGTGATTTGGGAAACATAATCCGTGATTTTCCACATTGTCTAAGAAACAACATGAGGCTTGCAAGAGATTGAAACAATGCATCCTAAAACTTATTCCAGCAGTGAAAACACACGGTTCTACAAAGACTTGGAAGGAGCAAGCAAAAGAATAGTGGCTGAGTGTCCTTTCAGAGAGAAACACATGCATTTCATCCTTCTGGAGTGAGTTTTCTTGCTGGAATTCATATGCATTTTGTACTGTGCAGAATGTAGCTACCTGCTCGGGGGTTGTGTCATAGATGCACCTTTCCTGTAGGAGCTTATTGGAACTTTCATTGTTTGGCTAAGTTATTTAGGGTTGGTTTTGGAAGGTCTTTCAACTTTGGCCAAATCCGCTTTGTACGAAAGTTTTTCACAGCCCTGTTTCCAAGTGTCCACAAAGAGCTGCTGCTTGAAAGTGTCCACATGCACATCTCCCATACTGGTGTGCTCGTTTCACTACCTGGATTTTGGTTTCCTCTTCTTTCTTTGAAATGACAAGTCTTCATTCAGCATGCTACACACAGCTTGTAGCAGTTTCAGTTTGAAACATGTTGGTGCTCTCAAAACGCTGTGTATCCTGGGTAGAGTGTGTCACTCTACAGCACTGAATACACAACTTAGAGCTCCTTTCAACACAGACACGCAAACACGTCTTTTTGGGAAAGTCCTAACTCAGGTAAATTGGAAATGTAAGGGTTTCATCGAAAACATGAAGACAATCATGCTTTTGAACTCTGCAACCGAAAGAAATGGCTTTTTGTACATGCCATTCTGAATTTCACTGCAAAATGCCCTTCTTTTCTGGTTTGTTGAAAGTTCAAAACACTTTAGGAAATAGAACGTGTTTGAAGAAGACTGATGCAGTGTGCGTTTTCCTGGATTTCAAGTGATTCGGGATACATACTCCTTGTTTTTCCACATTGTCTAAGAAACAACATGAGGCTTGCAAGAGATTGAAAAAATGCATCCTAAAACTTATGCCTGCAGTGAAAACACACGTTTCTACAAAGACTTGGAAGGAGCAAGCAAAAGAATAGTGGCTGAGAGTTCTTTCAGAGAGAAACACACGTATTTCATCCTTCTGTAGAGAGGGTTAGGGTTACGATTGGACCTAGGGTAGGGTTATGTTGAGGGCTAGGGTTAGAGAGACGGTTAGGGTTACGATTGGACCTAGGGTTAGGGTTATGTTGAGGGCTAGGGTTAGAGAGAAGGTTAGGGTTACTTTTGGACCTAGGGTTAGGGTTATGTTGAGGGCTAGGGTTAGAGATATGGTTAGGGTTACGATTGGACCTAGGGTTAGGGTTATGTTGAGGGCTAGGGTTAGAGAGAAGGTTAGGGTTACTTTTGGACCTAGGGTTAGGGTTATGTTGAGGGCTAGGGTTAGAGATATGGTTAGGGTTACGATTGGACCTAGGGTTAGGGTTATGTTGAGGGCTAGGGTTAGAGTTCCGGTTAGGGTTACACTTGAACCTAGGGTTAGGGTTATGTTGAGGGCTAGGCTTAGAGAGAAGGTTAGGGTTACAATTGGACCTAGGGTTAGGGTTATGTTGAGGGCTAGGGTTAGAGACCCGTTTAGGGTTACGATTGGACCTAGGGTTAGGGTTATGTTGAGGGCTAGGGTTAGAGAGAAGGTTAGGGTTACTTTTGGACCTAGGGTTAGGGTTATGTTGAGGGCTAGGGTTAGAGATATGGGTAGGGTTACAATTGGACCTAGGGTTAGGGTTATGTATAGGGCTAGGGTTAGAGATCAGGTTAGGGTTACGTTTGGACCTAGGGTTAGGGTTATGTTGAGGGCTAGGGTTAGAGAGAAGGTTAGGGTTTCAATTGGACCTAGGGTTAGGGTTATGTTGAGGGTTAGGGTTACAGATCCGGTTAGGGTTACGATTGGACCTAGGGTTAGGGTTATGTATAGGGCTAGGGTTAGAGATCCGGTTAGGGTTACTATTGGACGTAGGGTTAGGGTTATGTTGAGGGCTAGGGTTAGAGATCCGGTTAGTATTACGATTGGACCTAGGGTTAGGGTTATGTTGAGGGCTAGGGTTAGAGATCCGGTTAGGGTTACTATTGGACGTAGGGTTAGGGTTATATTGAGGGCTAGGCTTAGAGATCCGGTTAGGGTTACGGTTGGACCTAGGGTTAGGGTTATGTTGAGGGCTAGGGTTAGAGATCAGGTTAGGGTTAAGATTGGACCTAGGGTTATAGTGATGTTGAGGGCTAGGGTATTCCAGCAGTGAAAACACACATTTCTATAAAGACTTTGAAGCAGCAAGCTAAAGCCTTGTGGCTGAGTGTTCTTTCATAGAGAAACATGCATTTCATCCTTCTGGAGTGAATTTTCATGCTGGAGTTCATATGCCTTTTATACTGTGCAGAATGTAGCTACCTGCTGGGGGTTGTGTCATAGAAGCACCTTTTCTGCAGGAGCTTATTGGAACATTCATTGTTTGGCTAAGTTATTTAGGGTTGGTTTTGGAAGGTCTTTCAACCTTGGTCAAATCCCGCTTCGTAGGCAAGTTTTTAATACCGCTGTTTCCAAGTGTCCACAAACAGCTGCTGCTTGAAACTGTCCACATGCACATCTCGTATACTGGTGTGCTCGTTTCTCTACCTGGATTTTGGTTTCCTCTTCTTTCTTTGAAATGACAAGTCTTCATTCAGCATTCTACACACACCTTGTACCAGCTTCAGTTTGAAGCATGTTGGTGCTCTCAAAACGCTGTGTAACCTATGTAGAGTGTGTTACTCTCCAGCACTGAATACACAACTTAGAGCTCCTTTCACCACAGACACGCAAACACATCTTTTTGTGAAAGTCCTACTTCAGGTCCCTTGGAAATGTAAGGGTTTCATGGAGGACATGAAGTCAATCATGCTTTTGCACTCTACTACCAATAGAAATGACCTCTTGTACATGCCTGACTGAGTTTCACTGCAAAATGCCCTTGTTTTCTGGTTTCTTGAATGTTCTCAACACATTAGGAGAAAGAGCGTGTTTGAGCAAGATCTATGCAGTGTGCGTTTCCCTAGATTTCAAGTGATTTGGGAAATATAATCCTTATTTTTCCACATTGTGAAAGAAACATGAGGCTTGTAAGAGGTTGAAAAAATGCATCCCAACACGTACTCCAGCGGTGAAAGCACACGTTTCTACAAAGACTTTGAAGTAGCAAGTAAAAGACAATGGCTGAGTGTTCTTTCAGAGAGAAACATACACATTTCATCCTTTTGGAGTGAATTTTCAGCCAGGAATTCATATGCATTTGTACCGTGCAGAATGTAACTACCTGCTCGGGGGTTGTGTCATAGAAGCAACTTTCCTGCAGGAGCTTATTGGAACATTCATTGTTTGGCTAACTTCTTTGGGTTGGTTTTGGAAGGTCTTTCAACTTTGGCCAAATCCGCTTTCTTACGAAATTTTTTCACAGCCCTGTTTCCAAGAGCCCACAAAGAACTGCTGCTTAAAACTCTCCACATGCACATCTCCCATACTGGTGTGCTCGTTTCACTACCTGGATTTTGGTTTCCTCTTCTTTCTTTGAAATTACAAGCCCTCTTTCTGCATGCTACACACACCTTGTAGCAGTTTCAGTTTGCAGCATATTGGTGCTCTTAAAACGCTGAGTAACCTGTGTAGAGTGTGTCAATCTCCAGCACTGAATACACAACTTAGAGCTCCTTTAACCACAGACACGCAAACACATCTTTTTGTAAAAGTCCTACTTCTTTACTCTTGGAAATGTAAGGGTTTCATCGAGAACTTGAAGTCAATCATGCTTTTGCACTCTGCAACCAATAGGAATGAACTCTTGTACATACCCGTCTGAATTTCAGTGCAAAATGCCCTTCTTTTCTGGTTTGTTGAAAGTTCACAACACATTAGGAGATAGAGCGTGTTTGAAGAAGACTGATGCAGTGTGCGTTTTCCTTTATTTCTTGTGATTTGGGAAACATAATCCGTGATTTTCCACATTGTCTAAGAAACAACATGAGGCTTGCATGAGATTGAAACAATGCATCCTAAAACTTATTCCAGCAGTGAAAACACACGGTTCTACAAAGACTTGGAAGGAGCAAGCAAAAGAATAGTGGCTGAGTGTCCTTTCAGAGAGAAACACATGCATTTCATCCTTCTGGAGTGAGTTTTCTTGCTGGAATTCATATGCATTTTGTACTGTGCAGAATGTAGCTACCTGCTCGGGGGTTGTGTCATAGATGCACCTTTCCTGTAGGAGCTTATTGGAACTTTCATTGTTTGGCTAAGTTATTTAGGGTTGGTTTTGGAAGGTCTTTCAACTTTGGCCAAATCCGCTTTGTACGAAAGTTTTTCACAGCCCTGTTTCCAAGTGTCCACAAAGAGCTGCTGCTTGAAAGTGTCCACATGCACATCTCCCATACTGGTGTGCTCGTTTCACTACCTGGATTTTGGTTTCCTCTTCTTTCTTTGAAATGACAAGTCTTCATTCAGCATGCTACACACAGCTTGTAGCAGTTTCAGTTTGAAGCATGTTGGTGCTCTCAAAACGCTGTGTATCCTGGGTAGAGTGTGTCACTCTACAGCACTGAATACACAACTTAGAGCTCCTTTCAACACAGACACGCAAACACGTCTTTTTGGGAAAGTCCTAACTCAGGTAAATTGGAAATGTAAGGGTTTCATCGAAAACATGAAGACAATCATGCTTTTGAACTCTGCAACCGAAAGAAATGGCTTTTTGTACATGCCATTCTGAATTTCACTGCAAAATGCCCTTCTTTTCTGGTTTGTTGAAAGTTCAAAACACTTTAGGAAATAGAACGTGTTTGAAGAAGACTGATGCAGTGTGCGTTTTCCTGGATTTCAAGTGATTCGGGATACATACTCCTTGTTTTTCCACATTGTCTAAGAAACAACATGAGGCTTGCAAGAGATTGAAAAAATGCATCCTAAAACTTATGCCTGCAGTGAAAACACACGTTTCTACAAAGACTTGGAAGGAGCAAGCAAAAGAATAGTGGCTGAGAGTTCTTTCAGAGAGAAACACACGTATTTCATCCTTCTGTAGAGACGGTTAGGGTTACGATTGGACCTAGGGTAGGGTTATGTTGAGGGCTAGGGTTAGAGAGACGGTTAGGGTTACGATTGGACCTAGGGTTAGGGTTATGTTGAGGGCTAGGGTTAGAGAGAAGGTTAGGGTTACTTTTGGACCTAGGGTTAGGGTTATGTTGAGGGCTAGGGTTAGAGATATGGTTAGGGTTACGATTGGACCTAGGGTTAGGGTTATGTTGAGGGCTAGGGTTAGAGAGAAGGTTAGGGTTACAATTGGACCTAGGGTTAGGGTTATGTTGAGGGCTAGGGTTAGAGACCCGTTTAGGGTTACGATTGGACCTAGGGTTAGGGTTATGTTGAGGGCTAGGCTTAGAGAGAAGGTTAGGGTTACAATTGGACCTAGGGTTAGGGTTATGTTGAGGGCTAGGGTTAGAGACCCGTTTAGGGTTACGATTGGACCTAGGGTTAGGGTTATGTTGAGGGCTAGGGTTAGAGAGAAGGTTAGGGTTACTTTTGGACCTAGGGTTAGGGTTATGTTGAGGGCTAGGGTTAGAGATATGGGTAGGGTTACAATTGGACCTAGGGTTAGGGTTATGTATAGGGCTAGGGTTAGAGATCAGGTTAGGGTTACGTTTGGACCTAGGGTTAGGGTTATGTTGAGGGCTAGGGTTAGAGAGAAGGTTAGGGTTTCAATTGGACCTAGGGTTAGGGTTATGTTGAGGGTTAGGGTTACAGATCCGGTTAGGGTTACGATTGGACCTAGGGTTAGGGTTATGTATAGGGCTAGGGTTAGAGATCCGGTTAGGGTTACTATTGGACGTAGGGTTAGGGTTATGTTGAGGGCTAGGGTTAGAGATCCGGTTAGTATTACGATTGGACCTAGGGTTAGGGTTATGTTGAGGGCTAAGGTTAGAGATCCGGTTAGGGTTACTATTGGACGTAGGGTTAGGGTTATATTGAGGGCTAGGCTTAGAGATCCGGTTAGGGTTACGGTTGGACCTAGGGTTAGGGTTATGTTGAGGGCTAAGGTTAGAGATCAGGTTAGGGTTAAGATTGGACCTAGGGTTATAGTGATGTTGAGGGCTAGGGTATTCCAGCAGTGAAAACACACATTTCTATAAAGACTTTGAAGCAGCAAGCTAAAGCCTTGTGGCTGAGTGTTCTTTCATAGAGAAACATGCATTTCATCCTTCTGGAGTGAATTTTCATGCTGGAGTTCATATGCATTTTATACTGTGCAGAATGTAGCTACCTGCTGGGGGTTGTGTCATAGAAGCACCTTTTCTGCAGGAGCTTATTGGAACATTCATTGTTTGGCTAAGTTATTTAGGGTTGGTTTTGGAAGGTCTTTCAACCTTGGTCAAATCCCGCTTCGTACGCAAGTTTTTAATACCGCTGTTTCCAAGTGTCCACAAACAGCTGCTGCTTGAAACTGTCCACATGCACATCTCGTATACTGGTGTGCTCGTTTCACTACCTGGATTTTGGTTTCCTCTTCTTTCTTTGAAATGACAAGTCTTCATTCAGCATTCTACACACACCTTGTACCAGCTTCAGTTTGAAGCATGTTGGTGCTCTCAAAACGCTGTGTAACCTATGTAGAGTGTGTTGCTCTCCAGCACTGAATACACAACTTAGAGCTCCTTTCACCACAGACACGCAAACACATCTTTTTGTGAAAGTCCTACTTCAGGTCCCTTGGAAATGTAAGGGTTTCATGGAGGACATGAAGTCAATCATGCTTTTGCACTCTACTACCAATAGAAATGACCTCTTGTACATGCCTGACTGAGTTTCACTGCAAAATGCCCTTGTTTTCTGGTTTCTTGAATGTTCTCAACACATTAGGAGAAAGAGCGTGTTTGAGCAAGATCTATGCAGTGTGCGTTTCCCTAGATTTCAAGTGATTTGGGAAATATAATCCTTATTTTTCCACATTGTGAAAGAAACATGAGGCTTGCAAGAGATTGAAAATATGCATCCCAACACGTACTCCAGCGGTGAAAGCACACGTTTCTACAAAGACTTTGAAGTAGCAAGTAAAAGCCAATGGCTGAGTGTTCTTTCAGAGAGAAACATACACATTTCATCCTTCTGGAGTGAATTTTCAGCCTGGAATTCATATGCATTTGTACCGTGCAGAATGTAACTACCTGCTCAGGGGTTGTGTCATAGAAGCAACTTTCCTGCAGGAGCTTATTGGAACATTCATTGTTTGGCTAACTTCTTTGGGTTGGTTTTGGAAGGTCTTTCAACTTTAGCCAAATCCGCTTTCTTACGAAATTTTTTCACAGCCCTGTTTCCAAGAGCCCACAAAGAACTGCTGCTTAAAACTCTCCACATGCACATCTCCCATACTGGTGTGCTCGTTTCACTACCTGGATTTTGGTTTCCTCTTCTTTCTTTGAAATTACAAGCCCTCTTTCTGCATGCTACACACACCTTGTAGCAGTTTCAGTTTGCAGCATATTGGTGCTCTTAAAACGCTGAGTAACCTGTGTAGAGTGTGTTAATCTCCAGCACTGAATACACAACTTAGAGCTCCTTTCACCACAGACACACAAACACATCTTTTTGTAAAAGTCCTACTTCTTTACTCTTGGAAATGTAAGGGTTTCATCGAGAACTTGAAGTCAATCATGCTTTTGCACTCTGCAACCAATAGGAATGAACTCTTGTACATACCCGTCTGAATTTCAGTGCAAAATGCCCTTCTTTTCTGGTTTGTTGAAAGTTCACAACACATTAGGAGATAGAGCGTGTTTGAAGAAGACTGATGCAGTGTGCGTTTTCCTTTATTTCTTGTGATTTGGGAAACATAATCCGTGATTTTCCACATTGTCTAAGAAACAACATGAGGCTTGCAAGAGATTGAAACAATGCATCCTAAAACTTATTCCAGCAGTGAAAACACACGGTTCTACAAAGACTTGGAAGGAGCAAGCAAAAGAATAGTGGCTGAGTGTCCTTTCAGAGAGAAACACATGCATTTCATCCTTCTGGAGTGAGTTTTCTTGCTGGAATTCATATGCATTTTGTACTGTGCAGAATGTAGCTACCTGCTCGGGGGTTGTGTCATAGATGCACCTTTCCTGTAGGAGCTTATTGGAACTTTCATTGTTTGGCTAAGTTATTTAGGGTTGGTTTTGGAAGGTCTTTCAACTTTGGCCAAATCCGCTTTGTACGAAAGTTTTTCACAGCCCTGTTTCCAAGTG
The DNA here is from genome assembly GCF_054644295.1 of Miniopterus natalensis. Taxonomy (NCBI): domain Eukaryota; kingdom Metazoa; phylum Chordata; class Mammalia; order Chiroptera; family Miniopteridae; genus Miniopterus; species Miniopterus natalensis. The sequence continues at coordinate 1,828,438 of NC_142085.1, read as the reverse complement.
TCCACAAAGAGCTGCTGCTTGAAAGTGTCCACATGCACATCTCCCATACTGGTGTGCTCGTTTCACTACCTGGATTTTGGTTTCCTCTTCTTTCTTTGAAATTACAAGCCCTCTTTCTGCATGCTACACACACCTTGTAGCAGTTTCAGTTTGCAGCATATTGGTGCTCTTAAAACGCTGAGTAACCTGTGTAGAGTGTGTCAATCTCCAGCACTGAATACACAACTTAGAGCTCCTTTCACCACAGACACGCAAACACATCTTTTTGTAAAAGTCCTACTTCTTTACTCTTGGAAATGTAAGGGTTTCATCGAGAACTTGAAGTCAATCATGCTTTGGCACTCTGCAACCAATAGGAATGAACTCTTGTACATACCCGTCTGAATTTCAGTGCAAAATGCCCTTCTTTTCTGGTTTGTTGAAAGTTCACAACACATTAGGAGATAGAGCGTGTTTGAAGAAGACTGATGCAGTGTGCGTTTTCCTTTATTTCTTGTGATTTGGGAAACATAATCCGTGATTTTCCACATTGTCTAAGAAACAACATGAGGCTTGCAAGAGATTGAAACAATGCATCCTAAAACTTATTCCAGCAGTGAAAACACACGGTTCTACAAAGACTTGGAAGGAGCAAGCAAAAGAATAGTGGCTGAGTGTCCTTTCAGAGAGAAACACATGCATTTCATCCTTCTGGAGTGAGTTTTCTTGCTGGAATTCATATGCATTTTGTACTGTGCAGAATGTAGCTACCTGCTCGGGGGTTGTGTCATAGATGCACCTTTCCTGTAGGAGCTTATTGGAACTTTCATTGTTTGGCTAAGTTATTTAGGGTTGGTTTTGGAAGGTCTTTCAACTTTGGCCAAATCCGCTTTGTACGAAAGTTTTTCACAGCCCTGTTTCCAAGTGTCCACAAAGAGCTGCTGCTTGAAAGTGTCCACATGCACATCTCCCATACTGGTGTGCTCGTTTCACTACCTGGATTTTGGTTTCCTCTTCTTTCTTTGAAATTACAAGCCCTCTTTCTGCATGCTACACACACCTTGTAGCAGTTTCAGTTTGCAGCATATTGGTGCTCTTAAAACGCTGAGTAACCTGTGTAGAGTGTGTCAATCTCCAGCACTGAATACACAACTTCGAGCTCCTTTCACCACAGACACGCAAACACATCTTTTTGTAAAAGTCCTACTTCTTTACTCTTGGAAATGTAAGGGTTTCATCGAGAACTTGAAGTCAATCATGCTTTGGCACTCTGCAACCAATAGGAATGAACTCTTGTACATACCCGTCTGAATTTCAGTGCAAAATGCCCTTCTTTTCTTGTTTGTTGAAAGTTCACAACACATTAGGAGATAGAGCGTGTTTGAAGAAGACTGATGCAGTGTGCGTTTTCCTTTATTTCTTGTGATTTGGGAAACATAATCCGTGATTTTCCACATTGTCTAAGAAACAACATGAGGCTTGCAAGAGATTGAAACAATGCATCCTAAAACTTATTCCAGCAGTGAAAACACACGGTTCTACAAAGACTTGGAAGGAGCAAGCAAAAGAATAGTGGCTGAGTGTCCTTTCAGAGAGAAACACATGCATTTCATCCTTCTGGAGTGAGTTTTCTTGCTGGAATTCATATGCATTTTGTACTGTGCAGAATGTAGCTACCTGCTCGGGGGTTGTGTCATAGATGCACCTTTCCTGTAGGAGCTTATTGGAACTTTCATTGTTTGGCTAAGTTATTTAGGGTTGGTTTTGGAAGGTCTTTCAACTTTGGCCAAATCCGCTTTGTACGAAAGTTTTTCACAGCCCTGTTTCCAAGTGTCCACAAAGAGCTGCTGCTTGAAAGTGTCCACATGCACATCTCCCATACTGGTGTGCTCGTTTCACTACCTGGATTTTGGTTTCCTCTTCTTTCTTTGAAATGACAAGTCTTCATTCAGCATTCTACACACACCTTGTACCAGCTTCAGTTTGAAGCATGTTGGTGCTCTCAAAACGCTGTGTAACCTATGTAGAGTGTGTTACTCTCCAGCACTGAATACACAACTTAGAGCTCCTTTCACCACAGACACGCAAACACATCTTTTTGTGAAAGTCCTACTTCAGGTCCCTTGGAAATGTAAGGGTTTCATGGAGAACATGACGTCAATCATGCTTTTGCACTCTACTACCAATAGAAATGACTTCTTGTACATGCCTGACTGAGTTTCACTGCAAAATGCCCTTGTTTTCTGGTTTCTTGAATGTTCTCAACACATTAGGAGAAAGAGCGTGTTTGAGCAAGATCGATGCAGTGTGCGTTTCCCTAGATTTCAAGTGATTTGGGAAATATAATCCTTATTTTTCCACATTGTGAAAGAAACATGAGGCTTGCAAGAGATTGAAAAAATGCATCCCAAAACGTACTCCAGCGGTGAAAGCACACGTTTCTACAAAGACTTTGAAGTAGCAAGTAAAAGCCAATGGCTGAGTGTTCTTTCAGAGAGAAACATACACATTTCGTCCTTCTGGAGTGAATTTTCAGCCTGGAATTCATATGCATTTGTACCGTGCAGAATGTAACTACCTGCTCGGGGGTTGTGTCATAGAAGCAACTTTCCTGCAGGAGCTTATTGGAACATTCATTGTTTGGCTAACTTCTTTGGGTTGGTTTTGGAAGGTCTTTCAACTTTAGCCAAATCCGCTTTCTTACGAAATTTTTTCACAGCCCTGTTTCCAAGAGCCCACAAAGAACTGCTGCTTAAAACTCTCCACATGCACATCTCCCATACTGGTGTGCTCGTTTCACTACCTGGATTTTGGTTTCCTCTTCTTTCTTTGAAATTACAAGCCCTCTTTCTGCATGCTACACACACCTTGTAGCAGTTTCAGTTTGCAGCATATTGGTGCTCTTAAAACGCTGAGTAACCTGTGTAGAGTGTGTCAATCTCCAGCACTGAATACACAACTTAGAGCTCCTTTCACCACAGACACGCAAACACATCTTTTTGTAAAAGTCCTACTTCTTTACTCTTGGAAATGTAAGGGTTTCATCGAGAACTTGAAGTCAATCATGCTTTTGCACTCTGCAACCAATAGGAATGAACTCTTGTACATACCCGTCTGAATTTCAGTGCAAAATGCCCTTCTTTTCTGGTTTGTTGAAAGTTCACAACACATTAGGAGATAGAGCGTGTTTGAAGAAGACTGATGCAGTGTGCGTTTTCCTTTATTTCTTGTGATTTGGGAAACATAATCCGTGATTTTCCACATTGTCTAAGAAACAACATGAGGCTTGCAAGAGATTGAAACAATGCATCCTAAAACTTATTCCAGCAGTGAAAACACACGGTTCTACAAAGACTTGGAAGGAGCAAGCAAAAGAATAGTGGCTGAGTGTCCTTTCAGAGAGAAACACATGCATTTCATCCTTCTGGAGTGAGTTTTCTTGCTGGAATTCATATGCATTTTGTACTGTGCAGAATGTAGCTACCTGCTCGGGGGTTGTGTCATAGATGCACCTTTCCTGTAGGAGCTTATTGGAACTTTCATTGTTTGGCTAAGTTATTTAGGGTTGGTTTTGGAAGGTCTTTCAACTTTGGCCAAATCCGTTTTGTACGAAAGTTTTTCACAGCCCTGTTTCCAAGTGTCCACAAAGAGCTGCTGCTTGAAAGTGTCCACATGCACTTCTCCCATACTGGTGTGCTCGTTTCACTACCTGGATTTTGGTTTCCTCTTCTTTCTTTGAAATGACAAGCCCTCTTTCTGCATGCTACCCACACCTTGTAGCAGTTTCAGTTTGCAGCATATTGGTGCTCTTAAAACGCTGAGTAACCTGTGTAGAGTGTGTCAATCTCCAGCACTGAATACACAACTTAGAGCTCCTTTCACCACAGACACGCAAACACATCTTTTTGTAAAAGTCCTACTTCTTTACTCTTGGAAATGTAAGGGTTTCATCGAGAACTTGAAGTCAATCATGCTTTTGAACTCTGCAACCGAAAGAAATGGCTTTTTGTACATGCCATTCTGAATTTCACTGCAAAATGCCCTTCTTTTCTGGTTTGTTGAAAGTTCAAAACACTTTAGGAAATAGAACGTGTTTGAAGAAGACTGATGCAGTGTGCGTTTTCCTGGATTTCAAGTGATTCGGGATACATACTCCTTGTTTTTCCACATTGTCTAAGAAACAACATGAGGCTTGCAAGAGATTGAAAAAATGCATCCTAAAACTTATGCCTGCAGTGAAAACACACGTTTCTACAAAGACTTGGAAGGAGCAAGCAAAAGAATAGTGGCTGAGAGTTCTTTCAGAGAGAAACACACGTATTTCATCCTTCTGTAGAGACGGTTAGGGTTACGATTGGACCTAGGGTAGGGTTATGTTGAGGGCTAGGGTTAGAGAGACGGTTAGGGTTACGATTGGACCTAGGGTTAGGGTTATGTTGAGGGCTAGGGTTAGAGAGAAGGTTAGGGTTACTTTTGGACCTAGGGTTAGGGTTATGTTGAGGGCTAGGGTTAGAGATATGGTTAGGGTTACGATTGGACCTAGGGTTAGGGTTATGTTGAGGGCTAGGGTTAGAGTTCCGGTTAGAGTTACACTTGAACCTAGGGTTAGGGTTATGTTGAGGGCTAGGGTTAGAGAGAAGGTTAGGGTTACAATTGGACCTAGGGTTAGGGTTATGTTGAGGGCTAGGGTTAGAGACCCGTTTAGGGTTACGATTGGACCTAGGGTTAGGGTTATGTTGAGGGCTAGGGTTAGAGAGAAGGTTAGGGTTACTTTTGGACCTAGGGTTAGGGTTATGTTGAGGGCTAGGGTTAGAGATATGGGTAGGGTTACAATTGGACCTAGGGTTAGGGTTATGTATAGGGCTAGGGTTAGAGATCAGGTTAGGGTTACGTTTGGACCTAGGGTTAGGGTTATGTTGAGGGCTAGGGTTAGAGAGAAGGTTAGGGTTTCAATTGGACCTAGGGTTAGGGTTATGTTGAGGGCTAGGGTTCCAGATCCGGTTAGGGTTACGATTGGACCTAGGGTTAGGGTTATGTTTAGGGCTAGGGTTAGAGATCCGGTTAGGGTTACTATTGGACGTAGGGTTAGGGTTATGTTGAGGGCTAGGGTTAGAGATCCGGTTAGTATTACGATTGGACCTAGGGTTAGGGTTATGTTGAGGGCTAGAGTTACAGATCCGGTTAGGGTTACGATTTGACCTAGGGTTAGGGTTATGTTTAGGGCTAGGGTTAGAGATCCGGTTAGGGTTACTATTGGACGTAGGGTTAGGGTTATATTGAGGGCTAGGCTTAGAGATCCGGTTAGGGTTACGGTTGGACCTAGGGTTAGGGTTATGTTGAGGGCTAGGGTTAGAGATCAGGTTAGGGTTAAGATTGGACCTAGGGTTATAGTGATGTTGAGGGCTAGGGTATTCCAGCAGTGAAAACACACATTTCTATAAAGACTTTGAAGCAGCAAGCTAAAGCCTTGTGGCTGAGTGTTCTTTCATAGAGAAACATGCATTTCATCCTTCTGGAGTGAATTTTCATGCTGGAGTTCATATGCATTTTATACTGTGCAGAATGTAGCTACCTGCTGGGGGTTGTGTCATAGAAGCACCTTTTCTGCAGGAGCTTATTGGAACATTCATTGTTTGGCTAAGTTATTTAGGGTTGGTTTTGGAAGGTCTTTCAACCTTGGTCAAATCCCGCTTCGTACGCAAGTTTTTAATACCGCTGTTTCCAAGTGTCCACAAAGAGCTGCTGCTTGAAACTGTCCACATGCACATCTCGTATACTGGTGTGCTCGTTTCACTACCTGGATTTTGGTTTCCTCTTCTTTCTTTGAAATGACAAGTCTTCATTCAGCATTCTACACACACCTTGTACCAGCTTCAGTTTGAAGCATGTTGGTGCTCTCAAAACGCTGTGTAACCTATGTAGAGTGTGTTACTCTCCAGCACTGAATACACAACTTAGAGCTCCTTTCACCACAGACACGCAAACACATCTTTTTGTGAAAGTCCTACTTCATGTCCCTTAGAAATGTAAGGGTTTCATGGAGGACATGAAGTCAATCATGCTTTTGCACTCTACTACCAATAGAAATGACCTCTTGTACATGCCTGACTGAGTTTCACTGCAAAATGCCCTTGTTTTCTGGTTTCTTGAATGTTCTCAACACATTAGGAGAAAGAGCGTGTTTGAGCAAGATCTATGCAGTGTGCGTTTCCCTAGATTTCTAGTGATTTGGGAAATATAATCCTTATTTTTCCACATTGTGAAAGAAACATGAGGCTTGCAAGAGATTGAAAAAATGCATCCCAACACGTACACTAGTGGTGAAAGCACACGTTTCTACAAAGACTTTGAAGTAGCAAGTAAAAGCCAATGGCTGAGTGTTCTTTCAGACAGAAACATACACATTTCATCCTTCTGGAGTGAATTTTCAGCCTGGAATTCATATGCATTTGTACCGTGCAGAATGTAACTACCTGCTCGGGGGTTGTGTCATAGAAGCAACTTTCCTGCAGGAGCTTATTGGAACATTCATTGTTTGGCTAACTTCTTTGGGTTGGTTTTGGAAGGTCTTTCAACTTTAGCCAAATCCGCTTTCTTACGAAATTTTTTCACAGCCCTGTTTCCAAGAGCCCACAAAGAACTGCTGCTTAAAACTCTCCACATGCACATCTCCCATACTGGTGTGCTCGTTTCACTACCTGGATTTTGGTTTCCTCTTCTTTCTTTGAAATTACAAGCCCTCTTTCTGCATGCTACACACACCTTGTAGCAGTTTCAGTTTGCAGCATATTGGTGCTCTTAAAACGCTGAGTAACCTGTGTAGAGTGTGTCAATCTCCAGCACTGAATACACAACTTAGAGCTCCTTTCACCACAGACACGCAAACACATCTTTTTGTAAAAGTCCTACTTCTTTACTCTTGGAAATGTAAGGGTTTCATCGAGAACTTGAAGTCAATCATGCTTTTGCACTCTGCAACCAATAGGAATGAACTCTTGTACATACCCGTCTGAATTTCAGTGCAAAATGCCCTTCTTTTCTGGTTTGTTGAAAGTTCACAACACATTAGGAGATAGAGCGTGTTTGAAGAAGACTGATGCAGTGTGCGTTTTCCTTTATTTCTTGTGATTTGGGAAACATAATCCGTGATTTTCCACATTGTCTAAGAAACAACATGAGGCTTGCAAGAGATTGAAACAATGCATCCTAAAACTTATTCCAGCAGTGAAAACACACGGTTCTACAAAGACTTGGAAGGAGCAAGCAAAAGAATAGTGGCTGAGTGTCCTTTCAGAGAGAAACACATGCATTTCATCCTTCTGGAGTGAGTTTTCTTGCTGGAATTCATATGCATTTTGTACTGTGCAGAATGTAGCTACCTGCTCGGGGGTTGTGTCATAGATGCACCTTTCCTGTAGGAGCTTATTGGAACTTTCATTGTTTGGCTAAGTTATTTAGGGTTGGTTTTGGAAGGTCTTTCAACTTTGGCCAAATCCGCTTTGTACGAAAGTTTTTCACAGCCCTGTTTCCAAGTGTCCACAAAGAGCTGCTGCTTGAAAGTGTCCACATGCACATCTCCCATACTGGTGTGCTCGTTTCACTACCTGGATTTTGGTTTCCTCTTCTTTCTTTGAAATTACAAGCCCTCTTTCTGCATGCTACACACACCTTGTAGCAGTTTCAGTTTGCAGCATATTGGTGCTCTTAAAACGCTGAGTAACCTGTGTAGAGTGTGTCAATCTCCAGCACTGAATACACAACTTAGAGCTCCTTTCACCACAGACACGCAAACACATCTTTTTGTAAAAGTCCTACTTCTTTACTCTTGGAAATGTAAGGGTTTCATCGAGAACTTGAAGTCAATCATGCTTTTGCACTCTGCAACCAATAGGAATGAACTCTTGTACATACCCGTCTGAATTTCAGTGCAAAATGCCCTTCTTTTCTGGTTTGTTGAAAGTTCACAACACATTAGGAGATAGAGCGTGTTTGAAGAAGACTGATGCAGTGTGCGTTTTCCTTTATTTCTTGTGATTTGGGAAACATAATCCGTGATTTTCCACATTGTCTAAGAAACAACATGAGGCTTGCAAGAGATTGAAACAATGCATCCTAAAACTTATTCCAGCAGTGAAAACACACGGTTCTACAAAGACTTGGAAGGAGCAAGCAAAAGAATAGTGGCTGAGTGTCCTTTCAGAGAGAAACACATGCATTTCATCCTTCTGGAGTGAGTTTTCTTGCTGGAATTCATATGCATTTTGTACTGTGCAGAATGTAGCTACCTGCTCGGGGGTTGTGTCATAGATGCACCTTTCCTGTAGGAGCTTATTGGAACTTTCATTGTTTGGCTAAGTTATTTAGGGTTGGTTTTGGAAGGTCTTTCAACTTTGGCCAAATCCGCTTTGTACGAAAGTTTTTCACAGCCCTGTTTCCAAGTGTCCACAAAGAGCTGCTGCTTGAAAGTGTCCACATGCACATCTCCCATACTGGTGTGCTCGTTTCACTACCTGGATTTTGGTTTCCTCTTCTTTCTTTGAAATTACAAGCCCTCTTTCTGCATGCTACACACACCTTGTAGCAGTTTCAGTTTGCAGCATATTGGTGCTCTTAAAACGCTGAGTAACCTGTGTAGAGTGTGTCAATCTCCAGCACTGAATACACAACTTAGAGCTCCTTTCACCACAGACACGCAAACACATCTTTTTGTAAAAGTCCTACTTCTTTACTCTTGGAAATGTAAGGGTTTCATCGAGAACTTGAAGTCAATCATGCTTTGGCACTCTGCAACCAATAGGAATGAACTCTTGTACATACCCGTCTGAATTTCAGTGCAAAATGCCCTTCTTTTCTGGTTTGTTGAAAGTTCACAACACATTAGGAGATAGAGCGTGTTTGAAGAAGACTGATGCAGTGTGCGTTTTCCTTTATTTCTTGTGATTTGGGAAACATAATCCGTGATTTTCCACATTGTCTAAGAAACAACATGAGGCTTGCAAGAGATTGAAACAATGCATCCTAAAACTTATTCCAGCAGTGAAAACACACGGTTCTACAAAGACTTGGAAGGAGCAAGCAAAAGAATAGTGGCTGAGTGTCCTTTCAGAGAGAAACACATGCATTTCATCCTTCTGGAGTGAGTTTTCTTGCTGGAATTCATATGCATTTTGTACTGTGCAGAATGTAGCTACCTGCTCGGGGGTTGTGTCATAGATGCACCTTTCCTGTAGGAGCTTATTGGAACTTTCATTGTTTGGCTAAGTTATTTAGGGTTGGTTTTGGAAGGTCTTTCAACTTTGGCCAAATCCGCTTTGTACGAAAGTTTTTCACAGCCCTGTTTCCAAGTGTCCACAAAGAGCTGCTGCTTGAAAGTGTCCACATGCACATCTCCCATACTGGTGTGCTCGTTTCACTACCTGGATTTTGGTTTCCTCTTCTTTCTTTGAAATGACAAGTCTTCATTCAGCATGCTACACACAGCTTGTAGCAGTTTCAGTTTGAAGCATGTTGGTGCTCTCAAAACGCTGTGTATCCTGGGTAGAGTGTGTCACTCTACAGCACTGAATACACAACTTAGAGCTCCTTTCAACACAGACACGCAAACACGTCTTTTTGGGAAAGTCCTAACTCAGGTAAATTGGAAATGTAAGGGTTTCATCGAAAACATGAAGACAATCATGCTTTTGAACTCTGCAACCGAAAGAAATGGCTTTTTGTACATGCCATTCTGAATTTCACTGCAAAATGCCCTTCTTTTCTGGTTTGTTGAAAGTTCAAAACACTTTAGGAAATAGAACGTGTTTGAAGAAGACTGATGCAGTGTGCGTTTTCCTGGATTTCAAGTGATTCGGGATACATACTCCTTGTTTTTCCACATTGTCTAAGAAACAACATGAGGCTTGCAAGAGATTGAAAAAATGCATCCTAAAACTTATGCCTGCAGTGAAAACACACGTTTCTACAAAGACTTGGAAGGAGCAAGCAAAAGAATAGTGGCTGAGAGTTCTTTCAGAGAGAAACACACGTATTTCATCCTTCTGTAGAGAGGGTTAGGGTTACGATTGGACCTAGGGTAGGGTTATGTTGAGGGCTAGGGTTAGAGAGACGGTTAGGGTTACGATTGGACCTAGGGTTAGGGTTATGTTGAGGGCTAGGGTTAGAGAGAAGGTTAGGGTTACTTTTGGACCTAGGGTTAGGGTTATGTTGAGGGCTAGGGTTAGAGATATGGTTAGGGTTACGATTGGACCTAGGGTTAGGGTTATGTTGAGGGCTAGGGTTAGAGAGAAGGTTAGGGTTACTTTTGGACCTAGGGTTAGGGTTATGTTGAGGGCTAGGGTTAGAGATATGGTTAGGGTTACGATTGGACCTAGGGTTAGGGTTATGTTGAGGGCTAGGGTTAGAGTTCCGGTTAGGGTTACACTTGAACCTAGGGTTAGGGTTATGTTGAGGGCTAGGCTTAGAGAGAAGGTTAGGGTTACAATTGGACCTAGGGTTAGGGTTATGTTGAGGGCTAGGGTTAGAGACCCGTTTAGGGTTACGATTGGACCTAGGGTTAGGGTTATGTTGAGGGCTAGGGTTAGAGAGAAGGTTAGGGTTACTTTTGGACCTAGGGTTAGGGTTATGTTGAGGGCTAGGGTTAGAGATATGGGTAGGGTTACAATTGGACCTAGGGTTAGGGTTATGTATAGGGCTAGGGTTAGAGATCAGGTTAGGGTTACGTTTGGACCTAGGGTTAGGGTTATGTTGAGGGCTAGGGTTAGAGAGAAGGTTAGGGTTTCAATTGGACCTAGGGTTAGGGTTATGTTGAGGGTTAGGGTTACAGATCCGGTTAGGGTTACGATTGGACCTAGGGTTAGGGTTATGTATAGGGCTAGGGTTAGAGATCCGGTTAGGGTTACTATTGGACGTAGGGTTAGGGTTATGTTGAGGGCTAGGGTTAGAGATCCGGTTAGTATTACGATTGGACCTAGGGTTAGGGTTATGTTGAGGGCTAGGGTTAGAGATCCGGTTAGGGTTACTATTGGACGTAGGGTTAGGGTTATATTGAGGGCTAGGCTTAGAGATCCGGTTAGGGTTACGGTTGGACCTAGGGTTAGGGTTATGTTGAGGGCTAGGGTTAGAGATCAGGTTAGGGTTAAGATTGGACCTAGGGTTATAGTGATGTTGAGGGCTAGGGTATTCCAGCAGTGAAAACACACATTTCTATAAAGACTTTGAAGCAGCAAGCTAAAGCCTTGTGGCTGAGTGTTCTTTCATAGAGAAACATGCATTTCATCCTTCTGGAGTGAATTTTCATGCTGGAGTTCATATGCCTTTTATACTGTGCAGAATGTAGCTACCTGCTGGGGGTTGTGTCATAGAAGCACCTTTTCTGCAGGAGCTTATTGGAACATTCATTGTTTGGCTAAGTTATTTAGGGTTGGTTTTGGAAGGTCTTTCAACCTTGGTCAAATCCCGCTTCGTAGGCAAGTTTTTAATACCGCTGTTTCCAAGTGTCCACAAACAGCTGCTGCTTGAAACTGTCCACATGCACATCTCGTATACTGGTGTGCTCGTTTCTCTACCTGGATTTTGGTTTCCTCTTCTTTCTTTGAAATGACAAGTCTTCATTCAGCATTCTACACACACCTTGTACCAGCTTCAGTTTGAAGCATGTTGGTGCTCTCAAAACGCTGTGTAACCTATGTAGAGTGTGTTACTCTCCAGCACTGAATACACAACTTAGAGCTCCTTTCACCACAGACACGCAAACACATCTTTTTGTGAAAGTCCTACTTCAGGTCCCTTGGAAATGTAAGGGTTTCATGGAGGACATGAAGTCAATCATGCTTTTGCACTCTACTACCAATAGAAATGACCTCTTGTACATGCCTGACTGAGTTTCACTGCAAAATGCCCTTGTTTTCTGGTTTCTTGAATGTTCTCAACACATTAGGAGAAAGAGCGTGTTTGAGCAAGATCTATGCAGTGTGCGTTTCCCTAGATTTCAAGTGATTTGGGAAATATAATCCTTATTTTTCCACATTGTGAAAGAAACATGAGGCTTGTAAGAGGTTGAAAAAATGCATCCCAACACGTACTCCAGCGGTGAAAGCACACGTTTCTACAAAGACTTTGAAGTAGCAAGTAAAAGACAATGGCTGAGTGTTCTTTCAGAGAGAAACATACACATTTCATCCTTTTGGAGTGAATTTTCAGCCAGGAATTCATATGCATTTGTACCGTGCAGAATGTAACTACCTGCTCGGGGGTTGTGTCATAGAAGCAACTTTCCTGCAGGAGCTTATTGGAACATTCATTGTTTGGCTAACTTCTTTGGGTTGGTTTTGGAAGGTCTTTCAACTTTGGCCAAATCCGCTTTCTTACGAAATTTTTTCACAGCCCTGTTTCCAAGAGCCCACAAAGAACTGCTGCTTAAAACTCTCCACATGCACATCTCCCATACTGGTGTGCTCGTTTCACTACCTGGATTTTGGTTTCCTCTTCTTTCTTTGAAATTACAAGCCCTCTTTCTGCATGCTACACACACCTTGTAGCAGTTTCAGTTTGCAGCATATTGGTGCTCTTAAAACGCTGAGTAACCTGTGTAGAGTGTGTCAATCTCCAGCACTGAATACACAACTTAGAGCTCCTTTCACCACAGACACGCAAACACATCTTTTTGTAAAAGTCCTACTTCTTTACTCTTGGAAATGTAAGGGTTTCATCGAGAACTTGAAGTCAATCATGCTTTTGCACTCTGCAACCAATAGGAATGAACTCTTGTACATACCCGTCTGAATTTCAGTGCAAAATGCCCTTCTTTTCTGGTTTGTTGAAAGTTCACAACACATTAGGAGATAGAGCGTGTTTGAAGAAGACTGATGCAGTGTGCGTTTTCCTTTATTTCTTGTGATTTGGGAAACATAATCCGTGATTTTCCACATTGTCTAAGAAACAACATGAGGCTTGCAAGAGATTGAAACAATGCATCCTAAAACTTATTCCAGCAGTGAAAACACACGGTTCTACAAAGACTTGGAAGGAGCAAGCAAAAGAATAGTGGCTGAGTGTCCTTTCAGAGAGAAACACATGCATTTCATCCTTCTGGAGTGAGTTTTCTTGCTGGAATTCATATGCATTTTGTACTGTGCAGAATGTAGCTACCTGCTCGGGGGTTGTGTCATAGATGCACCTTTCCTGTAGGAGCTTATTGGAACTTTCATTGTTTGGCTAAGTTATTTAGGGTTGGTTTTGGAAGGTCTTTCAACTTTGGCCAAATCCGCTTTGTACGAAAGTTTTTCACAGCCCTGTTTCCAAGTGTCCACAAAGAGCTGCTGCTTGAAAGTGTCCACATGCACATCTCCCATACTGGTGTGCTCGTTTCACTACCTGGATTTTGGTTTCCTCTTCTTTCTTTGAAATGACAAGTCTTCATTCAGCATGCTACACACAGCTTGTAGCAGTTTCAGTTTGAAACATGTTGGTGCTCTCAAAACGCTGTGTATCCTGGGTAGAGTGTGTCACTCTACAGCACTGAATACACAACTTAGAGCTCCTTTCAACACAGACACGCAAACACGTCTTTTTGGGAAAGTCCTAACTCAGGTAAATTGGAAATGTAAGGGTTTCATCGAAAACATGAAGACAATCATGCTTTTGAACTCTGCAACCGAAAGAAATGGCTTTTTGTACATGCCATTCTGAATTTCACTGCAAAATGCCCTTCTTTTCTGGTTTGTTGAAAGTTCAAAACACTTTAGGAAATAGAACGTGTTTGAAGAAGACTGATGCAGTGTGCGTTTTCCTGGATTTCAAGTGATTCGGGATACATACTCCTTGTTTTTCCACATTGTCTAAGAAACAACATGAGGCTTGCAAGAGATTGAAAAAATGCATCCTAAAACTTATGCCTGCAGTGAAAACACACGTTTCTACAAAGACTTGGAAGGAGCAAGCAAAAGAATAGTGGCTGAGAGTTCTTTCAGAGAGAAACACACGTATTTCATCCTTCTGTAGAGAGGGTTAGGGTTACGATTGGACCTAGGGTAGGGTTATGTTGAGGGCTAGGGTTAGAGAGACGGTTAGGGTTACGATTGGACCTAGGGTTAGGGTTATGTTGAGGGCTAGGGTTAGAGAGAAGGTTAGGGTTACTTTTGGACCTAGGGTTAGGGTTATGTTGAGGGCTAGGGTTAGAGATATGGTTAGGGTTACGATTGGACCTAGGGTTAGGGTTATGTTGAGGGCTAGGGTTAGAGAGAAGGTTAGGGTTACTTTTGGACCTAGGGTTAGGGTTATGTTGAGGGCTAGGGTTAGAGATATGGTTAGGGTTACGATTGGACCTAGGGTTAGGGTTATGTTGAGGGCTAGGGTTAGAGTTCCGGTTAGGGTTACACTTGAACCTAGGGTTAGGGTTATGTTGAGGGCTAGGCTTAGAGAGAAGGTTAGGGTTACAATTGGACCTAGGGTTAGGGTTATGTTGAGGGCTAGGGTTAGAGACCCGTTTAGGGTTACGATTGGACCTAGGGTTAGGGTTATGTTGAGGGCTAGGGTTAGAGAGAAGGTTAGGGTTACTTTTGGACCTAGGGTTAGGGTTATGTTGAGGGCTAGGGTTAGAGATATGGGTAGGGTTACAATTGGACCTAGGGTTAGGGTTATGTATAGGGCTAGGGTTAGAGATCAGGTTAGGGTTACGTTTGGACCTAGGGTTAGGGTTATGTTGAGGGCTAGGGTTAGAGAGAAGGTTAGGGTTTCAATTGGACCTAGGGTTAGGGTTATGTTGAGGGTTAGGGTTACAGATCCGGTTAGGGTTACGATTGGACCTAGGGTTAGGGTTATGTATAGGGCTAGGGTTAGAGATCCGGTTAGGGTTACTATTGGACGTAGGGTTAGGGTTATGTTGAGGGCTAGGGTTAGAGATCCGGTTAGTATTACGATTGGACCTAGGGTTAGGGTTATGTTGAGGGCTAGGGTTAGAGATCCGGTTAGGGTTACTATTGGACGTAGGGTTAGGGTTATATTGAGGGCTAGGCTTAGAGATCCGGTTAGGGTTACGGTTGGACCTAGGGTTAGGGTTATGTTGAGGGCTAGGGTTAGAGATCAGGTTAGGGTTAAGATTGGACCTAGGGTTATAGTGATGTTGAGGGCTAGGGTATTCCAGCAGTGAAAACACACATTTCTATAAAGACTTTGAAGCAGCAAGCTAAAGCCTTGTGGCTGAGTGTTCTTTCATAGAGAAACATGCATTTCATCCTTCTGGAGTGAATTTTCATGCTGGAGTTCATATGCCTTTTATACTGTGCAGAATGTAGCTACCTGCTGGGGGTTGTGTCATAGAAGCACCTTTTCTGCAGGAGCTTATTGGAACATTCATTGTTTGGCTAAGTTATTTAGGGTTGGTTTTGGAAGGTCTTTCAACCTTGGTCAAATCCCGCTTCGTAGGCAAGTTTTTAATACCGCTGTTTCCAAGTGTCCACAAACAGCTGCTGCTTGAAACTGTCCACATGCACATCTCGTATACTGGTGTGCTCGTTTCTCTACCTGGATTTTGGTTTCCTCTTCTTTCTTTGAAATGACAAGTCTTCATTCAGCATTCTACACACACCTTGTACCAGCTTCAGTTTGAAGCATGTTGGTGCTCTCAAAACGCTGTGTAACCTATGTAGAGTGTGTTACTCTCCAGCACTGAATACACAACTTAGAGCTCCTTTCACCACAGACACGCAAACACATCTTTTTGTGAAAGTCCTACTTCAGGTCCCTTGGAAATGTAAGGGTTTCATGGAGGACATGAAGTCAATCATGCTTTTGCACTCTACTACCAATAGAAATGACCTCTTGTACATGCCTGACTGAGTTTCACTGCAAAATGCCCTTGTTTTCTGGTTTCTTGAATGTTCTCAACACATTAGGAGAAAGAGCGTGTTTGAGCAAGATCTATGCAGTGTGCGTTTCCCTAGATTTCAAGTGATTTGGGAAATATAATCCTTATTTTTCCACATTGTGAAAGAAACATGAGGCTTGTAAGAGGTTGAAAAAATGCATCCCAACACGTACTCCAGCGGTGAAAGCACACGTTTCTACAAAGACTTTGAAGTAGCAAGTAAAAGACAATGGCTGAGTGTTCTTTCAGAGAGAAACATACACATTTCATCCTTTTGGAGTGAATTTTCAGCCAGGAATTCATATGCATTTGTACCGTGCAGAATGTAACTACCTGCTCGGGGGTTGTGTCATAGAAGCAACTTTCCTGCAGGAGCTTATTGGAACATTCATTGTTTGGCTAACTTCTTTGGGTTGGTTTTGGAAGGTCTTTCAACTTTGGCCAAATCCGCTTTCTTACGAAATTTTTTCACAGCCCTGTTTCCAAGAGCCCACAAAGAACTGCTGCTTAAAACTCTCCACATGCACATCTCCCATACTGGTGTGCTCGTTTCACTACCTGGATTTTGGTTTCCTCTTCTTTCTTTGAAATTACAAGCCCTCTTTCTGCATGCTACACACACCTTGTAGCAGTTTCAGTTTGCAGCATATTGGTGCTCTTAAAACGCTGAGTAACCTGTGTAGAGTGTGTCAATCTCCAGCACTGAATACACAACTTAGAGCTCCTTTAACCACAGACACGCAAACACATCTTTTTGTAAAAGTCCTACTTCTTTACTCTTGGAAATGTAAGGGTTTCATCGAGAACTTGAAGTCAATCATGCTTTTGCACTCTGCAACCAATAGGAATGAACTCTTGTACATACCCGTCTGAATTTCAGTGCAAAATGCCCTTCTTTTCTGGTTTGTTGAAAGTTCACAACACATTAGGAGATAGAGCGTGTTTGAAGAAGACTGATGCAGTGTGCGTTTTCCTTTATTTCTTGTGATTTGGGAAACATAATCCGTGATTTTCCACATTGTCTAAGAAACAACATGAGGCTTGCATGAGATTGAAACAATGCATCCTAAAACTTATTCCAGCAGTGAAAACACACGGTTCTACAAAGACTTGGAAGGAGCAAGCAAAAGAATAGTGGCTGAGTGTCCTTTCAGAG
Organism: Miniopterus natalensis; assembly: GCF_054644295.1. Taxonomy (NCBI): domain Eukaryota; kingdom Metazoa; phylum Chordata; class Mammalia; order Chiroptera; family Miniopteridae; genus Miniopterus; species Miniopterus natalensis. The sequence continues at coordinate 1,811,441 of NC_142085.1, read as the reverse complement.
AGAAACACATGCATTTCATCCTTCTGGAGTGAGTTTTCTTGCTGGAATTCATATGCATTTTGTACTGTGCAGAATGTAGCTACCTGCTCGGGGGTTGTGTCATAGATGCACCTTTCCTGTAGGAGCTTATTGGAACTTTCATTGTTTGGCTAAGTTATTTAGGGTTGGTTTTGGAAGGTCTTTCAACTTTGGCCAAATCCGCTTTGTACGAAAGTTTTTCACAGCCCTGTTTCCAAGTGTCCACAAAGAGCTGCTGCTTGAAAGTGTCCACATGCACATCTCCCATACTGGTGTGCTCGTTTCACTACCTGGATTTTGGTTTCCTCTTCTTTCTTTGAAATGACAAGTCTTCATTCAGCATGCTACACACAGCTTGTAGCAGTTTCAGTTTGAAGCATGTTGGTGCTCTCAAAACGCTGTGTATCCTGGGTAGAGTGTGTCACTCTACAGCACTGAATACACAACTTAGAGCTCCTTTCAACACAGACACGCAAACACGTCTTTTTGGGAAAGTCCTAACTCAGGTAAATTGGAAATGTAAGGGTTTCATCGAAAACATGAAGACAATCATGCTTTTGAACTCTGCAACCGAAAGAAATGGCTTTTTGTACATGCCATTCTGAATTTCACTGCAAAATGCCCTTCTTTTCTGGTTTGTTGAAAGTTCAAAACACTTTAGGAAATAGAACGTGTTTGAAGAAGACTGATGCAGTGTGCGTTTTCCTGGATTTCAAGTGATTCGGGATACATACTCCTTGTTTTTCCACATTGTCTAAGAAACAACATGAGGCTTGCAAGAGATTGAAAAAATGCATCCTAAAACTTATGCCTGCAGTGAAAACACACGTTTCTACAAAGACTTGGAAGGAGCAAGCAAAAGAATAGTGGCTGAGAGTTCTTTCAGAGAGAAACACACGTATTTCATCCTTCTGTAGAGACGGTTAGGGTTACGATTGGACCTAGGGTAGGGTTATGTTGAGGGCTAGGGTTAGAGAGACGGTTAGGGTTACGATTGGACCTAGGGTTAGGGTTATGTTGAGGGCTAGGGTTAGAGAGAAGGTTAGGGTTACTTTTGGACCTAGGGTTAGGGTTATGTTGAGGGCTAGGGTTAGAGATATGGTTAGGGTTACGATTGGACCTAGGGTTAGGGTTATGTTGAGGGCTAGGGTTAGAGAGAAGGTTAGGGTTACAATTGGACCTAGGGTTAGGGTTATGTTGAGGGCTAGGGTTAGAGACCCGTTTAGGGTTACGATTGGACCTAGGGTTAGGGTTATGTTGAGGGCTAGGCTTAGAGAGAAGGTTAGGGTTACAATTGGACCTAGGGTTAGGGTTATGTTGAGGGCTAGGGTTAGAGACCCGTTTAGGGTTACGATTGGACCTAGGGTTAGGGTTATGTTGAGGGCTAGGGTTAGAGAGAAGGTTAGGGTTACTTTTGGACCTAGGGTTAGGGTTATGTTGAGGGCTAGGGTTAGAGATATGGGTAGGGTTACAATTGGACCTAGGGTTAGGGTTATGTATAGGGCTAGGGTTAGAGATCAGGTTAGGGTTACGTTTGGACCTAGGGTTAGGGTTATGTTGAGGGCTAGGGTTAGAGAGAAGGTTAGGGTTTCAATTGGACCTAGGGTTAGGGTTATGTTGAGGGTTAGGGTTACAGATCCGGTTAGGGTTACGATTGGACCTAGGGTTAGGGTTATGTATAGGGCTAGGGTTAGAGATCCGGTTAGGGTTACTATTGGACGTAGGGTTAGGGTTATGTTGAGGGCTAGGGTTAGAGATCCGGTTAGTATTACGATTGGACCTAGGGTTAGGGTTATGTTGAGGGCTAAGGTTAGAGATCCGGTTAGGGTTACTATTGGACGTAGGGTTAGGGTTATATTGAGGGCTAGGCTTAGAGATCCGGTTAGGGTTACGGTTGGACCTAGGGTTAGGGTTATGTTGAGGGCTAAGGTTAGAGATCAGGTTAGGGTTAAGATTGGACCTAGGGTTATAGTGATGTTGAGGGCTAGGGTATTCCAGCAGTGAAAACACACATTTCTATAAAGACTTTGAAGCAGCAAGCTAAAGCCTTGTGGCTGAGTGTTCTTTCATAGAGAAACATGCATTTCATCCTTCTGGAGTGAATTTTCATGCTGGAGTTCATATGCATTTTATACTGTGCAGAATGTAGCTACCTGCTGGGGGTTGTGTCATAGAAGCACCTTTTCTGCAGGAGCTTATTGGAACATTCATTGTTTGGCTAAGTTATTTAGGGTTGGTTTTGGAAGGTCTTTCAACCTTGGTCAAATCCCGCTTCGTACGCAAGTTTTTAATACCGCTGTTTCCAAGTGTCCACAAACAGCTGCTGCTTGAAACTGTCCACATGCACATCTCGTATACTGGTGTGCTCGTTTCACTACCTGGATTTTGGTTTCCTCTTCTTTCTTTGAAATGACAAGTCTTCATTCAGCATTCTACACACACCTTGTACCAGCTTCAGTTTGAAGCATGTTGGTGCTCTCAAAACGCTGTGTAACCTATGTAGAGTGTGTTGCTCTCCAGCACTGAATACACAACTTAGAGCTCCTTTCACCACAGACACGCAAACACATCTTTTTGTGAAAGTCCTACTTCAGGTCCCTTGGAAATGTAAGGGTTTCATGGAGGACATGAAGTCAATCATGCTTTTGCACTCTACTACCAATAGAAATGACCTCTTGTACATGCCTGACTGAGTTTCACTGCAAAATGCCCTTGTTTTCTGGTTTCTTGAATGTTCTCAACACATTAGGAGAAAGAGCGTGTTTGAGCAAGATCTATGCAGTGTGCGTTTCCCTAGATTTCAAGTGATTTGGGAAATATAATCCTTATTTTTCCACATTGTGAAAGAAACATGAGGCTTGCAAGAGATTGAAAATATGCATCCCAACACGTACTCCAGCGGTGAAAGCACACGTTTCTACAAAGACTTTGAAGTAGCAAGTAAAAGCCAATGGCTGAGTGTTCTTTCAGAGAGAAACATACACATTTCATCCTTCTGGAGTGAATTTTCAGCCTGGAATTCATATGCATTTGTACCGTGCAGAATGTAACTACCTGCTCAGGGGTTGTGTCATAGAAGCAACTTTCCTGCAGGAGCTTATTGGAACATTCATTGTTTGGCTAACTTCTTTGGGTTGGTTTTGGAAGGTCTTTCAACTTTAGCCAAATCCGCTTTCTTACGAAATTTTTTCACAGCCCTGTTTCCAAGAGCCCACAAAGAACTGCTGCTTAAAACTCTCCACATGCACATCTCCCATACTGGTGTGCTCGTTTCACTACCTGGATTTTGGTTTCCTCTTCTTTCTTTGAAATTACAAGCCCTCTTTCTGCATGCTACACACACCTTGTAGCAGTTTCAGTTTGCAGCATATTGGTGCTCTTAAAACGCTGAGTAACCTGTGTAGAGTGTGTTAATCTCCAGCACTGAATACACAACTTAGAGCTCCTTTCACCACAGACACACAAACACATCTTTTTGTAAAAGTCCTACTTCTTTACTCTTGGAAATGTAAGGGTTTCATCGAGAACTTGAAGTCAATCATGCTTTTGCACTCTGCAACCAATAGGAATGAACTCTTGTACATACCCGTCTGAATTTCAGTGCAAAATGCCCTTCTTTTCTGGTTTGTTGAAAGTTCACAACACATTAGGAGATAGAGCGTGTTTGAAGAAGACTGATGCAGTGTGCGTTTTCCTTTATTTCTTGTGATTTGGGAAACATAATCCGTGATTTTCCACATTGTCTAAGAAACAACATGAGGCTTGCAAGAGATTGAAACAATGCATCCTAAAACTTATTCCAGCAGTGAAAACACACGGTTCTACAAAGACTTGGAAGGAGCAAGCAAAAGAATAGTGGCTGAGTGTCCTTTCAGAGAGAAACACATGCATTTCATCCTTCTGGAGTGAGTTTTCTTGCTGGAATTCATATGCATTTTGTACTGTGCAGAATGTAGCTACCTGCTCGGGGGTTGTGTCATAGATGCACCTTTCCTGTAGGAGCTTATTGGAACTTTCATTGTTTGGCTAAGTTATTTAGGGTTGGTTTTGGAAGGTCTTTCAACTTTGGCCAAATCCGCTTTGTACGAAAGTTTTTCACAGCCCTGTTTCCAAGTGTCCACAAAGAGCTGCTGCTTGAAAGTGTCCACATGCACATCTCCCATACTGGTGTGCTCGTTTCACTACCTGGATTTTGGTTTCCTCTTCTTTCTTTGAAATTACAAGCCCTCTTTCTGCATGCTACACACACCTTGTAGCAGTTTCAGTTTGCAGCATATTGGTGCTCTTAAAACGCTGAGTAACCTGTGTAGAGTGTGTCAATCTCCAGCACTGAATACACAACTTAGAGCTCCTTTCACCACAGACACGCAAACACATCTTTTTGTAAAAGTCCTACTTCTTTACTCTTGGAAATGTAAGGGTTTCATCGAGAACTTGAAGTCAATCATGCTTTGGCACTCTGCAACCAATAGGAATGAACTCTTGTACATACCCGTCTGAATTTCAGTGCAAAATGCCCTTCTTTTCTGGTTTGTTGAAAGTTCACAACACATTAGGAGATAGAGCGTGTTTGAAGAAGACTGATGCAGTGTGCGTTTTCCTTTATTTCTTGTGATTTGGGAAACATAATCCGTGATTTTCCACATTGTCTAAGAAACAACATGAGGCTTGCAAGAGATTGAAACAATGCATCCTAAAACTTATTCCAGCAGTGAAAACACACGGTTCTACAAAGACTTGGAAGGAGCAAGCAAAAGAATAGTGGCTGAGTGTCCTTTCAGAGAGAAACACATGCATTTCATCCTTCTGGAGTGAGTTTTCTTGCTGGAATTCATATGCATTTTGTACTGTGCAGAATGTAGCTACCTGCTCGGGGGTTGTGTCATAGATGCACCTTTCCTGTAGGAGCTTATTGGAACTTTCATTGTTTGGCTAAGTTATTTAGGGTTGGTTTTGGAAGGTCTTTCAACTTTGGCCAAATCCGCTTTGTACGAAAGTTTTTCACAGCCCTGTTTCCAAGTGTCCACAAAGAGCTGCTGCTTGAAAGTGTCCACATGCACATCTCCCATACTGGTGTGCTCGTTTCACTACCTGGATTTTGGTTTCCTCTTCTTTCTTTGAAATTACAAGCCCTCTTTCTGCATGCTACACACACCTTGTAGCAGTTTCAGTTTGCAGCATATTGGTGCTCTTAAAACGCTGAGTAACCTGTGTAGAGTGTGTCAATCTCCAGCACTGAATACACAACTTAGAGCTCCTTTCACCACAGACACGCAAACACATCTTTTTGTAAAAGTCCTACTTCTTTACTCTTGGAAATGTAAGGGTTTCATCGAGAACTTGAAGTCAATCATGCTTTGGCACTCTGCAACCAATAGGAATGAACTCTTGTACATACCCGTCTGAATTTCAGTGCAAAATGCCCTTCTTTTCTTGTTTGTTGAAAGTTCACAACACATTAGGAGATAGAGCGTGTTTGAAGAAGACTGATGCAGTGTGCGTTTTCCTTTATTTCTTGTGATTTGGGAAACATAATCCGTGATTTTCCACATTGTCTAAGAAACAACATGAGGCTTGCAAGAGATTGAAACAATGCATCCTAAAACTTATTCCAGCAGTGAAAACACACGGTTCTACAAAGACTTGGAAGGAGCAAGCAAAAGAATAGTGGCTGAGTGTCCTTTCAGAGAGAAACACATGCATTTCATCCTTCTGGAGTGAGTTTTCTTGCTGGAATTCATATGCATTTTGTACTGTGCAGAATGTAGCTACCTGCTCGGGGGTTGTGTCATAGATGCACCTTTCCTGTAGGAGCTTATTGGAACTTTCATTGTTTGGCTAAGTTATTTAGGGTTGGTTTTGGAAGGTCTTTCAACTTTGGCCAAATCCGCTTTGTACGAAAGTTTTTCACAGCCCTGTTTCCAAGTGTCCACAAAGAGCTGCTGCTTGAAAGTGTCCACATGCACATCTCCCATACTGGTGTGCTCGTTTCACTACCTGGATTTTGGTTTCCTCTTCTTTCTTTGAAATGACAAGTCTTCATTCAGCATGCTACACACAGCTTGTAGCAGTTTCAGTTTGAAGCATGTTGGTGCTCTCAAAACGCTGTGTATCCTGTGTAGAGTGTGTCACTCTACAACACTGAATACACAACTTAGAGCTCCTTTCAACACAGACACGCAAACACGTCTCTTTGGGAAAGTCCTAACTCAGGTAAATTGGAAATGTAAGGGTTTCATCGAAAACATGAAGACAATCATGCTTTTGAACTCTGCAACCGAAAGAAATGGCTTTTTGTACATGCCATTCTGAATTTCACTGCAAAATGCCCTTCTTTTCTGGTTTGTTGAAAGTTCAAAACACTTTAGGAAATAGAACGTGTTTGAAGAAGACTGATGCAGTGTGCGTTTTCCTGGATTTCAAGTGATTCGGGATACATACTCCTTGTTTTTCCACATTGTCTAAGAAACAACATGAGGCTTGCAAGAGATTGAAAAAATGCATCCTAAAACTTATGCCTGCAGTGAAAACACACGTTTCTACAAAGACTTGGAAGGAGCAAGCAAAAGAATAGTGGCTGAGAGTTCTTTCAGAGAGAAACACACGTATTTCATCCTTCTGTAGAGACGGTTAGGGTTACGATTGGACCTAGGGTAGGGTTATGTTGAGGGCTAGGGTGAGAGAGACGGTTAGGGTTACGATTGGACCTAGGGTTAGGGTTATGTTGAGGGCTAGGGTTAGAGAGAAGGTTAGGGTTACTTTTGGACCTAGGGTTAGGGTTATGTTGAGGGCTAGGGTTAGAGATATGGTTAGGGTTGCGATTGGACCTAGGGTTAGGGTTATGTTGAGGGCTAGGGTTAGAGTTCCGGTTAGGGTTACACTTGAACCTAGGGTTAGGGTTATGTTGAGGGCTAGGCTTAGAGAGAAGGTTAGGGTTACAATTGGACCTAGGGTTAGGGTTATGTTGAGGGCTAGGGTTAGAGACCCGTTTAGGGTTACAATTGGACCTAGGGTTAGGGTTATGTTGAGGGCTAGGGTTAGAGAGAAGGTTAGGGTTACTTTTGGACCTAGGGTTAGGGTTATGTTGAGGGCTAGGGTTAGAGATATGGGTAGGGTTACGATTGGACCTAGGGTTAGGGTTATGTATAGGGCTAGGGTTAGAGATCAGGTTAGGGTTACGTTTGGACCTAGGGTTAGGGTTATGTTGAGGGCTAGAGTTAGAGAGAAGGTTAGGGTTTCAATTGGACCTAGGGTTAGGGTTATGTTGAGGGCTAGGGTTACAGATCCGGTTAGGGTTACGATTGTACCTAGGGTTAGGGTTATGTTTAGGGCTAGGGTTAGAGATCCGGTTAGGGTTACTATTGGACGTAGGGTTAGGGTTATGTTGAGGGCTAGGGTTAGAGATCCGGTTAGTATTACGATTGGACCTAGGGTTAGGGTTATGTTGAGGGCTAGAGTTACAGATCCGGTTAGGGTTACGATTTGACCTAGGGTTAGGGTTATGTTTAGGGCTAGGGTTAGAGATCCGGTTAGGGTTACGGTTGGACCTAGGGTTAGGGTTATGTTGAGGGCTAGGGTTAGAGATCAGGTCAGGGTTAAGATTGGACCTAGGGTTATAGTGATGTTGAGGGCTAGGGTATTCCAGCAGTGAAAACACACATTTCTATAAAGACTTTGAAGCAGCAAGCTAAAGCCTTGTGGCTGAGTGTTCTTTCATAGAGAAACATGCATTTCATCCTTCTGGAGTGAATTTTCATGCTGGAGTTCATATGCATTTTATACTGTGCAGAATGTAGCTACCTGCTGGGGGTTGTGTCATAGAAGCACCTTTTCTGCAGGAGCTTATTGGAACATTCATTGTTTGGCTAAGTTATTTAGGGTTGGTTTTGGAAGGTCTTTCAACCTTGGTCAAATCCCGCTTCGTACGCAAGTTTTTAATACCGCTGTTTCCAAGTGTCCACAAACAGCTGCTGCTTGAAACTGTCCACATGCACATCTCGTATACTGGTGTGCTCGTTTCACTACCTGGATTTTGGTTTCCTCTTCTTTCTTTGAAATGACAAGTCTTCATTCAGCATTCTACACACACCTTGTACCAGCTTCAGTTTGAAGCATGTTGGTGCTCTCAAAACGCTGTGTAACCTATGTAGAGTGTGTTGCTCTCCAGCACTGAATACACAACTTAGAGCTCCTTTCACCACAGACACGCAAACACATCTTTTTGTGAAAGTCCTACTTCAGGTCCCTTGGAAATGTAAGGGTTTCATGGAGGACATGAAGTCAATCATGCTTTTGCACTCTACTACCAATAGAAATGACCTCTTGTACATGCCTGACTGAGTTTCACTGCAAAATGCCCTTGTTTTCTGGTTTCTTGAATGTTCTCAACACATTAGGAGAAAGAGCGTGTTTGAGCAAGATCTATGCAGTGTGCGTTTCCCTAGATTTCAAGTGATTTGGGAAATATAATCCTTATTTTTCCACATTGTGAAAGAAACATGAGGCTTGCAAGAGATTGAAAAAATGCATCCCAACACGTACTCCTGCGGTGAAAGCACACGTTTCTACAAAGACTTTGAAGTAGCAAGTAAAAGACAATGGCTGAGTGTTCTTTCAGAGAGAAACATACACATTTCATCCTTTTGGAGTGAATTTTCAGCCTGGAATTCATATGCATTTGTACCGTGCAGAATGTAACTACCTGCTCGGGGGTTGTGTCATAGAAGCAACTTTCCTGCAGGAGCTTATTGGAACATTCATTGTTTGGCTAACTTCTTTGGGTTGGTTTTGGAAGGTCTTTCAACTTTGGCCAAATCCGCTTTCTTACGAAATTTTTTCACAGCCCTGTTTCCAAGAGCCCACAAAGAACTGCTGCTTAAAACTCTCCACATGCACATCTCCCATACTGGTGTGCTCGTTTCACTACCTGGATTTTGGTTTCCTCTTCTTTCTTTGAAATTACAAGCCCTCTTTCTGCATGCTACACACACCTTGTAGCAGTTTCAGTTTGCAGCATATTGGTGCTCTTAAAACGCTGAGTAACCTGTGTAGAGTGTGTCAATCTCCAGCACTGAATACACAACTTAGAGCTCCTTTCACCACAGACACGCAAACACATCTTTTTGTAAAAGTCCTACTTCTTTACTCTTGGAAATGTAAGGGTTTCATCGAGAACTTGAAGTCAATCATGCTTTGGCACTCTGCAACCAATAGGAATGAACTCTTGTACATACCCGTCTGAATTTCAGTGCAAAATGCCCTTCTTTTCTGGTTTGTTGAAAGTTCACAACACATTAGGAGATAGAGCGTGTTTGAAGAAGACTGATGCAGTGTGCGTTTTCCTTTATTTCTTGTGATTTGGGAAACATAATCCGTGATTTTCCACATTGTCTAAGAAACAACATGAGGCTTGCAAGAGATTGAAACAATGCATCCTAAAACTTATTCCAGCAGTGAAAACACACGGTTCTACAAAGACTTGGAAGGAGCAAGCAAAAGAATAGTGGCTGAGTGTCCTTTCAGAGAGAAACACATGCATTTCATCCTTCTGGGTGAGTTTTCTTGCTGGAATTCATATGCATTTTGTACTGTGCAGAATGTAGCTACCTGCTCGGGGGTTGTGTCATAGATGCACCTTTCCTGTAGGAGCTTATTGGAACTTTCATTGTTTGGCTAAGTTATTTAGGGTTGGTTTTGGACGGTCTTTCAACTTTGGCCAAATCCGCTTTGTACGAAAGTTTTTCACAGCCCTGTTTCCAAGTGTCCACAAAGAGCTGCTGCTTGAAAGTGTCCACATGCACATCTCCCATACTGGTGTGCTCGTTTCACTACCTGGATTTTGGTTTCCTCTTCTTTCTTTGAAATGACAAGTCTTCATTCAGCATGCTACACACAGCTTGTAGCAGTTTCAGTTTGAAGCATGTTGGTGCTCTCAAAACGCTGTGTATCCTGGGTAGAGTGTGTCACTCTACAGCACTGAATACACAACTTAGAGCTCCTTTCAACACAGACACGCAAACACGTCTTTTTGGGAAAGTCCTAACTCAGGTAAATTGGAAATGTAAGGGCTTCATTGAAAACATGAAGACAATCATGCTTTTGAACTCTGCAACCGAAAGAAATGGCTTTTTGTACATGCCATTCTGAATTTCACTGCAAAATGCCCTTCTTTTCTGGTTTGTTGAAAGTTCAAAACACTTTAGGAAATAGAACGTGTTTGAAGAAGACTGATGCAGTGTGCGTTTTCCTGGATTTCAAGTGATTCGGGATACATACTCCTTGTTTTTCCACATTGTCTAAGAAACAACATGAGGCTTGCAAGAGATTGAAAAAATGCATCCTAAAACTTATGCCTGCAGTGAAAACACACGTTTCTACAAAGACTTGGAAGGAGCAAGCAAAAGAATAGTGGCTGAGAGTTCTTTCAGAGAGAAACACACGTATTTCATCCTTCTGTAGAGATGGTTAGGGTTACGATTGGACCTAGGGTAGGGTTATGTTGAGGGCTAGGGTTAGAGAGACGGTTAGGGTTACGATTGGACCTAGGGTTAGGCTTATGTTGAGGGCTAGGGTTAGAGAGAAGGTTAGGGTTACTTTTGGACCTAGGGTTAGGGTTATGTTGAGGGCTAGGGTTAGAGATCCGGTTAGGGTTACGATTTGACCTCGGGTTAGGGTTATGTTTAGGGCTAGGGTTAGAGATCCGGTTAGGGTTACTATTGGACGTAGGGTTAGGGTTATGTTGAGGGCTAGGCTTAGAGATCAGGTTAGGGTTAAGATTGGACCTAGGGTTATAGTGATGTTGAGGGCTAGGGTATTCCAGCAGTGAAAACACACATTTCTATAAAGACTTTGAAGCAGCAAGCTAAAGCCTTGTGGCTGAGTGTTCTTTCATAGAGAAACATGCATTTCATCCTTCTGGAGTGAATTTTCATGCTGGAGTTCATATGCATTTTATACTGTGCAGAATGTAGCTACCTGCTGGGGGTTGTGTCATAGAAGCACCTTTTCTGCAAGAGCTTATTGGAACATTCATTGTTTGGCTAAGTTATTTAGGGTTGGTTTTGGAAGGTCTTTCAACCTTGGCCAAATCCCGCTTCGTACGCAAGTTTTTAATACCGCTGTTTCCAAGTGTCCACAAACAGCTGCTGCTTGAAACTGTCCACATGCACATCTCGTATACTGGTGTGCTCGTTTCACTACCTGGATTTTGGTTTCCTCTTCTTTCTTTGAAATGACAAGTCTTCATTCAGCATTCTACACACACCTTGTACCAGCTTCAGTTTGAAGCATGTTGGTGCTCTCAAAACGCTGTGTAACCTATGTAGAGTGTGTTACTCTCCAGCACTGAATACACAACTTAGAGCTCCTTTCACCACAGACACGCAAACACATCTTTTTGTGAAAGTCCTACTTCAGGTCCCTTGGAAATGTAAGGGTTTCATGGAGAACATGACGTCAATCATGCTTTTGCACTCTACTACCAATAGAAATGACTTCTTGTACATGCCTGACTGAGTTTCACTGCAAAATGCCCTTGTTTTCTGGTTTCTTGAATGTTCTCAACACATTAGGAGAAAGAGCGTGTTTGAGCAAGATCGATGCAGTGTGCGTTTCCCTAGATTTCAAGTGATTTGGGAAATATAATCCTTATTTTTCCACATTGTGAAAGAAACATGAGGCTTGCAAGAGATTGAAAAAATGCATCCCAAAACGTACTCCAGCGGTGAAAGCACACGTTTCTACAAAGACTTTGAAGTAGCAAGTAAAAGCCAATGGCTGAGTGTTCTTTCAGAGAGAAACATACACATTTCGTCCTTCTGGAGTGAATTTTCAGCCTGGAATTCATATGCATTTGTACCGTGCAGAATGTAACTACCTGCTCGGGGGTTGTGTCATAGAAGCAACTTTCCTGCAGGAGCTTATTGGAACATTCATTGTTTGGCTAACTTCTTTGGGTTGGTTTTGGAAGGTCTTTCAACTTTAGCCAAATCCGCTTTCTTACGAAATTTTTTCACAGCCCTGTTTCCAAGAGCCCACAAAGAACTGCTGCTTAAAACTCTCCACATGCACATCTCCCATACTGGTGTGCTCGTTTCACTACCTGGATTTTGGTTTCCTCTTCTTTCTTTGAAATTACAAGCCCTCTTTCTGCATGCTACACACACCTTGTAGCAGTTTCAGTTTGCAGCATATTGGTGCTCTTAAAACGCTGAGTAACCTGTGTAGAGTGTGTCAATCTCCAGCACTGAATACACAACTTAGAGCTCCTTTCACCACAGACACGCAAACACATCTTTTTGTAAAAGTCCTACTTCTTTACTCTTGGAAATGTAAGGGTTTCATCGAGAACTTGAAGTCAATCATGCTTTTGCACTCTGCAACCAATAGGAATGAACTCTTGTACATACCCGTCTGAATTTCAGTGCAAAATGCCCTTCTTTTCTGGTTTGTTGAAAGTTCACAACACATTAGGAGATAGAGCGTGTTTGAAGAAGACTGATGCAGTGTGCGTTTTCCTTTATTTCTTGTGATTTGGGAAACATAATCCGTGATTTTCCACATTGTCTAAGAAACAACATGAGGCTTGCAAGAGATTGAAACTATGCATCCTAAAACTTATTCCAGCAGTGAAAACACACGGTTCTACAAAGACTTGGAAGGAGCAAGCAAAAGAATAGTGGCTGAGTGTCCTTTCAGAGAGAAACACATGCATTTCATCCTTCTGGGTGAGTTTTCTTGCTGGAATTCATATGCATTTTGTACTGTGCAGAATGTAGCTACCTGCTCGGGGGTTGTGTCATAGATGCACCTTTCCTGTAGGAGCTTATTGGAACTTTCATTGTTTGGCTAAGTTATTTAGGGTTGGTTTTGGAAGGTCTTTCAACTTTGGCCAAATCCGCTTTGTACGAAAGTTTTTCACAGCCCTGTTTCCAAGTGTCCACAAAGAGCTGCTGCTTGAAAGTGTCCACATGCACATCTCCCATACTGGTGTGCTCGTTTCACTACCTGGATTTTGGTTTCCTCTTCTTTCTTTGAAATGACAAGTCTTCATTCAGCATGCTACACACAGCTTGTAGCAGTTTCAGTTTGAAGCATGTTGGTGCTCTCAAAACGCTGTGTATCCTGGGTAGAGTGTGTCACTCTACAGCACTGAATACACAACTTAGAGCTCCTTTCAACACAGACACGCAAACACGTCTTTTTGGGAAAGTCCTAACTCAGGTAAATTGGAAATGTAAGGGTTTCATTGAAAACATGAAGACAATCATGCTTTTGAACTCTGCAACCGAAAGAAATGGCTTTTTGTACATGCCATTCTGAATTTCACTGCAAAATGCCCTTCTTTTCTGGTTTGTTGAAAGTTCAAAACACTTTAGGAAATAGAACGTGTTTGAAGAAGACTGATGCAGTGTGCGTTTTCCTGGATTTCAAGTGATTCGGGATACATACTCCTTGTTTTTCCACATTGTCTAAGAAACAACATGAGGCTTGCAAGAGATTGAAAAAATGCATCCTAAAACTTATGCCTGTAGTGAAAACACACGTTTCTACAAAGACTTGGAAGGAGCAAGCAAAAGAATAGTGGCTGAGAGTTCTATCAGAGAGAAACACACGTATTTCATCCTTCTGTAGAGACGGTTAGGGTTACGATTGGACCTAGGGTAGGGTTATGTTGAGGGCTAGGGTTAGAGAGACGGTTAGGGTTACGATTGGACCTAGGGTTAGGCTTATGTTGAGGGCTAGGCTTAGAGAGAAGGTTAGGGTTACAATTGGACCTAGGGTTAGGGTTATGTTGAGGGCTAGGGTTAGAGATCCGGTTAGGGTTACGATTGGACCTAGGGTTAGGGTTATGTTGAGGGCTAGGATTAGAGATCATGTTAGTATTACGATTGGACATAGGGTTAGGGTTATGTTGAGGGCTAGGGTTAGAGAGAAGGTTAGGGTTACTTTTGGACCTAGGGTTAGGGTTATGTTGAGGGCTAGGGTTAGAGATCCGGTTAGGGTTACGATTGGACCTAGGGTTAGGGTTATGTTGAGGGCTAGGGTTAGAGATCCGGTTAGGGTTACGATTGGACCTAGGGTTAGGGTTATGTTGAGGGCTAGGGTTAGACATCCGGTTAGGGTTACGATTGGACCTAGGGTTAGGGTTATGTTGAGGCCCAGGGTTTGAGATCTTGTTAGGGTAAGATTGGACCTAGGGTTAGGGTTATGTTGAGGGCTAGGGTTAGAGATCAGGTTAGTATTACGATAGGACCTAGGGATAGGGTTAGGTTTAGGGCTAGGGATACAGATCCTTTTAGGGTTACGATTGGACCTAGGGTTAGGGTTATGTTGAGGGCTAGGGTTAGTGATCAGGTTAGTATTACGATTGGACCTAAGGTTAAGGTTATGTTGAGGGCTAGGGTTCAGATTCGGTTAGGGTTACGATTGGACCTAGGGTTAGCGTAATGTTGAGGGCTAGGGTTAGAGAGACGGTTAGGGTTACGATTGGACCTAGGGTTAGGGTTATGTTGAGGGCTAGGGTTAGAGATATGGTTAGGGTTATGATTGGACCTAGGGTTAGGGTTATGTATAGGGCTAGGGTTAGAGATCAGGTTCGGGTTACGATTGGACCTAGGGTTAGGGTTATGTTGAGGGCTAGGGTTAGAGAGAAGGTTAGGGTTTCAATTGGACCTAGGGTTAGGGTTATGTTGAGGGCTAGGGTTACAGATCCGGTTAGGGTTACGATTGGACCTAGGGTTAGGGTTATGTTTAGGGCTAGGTTTAGAGATCCGGTTAGGGTTACGGTTGGACGTAGGGTTAGGGTTATGTTGAGGGCTAGGGTTAGAGATCCGGTTAGTATTACGATTGGACCTAGGGTTAGGGTTATGTTGAGGGCTAGAGTTACAGATCCGGTTAGGGTTACGATTTGACCTAGGGTTAGGGTTATGTTTAGGGCTAGGGTTAGAGATCCGGTTAGGGTTACGGTTGGACCTAGGGTTAGGGTTATGTTGAGGGCTAGGGTTCGAGATCAGGTTAGGGTTAAGATTGGACCTAGGGTTATAGTGATGTTGAGGGCTAGGGTATTCCAGCAGTGAAAACACACATTTCTATAAAGACTTTGAAGCAGCAAGCTGAAGCCTTGTGGGTGAGTGTTCTTTCATAGAGAAACATGCATTTCATCCTTCTGGAGTGAATTTTCATGCTGGAGTTCATATGCATTTTATTCTGTGCAGAATGTAGCTACCTGCTGGGGGTTGTGTCATAGAAGCACCTTTTCTGCAGGAGCTTATTGGAACATTCATTGTTTGGCTAAGTTATTTAGGGTTGGTTTTGGAAGGTCTTTCAACCTTGGCCAAATCCTGCTTCGTACGCAAGTTTTTAATACCGCTGTTTCCAAGTGTCCACAAAGAGCTGCTGCTTGAAACTGTCCACATGCACATCTCGTATACTGGTGTGCTCGTTTCACTACCTGGATTTTGGTTTCCTCTTCTTTCTTTGAAATGACAAGTCTTCATTCAGCATTCTACACACACCTTGTACCAGCTTCAGTTTGAAGCATGTTGGTGCTCTCAAAACGCTGTGTAACCTATGTAGAGTGTGTTACTCTCCAGCACTGAATACACAACTTAGAGCTCCTTTCACCACAGGCACGCAAACACATCTTTTTGTGAAAGTCCTACTTCAGGTCCCTTGGAAATGTAAGGGGTTCATGGAGAACATGACGTCAATCATGCTTTTGCACTCTACTACCAATAGAAATGACCTCTTGTACATGCCTGACTGAGTTTTACTGCAAAATGCCCTTGTTTTCTGGTTTCTTGAATGTTCTCAACACATTAGGAGAAAGAGCGTGTTTGAGCAAGATCGATGCAGTGTGCGTTTCCCTAGATTTCAAGTGATTTGGGAAATATAATCCTTATTTTTCCACATTGTGAAAGAAACATGAGGCTTGCAAGAGATTGAAAAAATGCATCCCAACACGTACTCCAGCGGTGAAAGCACACGTTTCTACAAAGACTTTGAAGTAGCAAGTAAAAGCCAATGGGTGAGTGTTCTTTCAGAGAGAAACATACACATTTCATCCTTCTGGAGTGAATTTTCAGCCTGGAATTCATATGCATTTGTACCGTGCAGAATGTAACTACCTGCTCGGGGGTTGTGTCATAGAAGCAACTTTCCTGCAGGAGCTTATTGGAATATTCATTGTTTGGCTAACTTCTTTGGGTTGGTTTTGGAAGGTCTTTCAACTTTAGCCAAATCCGCTTTCTTACGAAATTTTTTCACAGCCCTGTTTCCAAGAGCCCACAAAGAACTGGTGCTTAAAACTCTCCACATGCACATCTCCCATACTGGTGTGCTCGTTTCACTACCTGGATTTTGGTTTCCTCTTCTTTCTTTGAAATTACAAGCCCTCTTTCTGCATGCTACACACACCTTGTAGCAGTTTCAGTTTGCAGCATATTGGTGCTCTTAAAACGCTGAGTAACCTGTGTAGAGTGTGTCAATCTCCAGCACTGAATACACAACTTAGAGCTCCTTTCACCACAGACACGCAAACACATCTTTTTGTAAAAGTCCTACTTCTTTACTCTTGGAAATGTAAGGGTTTCATCGAGAACTTAAGTCAATCATGCTTTTGCACTCTGCAACCAATAGGAATGAACTCTTGTACATACCCGTCTGAATTTCAGTGCAAAATGCCCTTCTTTTCTGGTTTGTTGAAAGTTCACAACACATTAGGAGATAGAGCGTGTTTGAAGAAGACTGATGCAGTGTGCGTTTTCCTTTATTTCTTGTGATTTGGGAAACATAATCCGTGATTTTCCACATTGTCTAAGAAACAACATGAGGCTTGCAAGAGATTGAAACAATGCATCCTAAAACTTATTCCAGCAGTGAAAACACACGGTTCTACAAAGACTTGGAAGGAGCAAGCAAAAGAATAGTGGCTGAGTGTCCTTTCAGAGAGAAACACATGCATTTCATCCTTCTGGAGTGAGTTTTCTTGCTGGAATTCATATGCATTTTGTACTGTGCAGAATGTAGCTACCTGCTCGGGGGTTGTGTCATAGATGCACCTTTCCTGTAGGAGCTTATTGGAACTTTCATTGTTTGGCTAAGTTATTTAGGGTTGGTTTTGGAAGGTCTTTCAACTTTGGCCAAATCCGCTTTGTACGAAAGTTTTTCACAGCCCTGTTTCCAAGTGTCCACAAAGAGCTGCTGCTTGAAAGTGTCCACATGCACATCTCCCATACTGGTGTGCTCGTTTCACTACCTGGATTTTGGTTTCCTCTTCTTTCTTTGAAATGACAAGTCTTCATTCAGCATGCTACACACAGCTTGTAGCAGTTTCAGTTTGAAGCATGTTGGTGCTCTCAAAACGCTGTGTATCCTGGGTAGAGTGTGTCACTCTACAGCACTGAATACACAACTTAGAGCTCCTTTCAACACAGACACGCAAAGACGTCTTTTTGGGAAAGTCCTAACTCAGGTAAATTGGAAATGTAAGGGTTTCATCGAAAACATGAAGACAATCATGCTTTTGAACTCTGCAACCGAAAGAAATGGCTTTTTGTACATGCCATTCTGAATTTCACTGCAAAATGCCCTTCTTTTCTGGTTTGTTGAAAGTTCAAAACACTTTAGGAAATAGAACGTGTTTGAAGAAGACTGATGCAGTGTGCGTTTTCCTGGATTTCAAGTGATTCGGGATACATACTCCTTGTTTTTCCACATTGTCTAAGAAACAACATGAGGCTTGCAAGAGATTGAAAAAATGCATCCTAAAACTTATGCCTGCAGTGAAAACACACGTTTCTACAAAGACTTGGAAGGAGCAAGCAAAAGAATAGTGGCTGAGAGTTCTTGCAGAGAGAAACACACGTATTTCATCCTTCTGTAGAGACGGTTAGGGTTACGATTGGACCTAGGGTTAGGGTTATGTTGAGGGCTAGGGTTAGAGAGAAGGTTAGGGTTACTTTTGGACCTAGGGTTAGGGTTATGTTGAGGGCTAGGGTTAGAGATATGGTTAGGGTTACGATTGGACCTAGGGTTAGGGTTATGTTGAGGGCTACGGTTAGAGATCCGGTTAGGGTTACGATTGGACCTAGGGTTAGGGTTATGTTGAGGGCTAGGGTTAGACATCCGGTTAGGGTTACGATTGGACCTAGGGTTAGGTTTATGTTGAGGCCCAGGGTTTGCGATCTGGTTAGGGTTAGATTGGACCTAGGGTTAGGGTTATGTTGAGGGCTAGGGTTAGAGATCAGGTTAGTATTACGATAGGACCTAGGGATAGGGTTAGGTTTAGGGCTAGGGATACAGATCCTTTTAGGGTTACGATTGGACCTAGGGTTAGGGTTATGTTGAGGGCTAGGGTTAGAGAGACGGTTAGGGTTACGATTGGACCTAGGGTTAGGGTTATGTTTAGGGCTAGGTTTAGAGATCAGGTTAGGGTTACTATTGGACGTAGGGTTAGGGTTATGTTGAGGGCTAGGGTTAGAGATCCGGTTAGGGTTACTATTGGACGTAGGGTTAGGGTTATGTTGAGGGCTAGGGTTAGAGATCCGGTTAGTATTACGATTGGACCTAGGGTTAGGGTTATGTTGAGGGCTAGAGTTACAGATCCGGTTAGGGTTACAATTTGACCTAGGGTTAGGGTTATGTTGAGGGCTAGGGTTAGAAATATGCTTAGGGTTATGATTGGACCTAGGGTTAGGGTTATGTATAGGGCTAGGGTTAGAGATCAGGTTAGGGTTACGATTGGACCTAGGGTTAGGGTTATGTTGAGGGCTAGGGTTAGAGAGAAGGTTAGGGTTTCAATTGGACCGAGGGTTAGGGTTATGTTGAGGGCTAGGTTTACAGATCCGGTTAGGGTTACGATTGGACCTAGGGTTAGGGTTATGTTTAGGGCTAGGGTTAGAGATCCGGTTAGGGTTACTATTGGCGTAGCGTTAGGGTTATGTTTAGGGCTAGGGTTAGAGATCCGGTTAGTATTACGATTGGACCTAGGGTTAGGGTTATGTTGAGGGTTAGAGTTACAGATCCGGTTAGGGTTACGATTTGACCTAGGGTTAGGGTTATGTTGAGGGCTAGGGTTAGAGAGAAGGTTAGGGTTACGATTGGACCTAGGGTTAGGGTTATGTTGAGGGCTAGGGTTAGAGATATGGTTAGGGTTACGATTGGACCTAGGGTTAGGGTTATGTTGAGGGCTAGGGTTAGAGATCCGGTTAGGGTTACGATTGGACCTAGGGTTAGGGTTATGTTTAGGCCCAGGGTTTGAGATCTGGTTAGGGTTAGATTGGACCTAGGGTTAGGGTTATGTTGAGGGCTAGGGTTAGAGATCAGGTTAGTATTACGATTGGACCTAAGGTTAAGGTTATTTGAGGGCTAGGGTTCAGACCCGGTTAGGGTTACCATTGGACCTAGGGTTAGCGTAACGTTGAGGGCTAGGGTTAGAGAGACGGTTAGGGTTACGATTGGACCTAGGGTTAGGGTTATGTTGAGGGCTAGGGTTACAGATCCGGTTAGGGTTACGATTGGACCTAGGGTTAGGGTTATGTTTAGGGCTAGGGTTAGAGATCCGGTTAGGGTTACTATTGGACGTAGGGTTAGGGTTATGTTGAGAGCTAGGGTTAGAGATCCGGTTAGTATTACGATTGGACCTCGGGTTAGGGTTATGTTGAGGGCTAGAGTTACAGATCCGGTTAGGGTTACGATTTGACCTAGGGTTAGGGTTATGTTTAGGGCTAGGGTTAGATCCGGTTAGGGTTACTATTGGACGTAGGGTTAGGGTTATATTGAGGGCTAGGCTTAGAGATCCGGTTAGGTTTACGGTTGGACCTAGGGTTAGGGTTATGTTGAGGGCTAGGGTTAGAGATCCGGTTAGGGTTACGATTGGACATAGGGTTAGGGTTATGTTTAGGGCTAGGGTTAGAGATCCGGTTAGGGTTACTATTGGACGTAGGGTTAGGCTTATGAAGAGGGCTAGGCTTAGAGATCAGGTTAGGGTTAAGATTGGACCTAGGGTTATAGTGATGTTGAGGGCTAGGGTATTCCAGCAGTGAAAACACACATTTCTATAAAGACTTTGAAGCAGCAAGCTAAAGCCTTGTGGCTGAGTGTTCTTTCATAGAGAAACATGCATTTCATCCTTCTGGAGTGAATTTTCATGCTGGAGTTCATATGCATTTTATACTGTGCAGAATGTAGCTACCTGCTGGGGGTTGTGTCATAGAAGCACCTTTTCTGCAGGAGCTTATTGGAACATTCATTGTTTGGCTAAGTTATTTAGGGTTGGTTTTGGAAGGTCTTTCAACCTTGGCCAAATCCCGCTTCGTACGCAAGTTTTTAATACCGCTGTTTCCAAGTGTCCACAAACAGCTGCTGCTTGAAACTGTCCACATGCACATCTCGTATACTGGGTGCTCGTTTCACTACCTGGATTTTGGTTTCCTCTTCTTTCTTTGAAATGACAAGTCTTCATTCAGCATTCTACACACACCTTGTACCAGCTTCAGTTTGAAGCATGTTGGTGCTCTCAAAACGCTGTGTAACCTATGTAGAGTGTGTTACTCTCCAGCACTGAATACACAACTTAGAGCTCCTTTCACCACAGGCACGCAAACACATCTTTTTGTGAAAGTCCTACTTCAGGTCCCTTGGAAATGTAAGGGTTTCATGGAGAACATGACGTCAATCATGCTTTTGCACTCTACTACCAATAGAAATGACCTCTTGTACATGCCTGACTGAGTTTCACTGCAAAATGCCCTTGTTTTCTGGTTTCTTGAATGTTCTCAACACATTAGGAGAAAGAGCGTGTTTGAGCAAGATCGATGCAGTGTGCGTTTCCCTAGATTTCAAGTGATTTGGGAAATATAATCCTTATTTTTCCACATTGTGAAAGAAACATGAGGCTTGCAAGAGATTGAAAAAATGCATCCCAAAACGTACTCCAGCGGTGAAAGCACACGTTTCTACAAAGACTTTGAAGTAGCAAGTAAAAGCCAATGGCTGAGTGTTCTTTCAGAGAGAAACATACACATTTCATCCTTCTGGAGTGAATTTTCAGCCTGGAATTCATATGCATTTGTACCGTGCAGAATGTAACTACCTGCTCGGGGGTTGTGTCATAGAAGCAGCTTTCCTGCAGGAGCTTATTGGAACATTCATTGTTTGGCTAACTTCTTTGGGTTGGTTTTGGAAGGTCTTTCAACTTTAGCCAAATCCGCTTTCTTACGAAATTTTTTCACAGCCCTGTTTCCAAGAGCCCACAAAGAACTGCTGCTTAAAACTCTCCACATGCACATCTCCCATACTGGTGTGCTCGTTTCACTACCTGGATTTTGGTTTCCTCTTCTTTCTTTGAAATTACAAGCCCTCTTTCTGCATGCTACACACACCTTGTAGCAGTTTCAGTTTGCAGCATATTGGTGCTCTTAAAACGCTGAGTAACCTGTGTAGAGTGTGTCAATCTCCAGCACTGAATACACAACTTAGAGCTCCTTTCACCACAGACACGCAAACACATCTTTTTGTAAAAGTCCTACTTCTTTACTCTTGGAAATGTAAGGGTTTCATCGAGAACTTGAAGTCAATCATGCTTTTGCACTCTGCAACCAATAGGAATGAACTCTTGTACATACCCGTCTGAATTTCAGTGCAAAATGCCCTTCTTTTCTGGTTTGTTGAAAGTTCACAACACATTAGGAGATAGAGCGTGTTTGAAGAAGACTGATGCAGTGTGCGTTTTCCTTTATTTCCTGTGATTTGGGAAACATAATCCGTGATTTTCCACATTGTCTAAGAAACAACATGAGGCTTGCAAGAGATTGAAACAATGCATCCTAAAACTTATTCCAGCAGTGAAAACACACGGTTCTACAAAGACTTGGAAGGAGCAAGCAAAAGAATAGTGGCTGAGTGTCCTTTCAGAGAGAAACACATGCATTTCATCCTTCTGGAGTGAGTTTTCTTGCTGGAATTCATATGCATTTTGTACTGTGCAGAATGTAGCTACCTGCTCGGGGGTTGTGTCATAGATGCACCTTTCCTGTAGGAGCTTATTGGAACTTTCATTGTTTGGCTAAGTTATTTAGGGTTGGTTTTGGAAGGTCTTTCAACTTTGGCCAAATCCGCTTTGTACGAAAGTTTTTCACAGCCCTGTTTCCAAGTGTCCACAAAGAGCTGCTGCTTGAAAGTGTCCACATGCACATCTCCCATGCTGGTGTGCTCGTTTCACTACCTGGATTTTGGTTTCCTCTTCTTTCTTTGAAATGACAAGTCTTCATTCAGCATGCTACACACAGCTTGTAGCAGTTTCAGTTTGAAGCATGTTGGTGCTCTCAAAACGCTGTGTATCCTGTGTAGAGTGTGTCACTCTACAGCACTGAATACACAACTTAGAGCTCCTTTCAACACAGACACGCAAACACGTCTTTTGGGGAAAGTCCTAACTCAGGTAAATTGGAAATGTAAGGGTTTCATCGAAAACATGAAGACAATCATGCTTTTGAACTCTGCAACCGAAAGAAATGGCTTTTTGTACATGCCATTCTGAATTTCACTGCAAAATGCCCTTCTTTTCTGGTTTGTTGAAAGTTCAAAACACTTTAGGAAATAGAACGTGTTTGAAGAAGACTGCTGCAGTGTGCGTTTTCCTGGATTTCAAGTGATTCGGGATACATGCTCCTTGTTTTTCCACATTGTCTAAGAAACAACATGAGGCTTGCAAGAGATTGAAAAAATGCATCCTAAAACTTATGCCTGCAGTGAAAACACACGTTTCTACAAAGACTTGGAAGGAGCAAGCAAAAGAATAGTGGCTGCGAGTTCTTTCAGAGAGAAACACACGTATTTCATCCTTCTGTAGAGACGGTTAGGGTTACTATTGGACCTAGGGTAGGGTTATGTTGAGGGCTAGGGTTAGAGAGACGGTTAGGGTTACGATTGGACCTAGGGTTAGGGTTATGTTGAGGGCTAGGGTTAGAGAGAAGGTTAGGGTTACTTTTGGACCTAGGGTTAGGGTTATGTTGAGGGCTAGAGTTAGAGATATGGTTAGGGTTACGATTGGACCTAGGGTTAGGGTTATGTTGAGGGCTAGGGTTAGAATTCCGGTTAGGGTTACACTTGAACCTAGGGTTAGGGTTATGTTGAGGGCTAGGCTTAGAGAGAAGGTTAGGGTTAAAATTGGACCTAGGGTTAGGGTTATGTTGAGGGCTAAGGTCAGAGACCCGGTTAGGGTTACAATTGGACCTAGGGTTAGGGTTATGTTGAGGGCTAGGGTTAGAGAGAAGGTTAGGGTTACTTTTGGACTTAGGGTTAGGGTTATGTTGAGGGCTAGGGTTAGAGATATGGTTAGGGTTACGATTGGACCTAGGGTTAGGGTTATGTTGAGGGCTAGGGTTAGAGATCCGGTTAGGGTTACGATTGGACCTAGGGTTAGGGTTATGTTTAGGCCCAGGGTTTGAGATCTGGTTAGGGTTAGATTGGACCTAGGGTTAGGGTTATGTTGAGGGCTAGGGTTAGAGATCAGGTTAGTATTACGATTGGACCTAAGGTTAAGGTTATGTTGAGGGCTAGGGTTCAGATCCGGTTAGGGTTACCATTGGACCTAGGGTTAGCGTAACGTTGAGGGCTAGGGTTAGAGAGACGGTTAGGGTTACGATTGGACCTAGGGTTAGGGTTATGTTGAGGGCTAGGGTTACAGATCCGGTTAGGGTTACGATTGGACCTAGGGTTAGGGTTATGTTTAGGGCTAGGGTTAGAGGTCCGGTTAGGGTTACTATTGGACGTAGGGTTAGGGTTATGTTGAGAGCTAGGGTTAGAGATCCGGTTAGTATTACGATTGGACCTCGAGTTAGGGTTATGTTGAGGGCTAGAGTTACAGATCCGGTTAGGGTTACGATTTGACCTAGGGTTAGGGTTATGTTTAGGGCTAGGGTTAGATCCGGTTAGGGTTACTATTGGACGTAGGGTTAGGGTTATATTGAGGGCTAGGCTTAGAGATCCGGTTAGGTTTACGGTTGGACCTAGGGTTAGGGTTATGTTGAGGGCTAGGGTTAGAGATCCGGTTAGGGTTACGATTGGACATAGGGTTAGGGTTATGTTTAGGGCTAGGGTTAGAGATCCGGTTAGGGTTACTATTGGACGTAGGGTTAGGCTTATGTTGAGGGCTAGGCTTAGAGATCAGGTTAGGGTTAAGATTGGACCTAGGGTTATAGTGATGTTGAGGGCTAGGGTATTCCAGCAGTGAAAACACACATTTCTATAAAGACTTTGAAGCAGCAAGCTAAAGCCTTGTGGCTGAGTGTTCTTTCATAGAGAAACATGCATTTCATCCTTCTGGAGTGAATTTTCATGCTGGAGTTCATATGCATTTTATACTGTGCAGAATGTAGCTACCTGCTGGGGGTTGTGTCATAGAAGCACCTTTTCTGCAGGAGCTTATTGGAACATTCATTGTTTGGCTAAGTTATTTAGGGTTGGTTTTGGAAGGTCTTTCAACCTTGGCCAAATCCCGCTTCGTACGCAAGTTTTTAATACCGCTGTTTCCAAGTGTCCACAAACAGCTGCTGCTTGAAACTGTCCACATGCACATCTCGTATACTGGGTGCTCGTTTCACTACCTGGATTTTGGTTTCCTCTTCTTTCTTTGAAATGACAAGTCTTCATTCAGCATTCTACACACACCTTGTACCAGCTTCAGTTTGAAGCATGTTGGTGCTCTCAAAACGCTGTGTAACCTATGTAGAGTGTGTTACTCTCCAGCACTGAATACACAACTTAGAGCTCCTTTCACCACAGGCACGCAAACACATCTTTTTGTGAAAGTCCTACTTCAGGTCCCTTGGAAATGTAAGGGTTTCATGGAGAACATGACGTCAATCATGCTTTTGCACTCTACTACCAATAGAAATGACCTCTTGTACATGCCTGACTGAGTTTCACTGCAAAATGCCCTTGTTTTCTGGTTTCTTGAATGTTCTCAACACATTAGGAGAAAGAGCGTGTTTGAGCAAGATCGATGCAGTGTGCGTTTCCCTAGATTTCAAGTGATTTGGGAAATATAATCCTTATTTTTCCACATTGTGAAAGAAACATGAGGCTTGCAAGAGATTGAAAAAATGCATCCCAAAACGTACTCCAGCGGTGAAAGCACACGTTTCTACAAAGACTTTGAAGTAGCAAGTAAAAGCCAATGGCTGAGTGTTCTTTCAGAGAGAAACATACACATTTCATCCTTCTGGAGTGAATTTTCAGCCTGGAATTCATATGCATTTGTACCGTGCAGAATGTAACTACCTGCTCGGGGGTTGTGTCATAGAAGCAGCTTTCCTGCAGGAGCTTATTGGAACATTCATTGTTTGGCTAACTTCTTTGGGTTGGTTTTGGAAGGTCTTTCAACTTTAGCCAAATCCGCTTTCTTACGAAATTTTTTCACAGCCCTGTTTCCAAGAGCCCACAAAGAACTGCTGCTTAAAACTCTCCACATGCACATCTCCCATACTGGTGTGCTCGTTTCACTACCTGGATTTTGGTTTCCTCTTCTTTCTTTGAAATTACAAGCCCTCTTTCTGCATGCTACACACACCTTGTAGCAGTTTCAGTTTGCAGCATATTGGTGCTCTTAAAACGCTGAGTAACCTGTGTAGAGTGTGTCAATCTCCAGCACTGAATACACAACTTAGAGCTCCTTTCACCACAGACACGCAAACACATCTTTTTGTAAAAGTCCTACTTCTTTACTCTTGGAAATGTAAGGGTTTCATCGAGAACTTGAAGTCAATCATGCTTTTGCACTCTGCAACCAATAGGAATGAACTCTTGTACATACCCGTCTGAATTTCAGTGCAAAATGCCCTTCTTTTCTGCTTTGTTGAAAGTTCACAACACATTAGGAGATAGAGCGTGTTTGAAGAAGACTGATGCAGTGTGCGTTTTCCTTTATTTCCTGTGATTTGGGAAACATAATCCGTGATTTTCCACATTGTCTAAGAAACAACATGAGGCTTGCAAGAGATTGAAACAATGCATCCTAAAACTTATTCCAGCAGTGAAAACACACGGTTCTACAAAGACTTGGAAGGAGCAAGCAAAAGAATAGTGGCTGAGTGTCCTTTCAGAGAGAAACACATGCATTTCATCCTTCTGGAGTGAGTTTTCTTGCTGGAATTCATATGCATTTTGTACTGTGCAGAATGTAGCTACCTGCTCGGGGGTTGTGTCATAGATGCACCTTTCCTGTAGGAGCTTATTGGAACTTTCATTGTTTGGCTAAGTTATTTAGGGTTGGTTTTGGAAGGTCTTTCAACTTTGGCCAAATCCGCTTTGTACGAAAGTTTTTCACAGCCCTGTTTCCAAGTGTCCACAAAGAGCTGCTGCTTGAAAGTGTCCACATGCACATCTCCCATGCTGGTGTGCTCGTTTCACTACCTGGATTTTGGTTTCCTCTTCTTTCTTTGAAATGACAAGTCTTCATTCAGCATGCTACACACAGCTTGTAGCAGTTTCAGTTTGAAGCATGTTGGTGCTCTCAAAACGCTGTGTATCCTGTGTAGAGTGTGTCACTCTACAGCACTGAATACACAACTTAGAGCTCCTTTCAACACAGACACGCAAACACGTCTTTTGGGGAAAGTCCTAACTCAGGTAAATTGGAAATGTAAGGGTTTCATCGAAAACATGAAGACAATCATGCTTTTGAACTCTGCAACCGAAAGAAATGGCTTTTTGTACATGCCATTCTGAATTTCACTGCAAAATGCCCTTCTTTTCTGGTTTGTTGAAAGTTCAAAACACTTTAGGAAATAGAACGTGTTTGAAGAAGACTGCTGCAGTGTGCGTTTTCCTGGATTTCAAGTGATTCGGGATACATGCTCCTTGTTTTTCCACATTGTCTAAGAAACAACATGAGGCTTGCAAGAGATTGAAAAAATGCATCCTAAAACTTATGCCTGCAGTGAAAACACACGTTTCTACAAAGACTTGGAAGGAGCAAGCAAAAGAATAGTGGCTGCGAGTTCTTTCAGAGAGAAACACACGTATTTCATCCTTCTGTAGAGACGGTTAGGGTTACTATTGGACCTAGGGTAGGGTTATGTTGAGGGCTAGGGTTAGAGAGACGGTTAGGGTTACGATTGGACCTAGGGTTAGGGTTATGTTGAGGGCTAGGGTTAGAGAGAAGGTTAGGGTTACTTTTGGACCTAGGGTTAGGGTTATGTTGAGGGCTAGAGTTAGAGATATGGTTAGGGTTACGATTGGACCTAGGGTTAGGGTTATGTTGAGGGCTAGGGTTAGAATTCCGGTTAGGGTTACACTTGAACCTAGGGTTAGGGTTATGTTGAGGGCTAGGCTTAGAGAGAAGGTTAGGGTTAAAATTGGACCTAGGGTTAGGGTTATGTTGAGGGCTAAGGTCAGAGACCCGGTTAGGGTTACAATTGGACCTAGGGTTAGGGTTATGTTGAGGGCTAGGGTTAGAGAGAAGGTTAGGGTTACTTTTGGACTTAGGGTTAGGGTTATGTTGAGGGCTAGGGTTAGAGATATGGTTAGGGTTACGATTGGACCTAGGGTTAGGGTTATGTTGAGGGCTAGGGTTAGAGATCCGGTTAGGGTTACGATTGGACCTAGGGTTAGGGTTATGTTTAGGCCCAGGGTTTGAGATCTGGTTAGGGTTAGATTGGACCTAGGGTTAGGGTTATGTTGAGGGCTAGGGTTAGAGATCAGGTTAGTATTACGATTGGACCTAAGGTTAAGGTTATGTTGAGGGCTAGGGTTCAGATCCGGTTAGGGTTACCATTGGACCTAGGGTTAGCGTAACGTTGAGGGCTAGGGTTAGAGAGACGGTTAGGGTTACGATTGGACCTAGGGTTAGGGTTATGTTGAGGGCTAGGGTTACAGATCCGGTTAGGGTTACGATTGGACCTAGGGTTAGGGTTATGTTTAGGGCTAGGGTTAGAGGTCCGGTTAGGGTTACTATTGGACGTAGGGTTAGGGTTATGTTGAGAGCTAGGGTTAGAGATCCGGTTAGTATTACGATTGGACCTCGAGTTAGGGTTATGTTGAGGGCTAGAGTTACAGATCCGGTTAGGGTTACGATTTGACCTAGGGTTAGGGTTATGTTTAGGGCTAGGGTTAGATCCGGTTAGGGTTACTATTGGACGTAGGGTTAGGGTTATATTGAGGGCTAGGCTTAGAGATCCGGTTAGGTTTACGGTTGGACCTAGGGTTAGGGTTATGTTGAGGGCTAGGGTTAGAGATCCGGTTAGGGTTACGATTGGACATAGGGTTAGGGTTATGTTTAGGGCTAGGGTTAGAGATCCGGTTAGGGTTACTATTGGACGTAGGGTTAGGCTTATGTTGAGGGCTAGGCTTAGAGATCAGGTTAGGGTTAAGATTGGACCTAGGGTTATAGTGATGTTGAGGGCTAGGGTATTCCAGCAGTGAAAACACACATTTCTATAAAGACTTTGAAGCAGCAAGCTAAAGCCTTGTGGCTGAGTGTTCTTTCATAGAGAAACATGCATTTCATCCTTCTGGAGTGAATTTTCATGCTGGAGTTCATATGCATTTTATACTGTGCAGAATGTAGCTACCTGCTGGGGGTTGTGTCATAGAAGCACCTTTTCTGCAGGAGCTTATTGGAACATTCATTGTTTGGCTAAGTTATTTAGGGTTGGTTTTGGAAGGTCTTTCAACCTTGGCCAAATCCCGCTTCGTACGCAAGTTTTTAATACCGCTGTTTCCAAGTGTCCACAAACAGCTGCTGCTTGAAACTGTCCACATGCACATCTCGTATACTGGGTGCTCGTTTCACTACCTGGATTTTGGTTTCCTCTTCTTTCTTTGAAATGACAAGTCTTCATTCAGCATTCTACACACACCTTGTACCAGCTTCAGTTTGAAGCATGTTGGTGCTCTCAAAACGCTGTGTAACCTATGTAGAGTGTGTTACTCTCCAGCACTGAATACACAACTTAGAGCTCCTTTCACCACAGGCACGCAAACACATCTTTTTGTGAAAGTCCTACTTCAGGTCCCTTGGAAATGTAAGGGTTTCATGGAGAACATGACGTCAATCATGCTTTTGCACTCTACTACCAATAGAAATGACCTCTTGTACATGCCTGACTGAGTTTCACTGCAAAATGCCCTTGTTTTCTGGTTTCTTGAATGTTCTCAACACATTAGGAGAAAGAGCGTGTTTGAGCAAGATCGATGCAGTGTGCGTTTCCCTAGATTTCAAGTGATTTGGGAAATATAATCCTTATTTTTCCACATTGTGAAAGAAACATGAGGCTTGCAAGAGATTGAAAAAATGCATCCCAAAACGTACTCCAGCGGTGAAAGCACACGTTTCTACAAAGACTTTGAAGTAGCAAGTAAAAGCCAATGGCTGAGTGTTCTTTCAGAGAGAAACATACACATTTCATCCTTCTGGAGTGAATTTTCAGCCTGGAATTCATATGCATTTGTACCGTGCAGAATGTAACTACCTGCTCGGGGGTTGTGTCATAGAAGCAACTTTCCTGCAGGAGCTTACTGGAACATTCATTGTTTGGCTAACTTCTTTGGGTTGGTTTTGGAAGGTCTTTCAACTTTAGCCAAATCCGCTTTCTTACGAAATTTTTTCACAGCCCTGTTTCCAAGAGCCCACAAAGAACTGCTGCTTAAAACTCTCCACATGCACATCTCCCATACTGGTGTGCTCGTTTCACTACCTGGATTTTGGTTTCCTCTTCTTTCTTTGAAATTACAAGCCCTCTTTCTGCATGCTACACACACCTTGTAGCAGTTTCAGTTTGCAGCATATTGGTGCTCTTAAAACGCTGAGTAACCTGTGTAGAGTGTGTCAATCTCCAGCACTGAATACACAACTTAGAGCTCCTTTCACCACAGACACGCAAACACATCTTTTTGTAAAAGTCCGACTTCTTTACTCTTGGAAATGTAAGGGTTTCATCGAGAACTTGAAGTCAATCATGCTTTTGCACTCTGCAACCAATAGGAATAAACTCTTGTACATACCCGTCTGAATTTCAGTGCAAAATGCCCTTCTTTTCTGGTTTGTTGAAAGTTCACAACACATTAGGAGATAGAGCGTGTTTGAAGAAGACTGATGCAGTGTGCGTTTTCCTTTATTTCTTGTGATTTGGGAAACATAATCCGTGATTTTCCACATTGTCTAAGAAACAACATGAGGCTTGCAAGAGATTGAAACAATGCATCCTAAAACTTATTACAGCAGTGAAAACACACGGTTCTCCAAAGACTTGGAAGGAGCAAGCAAAAGAATAGTGGCTGAGTGTCCTTTCAGAGAGAAACACATGCATTTCATCCTTCTGGAGTGAGTTTTCTTGCTGGAATTCATATGCATTTTGTACTGTGCAGAATGTAGCTACCTGCTCGGGGGTTGTGTCATAGATGCACCTTTCCTGTAGGAGCTTATTGGAACTTTCATTGTTTGGCTAAGTTATTTAGGGTTGGTTTTGGAAGGTCTTTCAACTTTGGCCAAATCCGCTTTGTACGAAAGTTTTTCACAGCCCTGTTTCCAAGTGTCCACAAAGAGCTGCTGCTTGAAAGTGTCCACATGAACATCTCCCATGCTGGTGTGCTCGTTTCACTACCTGGATTTTGGTTTCCTCTTCTTTCTTTGAAATGACAAGTCTTCATTCAGCATGCTACACACAGCTTGTAGCAGTTTCAGTTTGAAGCATGTTGGTGCTCTCAAAACGCTGTGTATCCTGTGTAGAGTGTGTCACTCTACAGCACTGAATACACAACTTAGAGCTCCTTTCAACACAGACACGCAAAGACGTCTTTTTGGGAAAGTCCTAACTCAGGTAAATTGGAAATGTAAGGGTTTCATCGAAAACATGAAGACAATCATGCTTTTGAACTCTGCAACCGAAAGAAATGGCTTTTTGTACATGCCATTCTGAATTTCACTGCAAAATGCCCTTCTTTTCTGGTTTGTTGAAAGTTCAAAACACTTTAGGAAATAGAACGTGTTTGAAGAAGACTGCTGCAGTGTGCGTTTTCCTGGATTTCAAGTGATTCGGGATACATACTCCTTGTTTTTCCACATTGTCTAAGAAACAACATGAGGCTTGCAAGAGATTGAAAAAATGCATCCTAAAACTTATGCCTGCAGTGAAAACACACGTTTCTACAAAGACTTGGAAGGAGCAAGCAAAAGAATAGTGGCTGCGAGTTCTTTCAGAGAGAAACACACGTATTTCATCCTTCTGTAGAGACGGTTAGGGTTACGATTGGACCTAGGGTTAGGGTTATGTTGAGGGCTAGGGTTAGAGAGAAGGTTAGGGTTACTTTTGGACCTAGGGTTAGGGTTATGTTGAGGGCTAGAGTTAGAGATATGGTTAGGGTTACGATTGGACCTAGGGTTAGGGTTATGTTGAGGGCTAGGGTTAGAATTCCGGTTAGGGTTACACTTGAACCTAGGGTTAGGGTTATGTTGAGGGCTAGGCTTAGAGAGAAGGTTAGGGTTACAATTGGACCTAGGGTTAGGGTTATGTTGAGGGCTAGGGTTAGAGACCCGGTTAGGGTTACGATTGGACCTAGGGTTAGGGTTATGTTGAGGGCTAGGGTTAGAGAGAAGGTTAGGGTTACTTTTGGACCTAGGGTTAGGGTTATGTTGAGGGCTAGGGTTAGAGATATGGTTAGGGTTACGATTGGACCTAGGGTTAGGGTTATGTTGAGGGCTAGGGTTAGAGATCCGGTTAGGGTTACGATTGGACCTAGGGTTAGGGTTATGTTTAGGCCCAGGGTTTGAGATCTGGTTAGGGTTAGATTGGACCTAGGGTTAGGGTTATGTTGAGGGCTAGGGTTAGAGATCAGGTTAGTATTACGATTGGACCTAGGGTTAGGGTTATGTTTAGGGCTAGGGATACAGATCCGGTTAGGGTTACGATTGGACCTAGGGTTAGGGTTATGTTGAGGGCTAGGGTTAGTTATCAGGTTAGTATTACGATTGGACCTAAGGTTAAGGTTATGTTGAGGGCTCGGGTTCAGATCCGGTTAGGGTTACCATTGGACCTAGGGTTAGCGTAACGTTGAGGGCCAGGGTTAGAGAGACGGTTAGGGTTACGATTGGACCTAGGGTTAGGGTTATGTTGAGGGCTAGGGTTAGAGATATGGTTAGGGTTATGATTGGACCTAGGGTTAGGGTTATGTTTAGGGCTAGGGTTAGAGATCCGGTTAGGGTTACTATTGGACGTAGGGTTAGGGTTATGTTGAGGGCTAGGGTTAGAGATCCGGTTAGTATTACGATTGGACCTAGGGTTAGGGTTATGTTGAGGGCTAGAGTTACAGATAAGGTTAGGGTTACGATTTGACCTAGGGTTAGGGTTATGTTTAGGGCTAGGGTTAGAGATCCGGTTAGGGTTACTATTGGACGTAGGGTTAGGGTTATGTTGAGGGCTAGGGTTAGAGATCAGGTTAGGGTTAAGATTGGACCTAGGGTTATAGTGATGTTGAGGGCTAGGGTATTCCAGGAGTGAAAACACACATTTCTATAAAGACTTTGAAGCAGCAAGCTAAAGCCTTGTGGCTGAGTGTTCTTTCATAGAGAAACATGCATTTCATCCTTCTGGAGTGAATTTTCATGCTGGAGTTCATATGCATTTTATACTGTGCAGAATGTAGCTACCTGCTGGGGGTTGTGTCATAGAAGCACCTTTTCTGCTGGAGCTTATTGGAACATTCATTGTTTGGCTAAGTTATTTAGGGTTGGTTTTGGAAGGTCTTTCAACCTTGGCCAAATCCCGCTTCGTACGCAAGTTTATAATACCGCTGTTTCCAAGTGTCCACAAACAGCTGCTGCTTGAAACTGTCCACATGCACATCTCGTATACTGGGTGCTCGTTTCACTACCTGGATTTTGGTTTCCTCTTCTTTCTTTGAAATGACAAGTCTTCATTCAGCATTCTACACACACCTTGTACCAGCTTCAGTTTGAAGCATGTTGGTGCTCTCAAAACGCTGTGTAACCTATGTAGAGTGTGTTACTCTCCAGCACTGAATACACAACTTAGAGCTCCTTTCACCACAGGCACGCAAACACATCTTTTTGTGAAAGTCCTACTTCAGGTCCCTTGGAAATGTAAGGGTTTCATGGAGGACATGAAGTCAATCATGCTTTTGCACTCTACTACCAATAGAAATGACCTCTTGTACATGCCTGACTGAGTTTCACTGCAAAATGCCCTTGTTTTCTGGTTTCTTGAATGTTCTCAACACATTAGGAGAAAGAGCGTGTTTGAGCAAGATCGATGCAGTGTGCGTTTCCCTAGATTTCAAGTGATTTGGGAAATATAATCCTTATTTTTCCACATTGTGAAAGAAACATGAGGCTTGCAAGAGATTGAAAAAATGCATCCCAAAACGTACTCCAGCGGTGAAAGCACACGTTTCTACAAAGACTTTGAAGTAGCAAGTAAAAGCCAATGGCTGAGTGTTCTTTCAGAGAGAAACATACACATTTCATCCTTCTGGAGTGAATTTTCAGCCTGGAATTCATATGCATTTGTACCATGCAGAATGTAACTACCTGCTCGGGGGTTGTGTCATAGAAGCAACTTTCCTGCAGGAGCTTATTGGAACATTCATTGTTTGGCTAACTTCTTTGGGTTGGTTTTGGAAGGTCTTTCAACTTTAGTCAAATCCGCTTTCTTACGAAATTTTTTCACAGCCCTGTTTCCAAGAGCCCACAAAGAACTGCTGCTTAAAACTCTCCACATGCACATCTCCCATACTGGTGTGCTCGTTTCACTACCTGGATTTTGGTTTCCTCTTCTTTCTTTGAAATTACAAGCCCTCTTTCTGCATGCTACACACACCTTGTAGCAGCTTCAGTTTGCAGCATATTGGTGCTCTTAAAACGCTGAGTAACCTGTGTAGTGTGTCAATCTCCAGCACTGAATACACAACTTAGAGCTCCTTTCACCACAGACACGCAAACACATCTTTTTGTAAAAGTCCTACTTCTTTACTCTTGGAAATGTAAGGGTTTCATCGAGAACTTGAAGTCAATCATGCTTTTGCACTCTGCAACCAATAGGAATGAACTCTTGTACATACCCGTCTGAATTTCAGTGCAAAATGCCCTTCTTTTCTGGTTTGTTGAAAGTTCACAACACATTAGGAGATAGAGCGTGTTTGAAGAAGACTGATGCAGTGTGCGTTTTCCTTTATTTCTTGTGATTTGGGAAACATAATCCGTGATTTTCCACATTGTCTAAGAAACAACATGAGGCTTGCAAGAGATTGAAACAATGCATCCTAAAACTTATTCCAGCAGTGAAAACACACGGTTCTACAAAGACTTGGAAGGAGCAAGCAAAAGAATAGTGGCTGAGTGTCCTTTCAGAGAGAAACACATGCATTTCATCCTTCTGGAGTGAGTTTTCTTGCTGGAATTCATATGCATTTTGTACTGTGCAGAATGTAGCTACCTGCTCGGGGGTTGTGTCATAGATGCACCTTTCCTGTAGGAGCTTATTGGAACTTTCATTGTTTGGCTAAGTTATTTAGGGTTGGTTTTGGAAGGTCTTTCAACTTTGGCCAAATCCGCTTTGTACGAAAGTTTTTCACAGCCCTGTTTCCAAGTGTCCACAAAGAGCTGCTGCTTGAAAGTGTCCACATGCACATCTCCCATACTGGTGTGCTCGTTTCACTACCTGGATTTTGGTTTCCTCTTCTTTCTTTGAAATGACAAGTCTTCATTCAGCATGCTACACACAGCTTGTAGCAGTTTCAGTTTGAAGCATGTTGGTGCTCTCAAAACGTTGTGTATCCTGTGTAGAGTGTGTCACTCTACAGCACTGAATACACAACTTAGAGCTCCTTTCAACACAGACACGCAAACACGTCTTTTTGGGAAAGTCCTAACTCAGGTAAATTGGAAATGTAAGGGTTTCATCGAAAGCATGAAGACAATCATGCTTTTGAACTCTGCAACCGAAAGAAATGGCTTTTTGTACATGCCATTCTGAATTTCACTGCAAAATGCCCTTCTTCTCTGGTTTCTGAAAGTTCAAAACACTTTAGGAAATAGAACGTGTTTGAAGAAGACTGCTGCAGTGTGCGTTTTCCTGGATTTCAAGTGATTCGGGATACATACTCCTTGTTTTTCCACATTGTCTAAGAAACAACATCAGGCTTGCAAGAGATTGAAAAAATGCATCCTAAAACTTATGCCTGCAGTGAAAACACACGTTTCTACAAAGACTTGGAAAGAGCAAGCAAAAGAACAGTGGCTGAGAGTTCTTTCAGAGAGAAACACACGTATTTCATCCTTCTGTAGAGACGGTTAGGGTTACGATTGGACCTAGGGTAGGGTTATGTTGAGGGCTAGGGTTAGAGAGACGGTTAGGGTTACGATTGGACCTAGGGTTAGGGTTATGTTGAGGGCTAGGGTTAGAGAGAAGGTTAGGGTTACTTTTGGACCTAGGGTTAGGGTTATGTTGAGGGCTAGGGTTAGAGATATGGTTAGGGTTACGATTGGACCTAGGGTTAGGGTTATGTTGAGGGCTAGGGTTAGAGTTCCGGTTAGGGTTACACTTGAACCTAGGGTTAGGGTTATGTTGAGGGCTAGGCTTAGAGAGAAGGTTAGGGTTACAATTGGACCTAGGGTTAGGGTTATGTTGAGGGCTAGGGTTAGAGACCCGGTTAGGGTTACGATTGGACCTAGGGTTAGGGTTATGTTGAGGGCTAGGGTTAGAGAGAAGGTTAGGGTTACTTTTGGACCTAGGGTTAGGGTTATGTTGAGGGCTAGGGTTAGAGATATGGTTAGGGTTACGATTGGACCTAGGGTTAGGGTTATGTTGAGGGCTAGGGTTAGAGATATGGTTAGGGTTACGATTGGACCTAGGGTTAGGGTTATGTTGAGGGCTAGGGTTAGACATCCGGTTAGGGTTACGATTGGACCTAGGGTTAGGGTTATGTTGAGGCCCAGGGTTTGAGATCTGGTTAGGGTTAGATTGGACCTAGGGTTAGGGTTATGTTGAGGGCTAGGGTTAGAGTTCCGGTTAGGGTTACACTTGAACCTAGGGTTATCGTAACGTTGAGGGCTAGGCTTAGAGAGAAGGTTAGGGTTACAATTGGACCTAGGGTTAGGGTTATGTTGAGGGCTAAGGTTAGAGATCATGTTAGTATTACGATTGGACATAGGGTTAGGGTTATGTTGAGGGCTAGGATTAGAGATCATGTTAGTATTACGATTGGACATAGGGTTAGGGTTATGTTGAGGGCTAGGGTTAGAGAGAAGGTTAGGGTTACTTTTGGACCTAGGGTTACGGTTATGTTGAGGGCTAGGATTAGAGATCCGGTTAGGGTTACGAATGGACTTAGGGTTAGGGTTATGTTGAGGGCAAGGGTTAGAGAGAAGTTTAGGGTTACTATTGGACCTAGGGTTAGGGTTATGTTGAGGGCAAGGGTTAGAGAGAAGGTTAGGGTTACTATTGGACCTAGGGTTAGGGTTATGTTGAGGGCTAGGGTTAGAGATATGGTTAGGGTTACGATTGGACCTAGGGTTAGGGTTATGTTGAGGGCAAGCGTTAGAGATCCGGTTAGGGTTACGATTGGACCTAGGGTTAGGGTTATGTTGAGGCCCAGGGTTTGAGATCTGGTTAGGGTTAGATTGGACCTAGGGTTAGGGTTATGTTGAGGGCTAGGGTTAGAGATCAGGTTAGTATTACGATTCGACCTAGGGTTAGGGTTATGTTTAGGGCTAGGGATAAAGATCCGGTTAGGGTTACGATTGGACCTAGGGTTAGGGTTATGTTGAGGGCTAGGGTTAGTGATCAGGTTAGTATTACGATTGGACCTAAGGTTAAGGTTATGTTGAGGGCTAGGGTTAGAGAGATGGTTAGGGTTACGATTGGACCTAGGGTTAGGGTTATGTTGAGGGCTAGGGTTAAAGATATGGTTAGGGTTATGATTGGACCTAGGGTTAGGGTTATCTATAGGGCTAGGGTTAGAGATCAAGTTAGGGTTTCAATTGGACCTAGGGTTAGGGTTATGTTGAGGGCTAGGGTTAGAGAGAAGGTTAGGGTTTCAATTGGACCTAGGGTTAGGGTTATGTTGAGGGCTAGGGTTACAGATCCGGTTAGGGTTACGATTGGAACTAGGGTTAGGTTTATGTTTAGGGCTAGGGTTAGAGATTCGGTTAGGGTTACTATTGGACGTAGGGTTAGGGTTATGTTGAGGGCTAGGGTTAGAGATCCAGTTAGTATTACGATTGGACCTAGGGTTAGGGTTATGTTGAGGGCTAGAGTTACAGATCCGGTTAGGTTTACGATTTGACCTAGGGTTAGGGTTATGTTGAGGGCTAGGGTTAGAGATCCGGTTAGGGTTACGGTTGGACCTAGGGTTAGGGTTATGTTGAGGGCTAGGGTTAGAGATCAGGTTAGGGTTAAGATTGGACCTAGGGTTATAGTGATGTTGAGGGCTAGGGTATTCCAGCAGTGAAAACACACATTTCTATAAAGACTTTGAAGCAGCAAGCTAAAGCCTTGTGGCTGAGTGTTCTTTCATAGAGAAACATGCATTTCATCCTTCTGGAGTGAATTTTCATGTTGGAGTTCATATGCATTTTATACTGTGCAGAATGTAGCTACCTGCTGGGGGTTGTGTCATAGAAGCACCTTTTCTGCAGGAGCTTATTGGAACATTCATTGTTTGGCTAAGTTATTTAGGGTTGGTTTTGGAAGGTCTTTCAACCTTGGCCAAATCCCGCTTCGTACGCAAGTTTTTAATACCGCTGTTTCCAAGTGTCCACAAACAGCTGCTGCTTGAAACTGTCCACATGCACATCTCGTATACTGGGTGCTCGTTTCACTACCTGGATTTTGGTTTCCTCTTCTTTCTTTGAAATGACAAGTCTTCATTCAGCATTCTACACACACCTTGTACCAGCTTCAGTTTGAAGCATGTTGGTGCTCTCAAAACGCTGTGTAACCTATGTAGAGTGTGTTACTCTCCAGCACTGAATACACAACTTAGAGCTCCTTTCACCACAGGCACGCAAACACATCTTTTTGTGAAAGTCCTACTTCAGGTCCCTTGGAAATGTAAGGGTTTCATGGAGGACATGAAGTCAATCATGCTTTTGCACTGTACTACCAATAGAAATGACCTCTTGTACATGCCTGACTGAGTTTCACTGCAAAATGCCCTTGTTTTCTGGTTTCTTGAATGTTCTCAACACATTAGGAGAAAGAGCGTGTTTGAGCAAGATCTATGCAGTGTGCGTTTCCCTAGATTTCAAGTGATTTGGGAAATATAATCCTTATTTTTCCACATTGTGAAAGAAACATGAGGCTTGCAAGAGATTGAAAAAATGCATCCCAAAACGTACTCCAGCCGTGAAAGCACACGTTTCTACAAAGACTTTGAAGTAGCAAGTAAAAGCCAATGGCTGAGTGTTCTTTCAGAGAGAAACATACACATTTCATCCTTCTGGAGTGAATTTTCAGCCTGGAATTCATATGCATTTGTACCGTGCAGAATGTAACTACCTGCTCGGGGGTTGTGTCATAGAAGCAACTTTCCTGCAGGAGCTTATTGGAACATTCATTGTTTGGCTAACTTCTTTGGGTTGGTTTTGGAAGGTCTTTCAACTTTAGCCAAATCCGCTTTCTTACGAAATTTTTTCACAGCCCTGTTTCCAAGAGCCCACAAAGAACTGCTGCTTAAAACTCTCCACATGCACATCTCCCATACTGGTGTGCTCGTTTCACTACCTGGATTTTGGTTTCCTCTTCTTTCTTTGAAATTACAAGCCCTCTTTCTGCATGCTACACACACCTTGTAGCAGTTTCAGTTTGCAGCATATTGTTGCTCTTAAAACGCTGAGTAACCTGTGTAGAGTGTGTCAATCTCCAGCACTGAATACACAACTTAGAGCTCCTTTCACCACAGACACGCAAACACATCTTTTTGTAAAAGTCCTACTTCTTTACTCTTGGAAATGTAAGGGTTTCATCGAGAACTTGAAGTCAATCATGCTTTTGCACTCTGCAACCAATAGGAATGAACTCTTGTACATACCCGTCTGAATTTCAGTGCAAAATGCCCTTCTTTTCTGGTTTGTTGAAAGTTCACAACACATTAGGAGATAGAGCGTGTTTGAAGAAGACTGATGCAGTGTGCGTTTTCCTTTATTTCTTGTGATTTGGGAAACATAATCCGTGATTTTCCAAATTGTCTAAGAAACAACATGAGGCTTGCAAGAGATTGAAACAATGCATCCTAAAACTTATTCCAGCAGTGAAAACACACGGTTCTACAAAGACTTGGAAGGAGCAAGCAAAAGAATAGTGGCTGAGTGTCCTTTCAGAGAGAAACACATGCATTTCATCCTTCTGGAGTGAGTTTTCTTGCTGGAATTCATATGCATTTTGTACTGTGCAGAATGTAGCTACCTGCTCGGGGGTTGTGTCATAGATGCACCTTTCCTGTAGGAGCTTATTGGAACTTTCATTGTTTGGCTAAGTTATTTAGGGTTGGTTTTGGAAGGTCTTTCAACTTTGGCCAAATCCGCTTTGTACGAAAGTTTTTCACAGCCCTGTTTCCAAGTGTCCACAAAGAGCTGCTGCTTGAAAGTGTCCACATGCACATCTCCCATGCTGGTGTGCTCGTTTCACTACCTGGATTTTGGTTTCCTCTTCTTTCTTTGAAATGACAAGTCTTCATTCAGCATGCTACACACAGCTTGTAGCAGTTTCAGTTTGAAGCATGTTGGTGCTCTCAAAACGCTGTGTATCCTGTGTAGAGTGTGTCACTCTACAGCACTGAATACACAACTTAGAGCTCCTTTCAACACAGACACGCAAAGACGTCTTTTTGGGAAAGTCCTAACTCAGGTAAATTGGAAATGTAAGGGTTTCATCGAAAACATGAAGACAATCATGCTTTTGAACTCTGCAACCGAAAGAAATGGCTTTTTGTACATGCCATTCTGAATTTCACTGCAAAATGCCCTTCTTTTCTGGTTTGTTGAAAGTTCAAAACACTTTAGGAAATAGAACGTGTTTGAAGAAGACTGCTGCAGTGTGCGTTTTCCTGGATTTCAAGTGATTCGGGATACATACTCCTTGTTTTTCCACATTGTCTAAGAAACAACATGAGGCTTGCAAGAGATTGAAAAAATGCATCCTAAAACTTATGCCTGCAGTGAAAACACACGTTTCTACAAAGACTTGGAAGGAGCAAGCAAAAGAATAGTGGCTGCGAGTTCTTTCAGAGAGAAACACACGTATTTCATCCTTCTGTAGAGACGGTTAGGGTTACGATTGGACCTAGGGTTAGGGTTATGTTGAGGGCTAGGGTTAGAGAGAAGGTTAGGGTTACTTTTGGACCTAGGGTTAGGGTTATGTTGAGGGCTAGAGTTAGAGATATGGTTAGGGTTACGATTGGACCTAGGGTTAGGGTTATGTTGAGGGCTAGGGTTAGAATTCCGGTTAGGGTTACACTTGAACCTAGGGTTAGGGTTATGTTGAGGGCTAGGCTTAGAGAGAAGGTTAGGGTTACAATTGGACCTAGGGTTAGGGTTATGTTGAGGGCTAGGGTTAGAGACCCGGTTAGGGTTACGATTGGACCTAGGGTTAGGGTTATGTTGAGGGCTAGGGTTAGAGAGAAGGTTAGGGTTACTTTTGGACCTAGGGTTAGGGTTATGTTGAGGGCTAGGGTTAGAGATATGGTTAGGGTTACGATTGGACCTAGGGTTAGGGTTATGTTGAGGGCTAGGGTTAGAGATCCGGTTAGGGTTACGATTGGACCTAGGGTTAGGGTTATGTTTAGGCCCAGGGTTTGAGATCT
Organism: Miniopterus natalensis; assembly: GCF_054644295.1. Classification (NCBI taxonomy): domain Eukaryota; kingdom Metazoa; phylum Chordata; class Mammalia; order Chiroptera; family Miniopteridae; genus Miniopterus; species Miniopterus natalensis. The sequence goes on along the minus strand of NC_142085.1, from coordinate 1,770,605 downwards.
GGTTAGGGTTAGATTGGACCTAGGGTTAGGGTTATGTTGAGGGCTAGGGTTAGAGATCAGGTTAGTATTACGATTGGACCTAGGCTTAGGGTTATGTTTAGGGCTAGGGATACAGATCCGGTTAGGGTTACGATTGGACCTAGGGTTAGGGTTATGTTGAGGGCTAGGGTTAGTGATCAGGTTAGTATTACGATTGGACCTAAGGTTAAGGTTATGTTGAGGGCTCGGGTTCAGATCCGGTTAGGGTTACCATTGGACCTAGGGTTAGCGTAACGTTGAGGGCTAGGGTTAGAGAGACGGTTAGGGTTACGATTGGACCTAGGGTTAGGGTTATGTTGAGGGCTAGGGTTAGAGATATGGTTAGGGTTATGATTGGACCTAGGGTTAGGGTTATGTTTAGGGCTAGGGTTAGAGATCCGGTTAGGGTTACTATTGGACGTAGGGTTAGGGTTATGTTGAGGGCTAGGGTTAGAGATCCGGTTAGTATTACGATTGGACCTAGGGTTAGGGTTATGTTGAGGGCTAGAGTTACAGATAAGGTTAGGGTTACGATTTGACCTAGGGTTAGGGTTATGTTTAGGGCTAGGGTTAGAGATCCGGTTAGGGTTACTATTGGACGTAGGGTTAGGGTTATGTTGAGGGCTAGGGTTAGAGATCAGGTTAGGGTTAAGATTGGACCTAGGGTTATAGTGATGTTGAGGGCTAGGGTATTCCAGGAGTGAAAACACACATTTCTATAAAGACTTTGAAGCAGCAAGCTAAAGCCTTGTGGCTGAGTGTTCTTTCATAGAGAAACATGCATTTCATCCTTCTGGAGTGAATTTTCATGCTGGAGTTCATATGCATTTTATACTGTGCAGAATGTAGCTACCTGCTGGGGGTTGTGTCATAGAAGCACCTTTTCTGCAGGAGCTTATTGGAACATTCATTGTTTGGCTAAGTTATTTAGGGTTGGTTTTGGAAGGTCTTTCAACCTTGGCCAAATCCCGCTTCGTACGCAAGTTTATAATACCGCTGTTTCCAAGTGTCCACAAACAGCTGCTGCTTGAAACTGTCCACATGCACATCTCGTATACTGGGTGCGCGTTTCACTACCTGGATTTTGGTTTCCTCTTCTTTCTTTGAAATGACAAGTCTTCATTCAGCATTCTACACACACCTTGTACCAGCTTCAGTTTGAAGCATGTTGGTGCTCTCAAAACGCTGTGTAACCTATGTAGAGTGTGTTACTCTCCAGCACTGAATACACAACTTAGAGCTCCTTTCACCACAGGCACGCAAACACATCTTTTTGTGAAAGTCCTACTTCAGGTCCCTTGGAAATGTAAGGGTTTCATGGAGGACATGAAGTCAATCATGCTTTTGCACTCTACTACCAATAGAAATGACCTCTTGTACATGCCTGACTGAGTTTCACTGCAAAATGCCCTTGTTTTCTGGTTTCTTGAATGTTCTCAACACATTAGGAGAAAGAGCGTGTTTGAGCAAGATCGATGCAGTGTGCGTTTCCCTAGATTTCAAGTGATTTGGGAAATATAATCCTTATTTTTCCACATTGTGAAAGAAACATGAGGCTTGCAAGAGATTGAAAAAATGCATCCCAAAACGTACTCCAGCGGTGAAAGCACACGTTTCTACAAAGACTTTGAAGTAGCAAGTAAAAGCCAATGGCTGAGTGTTCTTTCAGAGAGAAACATACACATTTCATCCTTCTGGAGTGAATTTTCAGCCTGGAATTCATATGCATTTGTACCATGCAGAATGTAACTACCTGCTCGGGGGTTGTGTCATAGAAGCAACTTTCCTGCAGGAGCTTATTGGAACATTCATTGTTTGGCTAACTTCTTTGGGTTGGTTTTGGAAGGTCTTTCAACTTTAGTCAAATCCGCTTTCTTACGAAATTTTTTCACAGCCCTGTTTCCAAGAGCCCACAAAGAACTGCTGCTTTAAACTCTCCACATGCACATCTCCCATACTGGTGTGCTCGTTTCACTACCTGGATTTTGGTTTCCTCTTCTTTCTTTGAAATTACAAGCCCTCTTTCTGCATGCTACACACACCTTGTAGCAGCTTCAGTTTGCAGCATATTGGTGCTCTTAAAACGCTGAGTAACCTGTGTAGTGTGTCAATCTCCAGCACTGAATACACAACTTAGAGCTCCTTTCACCACAGACACGCAAACACATCTTTTTGTAAAAGTCCTACTTCTTTACTCTTGGAAATGTAAGGGTTTCATCGAGAACTTGAAGTCAATCATGCTTTTGCACTCTGCAACCAATAGGAATGAACTCTTGTACATACCCGTCTGAATTTCAGTGCAAAATGCCCTTCTTTTCTGGTTTGTTGAAAGTTCACAACACATTAGGAGATAGAGCGTGTTTGAAGAAAACTGATGCAGTGTGCGTTTTCCTTTATTTCTTGTGATTTGGGAAACATAATCCGTGATTTTCCACATTGTCTAAGAAACAACATGAGGCTTGCAAGAGATTGAAACAATGCATCCTAAAACTTATTCCAGCAGTGAAAACACACGGTTCTCCAAAGACTTGGAAGGAGCAAGCAAAAGAATAGTGGCTGAGTGTCCTTTCAGAGAGAAACACATGCATTTCATCCTTCTGGAGTGAGTTTTCTTGCTGGAATTCATATGCATTTTGTACTGTGCAGAATGTAGCTACCTGCTCGGGGGTTGTGTCATAGATGCACCTTTCCTGTAGGAGCTTATTGGAACTTTCATTGTTTGGCTAAGTTATTTAGGGTTGGTTTTGGAAGGTCTTTCAACTTTGGCCAAATCCGCTTTGTACGAAAGTTTTTCACAGCCCTGTTTCCAAGTGTCCACAAAGAGCTGCTGCTTGAAAGTGTCCACATGCACATCTCCCATACTGGTGTGCTCGTTTCACTACCTGGATTTTGGTTTCCTCTTCTTTCTTTGAAATGACAAGTCTTCATTCAGCATGCTACACACAGCTTGTAGCAGTTTCAGTTTGAAGCATGTTGGTGCTCTCAAAACGTTGTGTATCCTGTGTAGAGTGTGTCACTCTACAGCACTGAATACACAACTTAGAGCTCCTTTCAACACAGACACGCAAACACGTCTTTTTGGGAAAGTCCTAACTCAGGTAAATTGGAAATGTAAGGGTTTCATCGAAAGCATGAAGACAATCATGCTTTTGAACTCTGCAACCGAAAGAAATGGCTTTTTGTACATGCCATTCTGAATTTCACTGCAAAATGCCCTTCTTCTCTGGTTTCTGAAAGTTCAAAACACTTTAGGAAATAGAACGTGTTTGAAGAAGACTGCTGCAGTGTGCGTTTTCCTGGATTTCAAGTGATTCGGGATACATATTCCTTGTTTTTCCACATTGTCTAAGAAACAACATGAGGCTTGCAAGAGATTGAAAAAATGCATCCTAAAACTTATGCCTGCAGTGAAAACACACGTTTCTACAAAGACTTGGAAAGAGCAAGCAAAAGAACAGTGGCTGAGAGTTCTTTCAGAGAGAAACACACGTATTTCATCCTTCTGTAGAGACGGTTAGGGTTACGATTGGACCTAGGGTAGGGTTATGTTGAGGGCTAGGGTTAGAGAGACGGTTAGGGTTACGATTGGACCTAGGGTTAGGGTTATGTTGAGGGCTAGGGTTAGAGAGAAGGTTAGGGTTACTTTTGGACCTAGGGTTAGGGTTATGTTGAGGGCTAGGGTTAGAGATATGGTTAGGGTTACGATTGGACCTAGGGTTAGGGTTATGTTGAGGGCTAGGGTTAGAGTTCCGGTTAGGGTTACACTTGAACCTAGGGTTAGGGTTATGTTGAGGGCTAGGCTTAGAGAGAAGGTTAGGGTTACAATTGGACCTAGGGTTAGGGTTATGTTGAGGGCTAGGGTTAGAGACCCGGTTAGGGTTACGATTGGACCTAGGGTTAGGGTTATGTTGAGGGCTAGGGTTAGAGAGAAGGTTAGGGTTACTTTTGGACCTAGGGTTAGGGTTATGTTGAGGGCTAGGGTTAGAGATATGGTTAGGGTTACGATTGGACCTAGGGTTAGGGTTATGTTGAGGGCTAGGGTTAGAGATATGGTTAGGGTTACGATTGGACCTAGGGTTAGGGTTATGTTGAGGGCTAGGGTTAGACATCCGGTTAGGGATACGATTGGACCTAGGGTTAGGGTTATGTTGAGGCCCAGGGTTTGAGATCTGGTTAGGGTTAGATTGGACCTAGGGTTAGGGTTATGTTGAGGGCTAGGGTTAGAGTTCCGGTTAGGGTTACACTTGAACCTAGGGTTATCGTAACGTTGAGGGCTAGGCTTAGAGAGAAGGTTAGGGTTACAATTGGACCTAGGGTTAGGGTTATGTTGAGGGCTAAGGTTAGAGATCATGTTAGTATTACGATTGGACATAGGGTTAGGGTTATGTTGAGGGCTAGGATTAGAGATCATGTTAGTATTACGATTGGACATAGGGTTAGGGTTATGTTGAGGGCTAGGGTTAGAGAGAAGGTTAGGGTTACTTTTGGACCTAGGGTTACGGTTATGTTGAGGGCTAGGATTAGAGATCCGGTTAGGGTTACGATTTGACTTAGGGTTAGGGTTATGTTGAGGGCAAGGGTTAGAGAGAAGTTTAGGGTTACTATTGGACCTAGGGTTAGGGTTATGTTGAGGGCAAGGGTTAGAGAGAAGGTTAGGGTTACTATTGGACCTAGGGTTAGGGTTATGTTGAGGGCTAGGGTTAGAGATATGGTTAGGGTTACGATTGGACCTAGGGTTAGGGTTATGTTGAGGGCAAGCGTTAGAGATCCGGTTAGGGTTACGATTGGACCTAGGGTTAGGGTTATGTTGAGGCCCAGGGTTTGAGATCTGGTTAGGGTTAGATTGGACCTAGGGTTAGGGTTATGTTGAGGGCTAGGGTTAGAGATCAGGTTAGTATTACGATTCGACCTAGGGTTAGGGTTATGTTTAGGGCTAGGGATAAAGATCCGGTTAGGGTTACGATTGGACCTAGGGTTAGGGTTATGTTGAGGGCTAGGGTTAGTGATCAGGTTAGTATTACGATTGGACCTAAGGTTAAGGTTATGTTGAGGGCTAGGGTTCAGATCCGGTTAGGGTTACGATTGGACCTAGGGTTAGCGTAACGTTGAGGGCTAGGGTTAGAGAGATGGTTAGGGTTACGATTGGACCTAGGGTTAGGGTTATGTTGAGGGCTAGGGTTAAAGATATGGTTAGGGTTATGATTGGACCTAGGGTTAGGGTTATCTATAGGGCTAGGGTTAGAGATCAAGTTAGGGTTTCAATTGGACCTAGGGTTAGGGTTATGTTGAGGGCTAGGGTTAGAGAGAAGGTTAGGGTTTCAATTGGACCTAGGGTTAGGGTTATGTTGAGGGCTAGGGTTACAGATCCGGTTAGGGTTACGATTGGAACTAGGGTTAGGGTTATGTTTAGGGCTAGGGTTAGAGATTCGGTTAGGGTTACTATTGGAAGTAGGGTTAGGGTTATGTTGAGGGCTAGGGTTAGAGATCCAGTTAGTATTACGATTGGACCTAGGGTTAGGGTTATGTTGAGGGCTAGAGTTACAGATCCGGTTAGGTTTACGATTTGACCTAGGGTTAGGGTTATGTTGAGGGCTAGGGTTAGAGATCCGGTTAGGGTTACGGTTGGACCTAGGGTTAGGGTTATGTTGAGGGCTAGGGTTAGAGATCAGGTTAGGGTTAAGATTGGACCTAGGGTTATAGTGATGTTGAGGGCTAGGGTATTCCAGCAGTGAAAACACACATTTCTATAAAGACTTTGAAGCAGCAAGCTAAAGCCTTGTGGCTGAGTGTTCTTTCATAGAGAAACATGCATTTCATCCTTCTGGAGTGAATTTTCATGTTGGAGTTCATATGCATTTTATACTGTGCAGAATGTAGCTACCTGCTGGGGGTTGTGTCATAGAAGCACCTTTTCTGCAGGAGCTTATTGGAACATTCATTGTTTGTCTAAGTTATTTAGGGTTGGTTTTGGAAGGTCTTTCAACCTTGGCCAAATCCCGCTTCGTACGCAAGTTTTTAATACCGCTGTTTCCAAGTGTCCACAAACAGCTGCTGCTTGAAACTGTCCACATGCACATCTCGTATACTGGGTGCTCGTTTCACTACCTGGATTTTGGTTTCCTCTTCTTTCTTTGAAATGACAAGTCTTCATTCAGCATTCTACACACACCTTGTACCAGCTTCAGTTTGAAGCATGTTGGTGCTCTCAAAACGCTGTGTAACCTATGTAGAGTGTGTTACTCTCCAGCACTGAATACACAACTTAGAGCTCCTTTCACCACAGGCACGCAAACACATCTTTTTGTGAAAGTCCTACTTCAGGTCCCTTGGAAATGTAAGGGTTTCATGGAGGACATGAAGTCAATCATGCTTTTGCACTGTACTACCAATAGAAATGACCTCTTGTACATGCCTGACTGAGTTTCACTGCAAAATGCCCTTGTTTTCTGGTTTCTTGAATGTTCTCAACACATTAGGAGAAAGAGCGTGTTTGAGCAAGATCTATGCAGTGTGCGTTTCCCTAGATTTCAAGTGATTTGGGAAATATAATCCTTATTTTTCCACATTGTGAAAGAAACATGAGGCTTGCAAGAGATTGAAAAAATGCATCCCAAAACGTACTCCAGCGGTGAAAGCACACGTTTCTACAAAGACTTTGAAGTAGCAAGTAAAAGCCAATGGCTGAGTGTTCTTTCAGAGAGAAACATACACATTTCATCCTTCTGGAGTGAATTTTCAGCCTGGAATTCATATGCATTTGTACCGTGCAGAATGTAACTACCTGCTCGGGGGTTGTGTCATAGAAGCAACTTTCCTGCAGGAGCTTATTGGAACATTCATTGTTTGGCTAACTTCTTTGGGTTGGTTTTGGAAGGTCTTTCAACTTTAGCCAAATCCGCTTTCTTACGAAATTTTTTCACAGCCCTGTTTCCAAGAGCCCACAAAGAACTGCTGCTTAAAACTCTCCACATGCACATCTCCCATACTGGTGTGCTCGTTTCACTACCTGGATTTTGGTTTCCTCTTCTTTCTTTGAAATTACAAGCCCTCTTTCTGCATGCTACACACACCTTGTAGCAGTTTCAGTTTGCAGCATATTGTTGCTCTTAAAACGCTGAGTAACCTGTGTAGAGTGTGTCAATCTCCAGCACTGAATACACAACTTAGAGCTCCTTTCACCACAGACACGCAAACACATCTTTTTGTAAAAGTCCTACTTCTTTACTCTTGGAAATGTAAGGGTTTCATCGAGAACTTGAAGTCAATCATGCTTTTGCACTCTGCAACCAATAGGAATGAACTCTTGTACATACCCGTCTGAATTTCAGTGCAAAATGCCCTTCTTTTCTGGTTTGTTGAAAGTTCACAACACATTAGGAGATAGAGCGTGTTTGAAGAAGACTGATGCAGTGTGCGTTTTCCTTTATTTCTTGTGATTTGGGAAACATAATCCGTGATTTTCCACATTGTCTAAGAAACAACATGAGGCTTGCAAGAGATTGAAACAATGCATCCTAAAACTTATTCCAGCAGTGAAAACACACGGTTCTACAAAGACTTGGAAGGAGCAAGCAAAAGAATAGTGGCTGAGTGTCCTTTCAGAGAGAAACACATGCATTTCATCCTTCTGGAGTGAGTTTTCTTGCTGGAATTCATATGCATTTTGTACTGTGCAGAATGTAGCTACCTGCTCGGGGGTTGTGTCATAGATGCACCTTTCCTGTAGGAGCTTATTGGAACTTTCATTGTTTGGCTAAGTTATTTAGGGTTGGTTTTGGAAGGTCTTTCAACTTTGGCCAAATCCGCTTTGTACGAAAGTTTTTCACAGCCCTGTTTCCAAGTGTCCACAAAGAGCTGCTGCTTGAAAGTGTCCACATGCACATCTCCCATGCTGGTGTGCTCGTTTCACTACCTGGATTTTGGTTTCCTCTTCTTTCTTTGAAATGACAAGTCTTCATTCAGCATGCTACACACAGCTTGTAGCAGTTTCAGTTTGAAGCATGTTGGTGCTCTCAAAACGCTGTGTATCCTGTGTAGAGTGTGTCACTCTACAGCACTGAATACACAACTTAGAGCTCCTTTCAACACAGACACGCAAACACGTCTTTTTGGGAAAGTCCTAACTCAGGTAAATTGGAAATGTAAGGGTTTCATCGAAAACATGAAGACAATCATGCTTTTGAACTCTGCAACCGAAAGAAATGGCTTTTTGTACATGCCATTCTGAATTTCACTGCAAAATGCCCTTCTTTTCTGGTTTGTTGAAAGTTCAAAACACTTTAGGAAATAGAACGTGTTTGAAGAAGACTGCTGCAGTGTGCGTTTTCCTGGATTTCAAGTGATTCGGGATACATACTCCTTGTTTTTCCACATTGTCTAAGAAACAACATGAGGCTTGCAAGAGATTGAAAAAATGCATCCTAAAACTTATGCCTGCAGTGAAAACACACGTTTCTACAAAGACTTGGAAGGAGCAAGCAAAAGAATAGTGGCTGCGAGTTCTTTCAGAGAGAAACATACGTATTTCATCCTTCTGTAGAGACGGTTAGGGTTACGATTGGACCTAGGGTAGGGTTATGTTGAGGGCTAGGGTTAGAGAGAAGGTTAGGGTTACTTTTGGACCTAGGGCTAGGGTTATGTTGAGGGCTAGAGTTAGAGATATGGTTAGGGTTACGATTGGACCTAGGGTTAGGGTTATGTTGAGGGCTAGGGTTAGAATTCCGGTTAGGGTTACACTTGAACCTAGGGTTAGGGTTATGTTGAGGGCTAGGCTTAGAGAGAAGGTTAGGGTTACAATTGGACCTAGGGTTAGGGTTATGTTGAGGGCTAGGGTTAGAGACCCGGTTAGGGTTACGATTGGACCTAGGGTTAGGGTTATGTTGAGGGCTAGGGTTAGAGAGAAGGTTAGGGTTACTTTTGGACCTAGGGTTAGGGTTATGTTGAGGGCTAGGGTTAGAGATATGGTTAGGGTTACGATTGGACCTAGGGTTAGGGTTATGTTTAGGGCTAGGGATACAGATCCGGTTAGGGTTACGATTGGACCTAGGGTTAGGGTTATGTTGAGGGCTAGGGTTAGTGATCAGGTTAGTATTACTATTGGACCTAAGGTTAAGGTTATGTTGAGGGCTAGGGTTCAGATCCGGTTAGGGTTACCATTGGACCTAGGGTTAGCGTAACGTTGAGGGCTAGGGTTAGAGAGACGGTTAGGGTTACGATTGGACCTAGGGTAGGGTTATGTTGAGGGCTAGGGTTAGAGAGACGGTTAGGGTTACGATTGGACCTAGGGTTAGGGTTATGTTGAGGGCTAGGGTTAGAGAGAAGGTTAGGGTTACTTTTGGACCTAGGGTTAGGGTTATGTTGAGGGCTAGAGTTAGAGATATGGTTAGGGTTACGATTGGACCTAGGGTTAGGGTTATGTTGAGGGCTAGGGTTAGAATTCCGGTTAGGGTTACACTTGAACCTAGGGTTAGGGTTATGTTGAGGGCTAGGCTTAGAGAGAAGGTTAGGGTTACAATTGGACCTAGGGTTAGGGTTATGTTGGGGGCTAGGGTTAGAGACCCGGTTAGGGTTACGATTGGACCTAGGGTTATGGTTATGTTGAGGGCTAGGGTTAGAGAGAAGGTTAGGGTTACTTTTGGACCTAGGGTTAGGGTTATGTTGAGGGCTAGGGTTAGAGATATGGTTAGGGTTACGATTGGACCTAGGGTTAGGGTTATGTTTAGGCCCAGGGTTTGAGATCTGGTTAGGGTTAGATTGGACCTAGTGTTAGGGTTATGTTGAGGGCTAGGGTTAGAGATCAGGTTAGTATTACGATTGGACCTAGGGTTAGGGTTATGTTTAGGGCTAGGGATACAGATCCGGTTAGGGTTACGATTGGACCTAGGGTTAGGGTTATGTTGAGGGCTAGGGTTAGTGATCAGGTTAGTATTACGATTGGACCTAAGGTTAAGGTTATGTTGAGGGCTAGGGTTCAGATCTGGTTAGGGTTACCATTGGACCTAGGGTTAGCGTAACGTTGAGGGCTAGGTTTAGAGAGACGGTTAGGGTTACGATTGGACCTAGGGTTAGGGTTATGTTGAGGGCTAGGGTTAGAGATATGGTTAGGGTTATGATTGGACCTAGGGTTAGGGTTATGTATAGGGCTAGGGTTAGAGATCAGGTTAGGGTTACGATTGGACCTAGGGTTAGGGTTATGTTGAGGGCTAGGGTTACAGATCCGGTTAGGGTTACTATTGGACGTAGGGTTAGGGTTATGTTGAGGGCTAGGGTTAGAGATCCGGTTAGTATTACGATTGGACCTAGGGTTAGGGTTATGTTGAGGGCTAGAGTTACAGATCCGGTTAGGGTTACGATTTGACCTAAGGTTAGGGTTATGTTTAGGGCTAGGGTTAGAGATCCGGTTAGGGTTACTATTGGACGTAGGGTTAGGTTTATGTTGAGGGCTAGGGTTAGAGATCAGGTTAGGGTTAAGATTGGACCTAGGGTTATAGTGATGTTGAGGGCTAGGGTATTCCAGCAGTGAAAACACACATTTCTATAAAGACTTTGAAGCAGCAAGCTAAAGCCTTGTGGCTGAGTGTTCTTTCATAGAGAAACATGCATTTCATCCTTCTGGAGTGAATTTTCATGCTGGAGTTCATATGCATTTTATACTGTGCAGAATGTAGCTACCTGCTGGGGGTTGTGTCATAGAAGCACCTTTTCTGCAGGAGCTTATTGGAACATTCATTGTTTGGCTAAGTTATTTAGGGTTGGTTTTGGAAGGTCTTTCAACCTTGGCCAAATCCCGCTTCGTACGCAAGTTTTTAATACCGCTGTTTCCAAGTGTCCACAAACAGCTGCTGCTTGAAACTGTCCACATGCACATCTCGTATACTGGGTGCTCGTTTCACTACCTGGATTTTGGTTTCCTCTTCTTTCTTTGAAATGACAAGTCTTCATTCAGCATTTTACACACACCTTGTACCAGCTTCAGTTTGAAGCATGTTGGTGCTCTCAAAACGCTGTGTAACCTATGTAGAGTGTGTTACTCTCCAGCACTGAATACACAACTTAGAGCTCCTTTCACCACAGGCACGCAAACACATCTTTTTGTGAAAGTCCTACTTCAGGTCCCTTGGAAATGTAAGGGTTTCATGGAGGACATGAAGTCAATCATGCTTTTGCACTCTACTACCAATAGAAATGACCTCTTCTACATGCCTGACTGAGTTTCACTGCAAAATGCCCTTGTTTTCTGGTTTCTTGAATGTTCTCAACACATTAGGAGAAAGAGCGTGTTTGAGCAAGATCTATGCAGTGTGCGTTTCCCTAGATTTCAAGTGATTTGGGAAATATAATCCTTATTTTTCCACATTGTGAAAGAAACATGAGGCTTGCAAGAGATTGAAAAAATGCATCCCAAAACGTACTCCAGCGGTGAAAGCACACGTTTCTACAAAGACTTTGAAGTAGCAAGTAAAAGCCAATGGCTGAGTGTTCTTTCAGAGAGAAACATACACATTTCATCCTTCTGGAGTGAATTTTCAGCCTGGAATTCATATGCATTTGTACCGTGCAGAATGTAACTACCTGCTCAGGGGTTGTGTCATAGAAGCAACTTTCCTGCAGGAGCTTATTGGAACATTCATTGTTTGGCTAACTTCTTTGGGTTGGTTTTGGAAGGTCTTTCAACTTTAGTCAAATCCGCTTTCTTACGAAATTTTTTCACAGCCCTGTTTCCAAGAGCCCACAAAGAACTGCTGCTTTAAACTCTCCACATGCACATCTCCCATACTGGTGTGCTCGTTTCACTACCTGGATTTTGGTTTCCTCTTCTTTCTTTGAAATTACAAGCCCTCTTTCTGCATGCTACACACACCTTGTAGCAGCTTCAGTTTGCAGCATATTGGTGCTCTTAAAACGCTGAGTAACCTGTGTAGTGTGTCAATCTCCAGCACTGAATACACAACTTAGAGCTCCTTTCACCACAGACACGCAAACACATCTTTTTGTAAAAGTCCTACTTCTTTACTCTTGGAAATGTAAGGGTTTCATCGAGAACTTGAAGTCAATCATGCTTTTGCACTCTGCAACCAATAGGAATGAACTCTTGTACATACCCGTCTGAATTTCAGTGCAAAATGCCCTTCTTTTCTGGTTTGTTGAAAGTTCACAACACATTAGGAGATAGAGCGTGTTTGAAGAAGACTGATGCAGTGTGCGTTTTCCTTTATTTCTTGTGATTTGGGAAACATAATCCGTGATTTTCCACATTGTCTAAGAAACAACATGAGGCTTGCAAGAGATTGAAACAATGCATCCTAAAACTTATTCCAGCAGTGAAAACACACGGTTCTCCAAAGACTTGGAAGGAGCAAGCAAAAGAATAGTGGCTGAGTGTCCTTTCAGAGAGAAACACATGCATTTCATCCTTCTGGAGTGAGTTTTCTTGCTGGAATTCATATGCATTTTGTACTGTGCAGAATGTAGCTACCTGCTCGGGGGTTGTGTCATAGATGCACCTTTCCTGTAGGAGCTTATTGGAACTTTCATTGTTTGGCTAAGTTATTTAGGGTTGGTTTTGGAAGGTCTTTCAACTTTGGCCAAATCCGCTTTGTACGAAAGTTTTTCACAGCCCTGTTTCCAAGTGTCCACAAAGAGCTGCTGCTTGAAAGTGTCCACATGCACATCTCCCATACTGGTGTGCTCGTTTCACTACCTGGATTTTGGTTTCCTCTTCTTTCTTTGAAATGACAAGTCTTCATTCAGCATGCTACACACAGCTTGTAGCAGTTTCAGTTTGAAGCATGTTGGTGCTCTCAAAAGGCTGTGTATCCTGTGTAGAGTGTGTCACTCTACAGCACTGAATACACAACTTAGAGCTCCTTTCAACACAGACACGCAAACAGGTCTTTTTGGGAAAGTCCTAACTCAGGTAAATTGGAAATGTAAGGGTTTCATCGAAAACATGAAGACAATCATGCTTTTGAACTCTGCAACCGAAAGAAATGGCTTTTTGTACATGCCATTCTGAATTTCACTGCAAAATGCCCTTCTTCTCTGGTTTGTGAAAGTTCAAAACACTTTAGGAAATAGAACGTGTTTGAAGAAGACTGATGCAGTGTGCGTTTTCCTGGATTTCAAGAGATTCGGGATACATACTCCTTGTTTTTCCACATTGTCTAAGAAACAACATGAGGCTTGCAAGAGATTGAAAAAATGCATCCTAAAACTTATGCCTGCAGTGAAAACACACGTTTCTACAAAGACTTGGAAGGAGCAAGCAAAAGAATAGTGGCTGCGAGTTCTTTCAGAGAGAAACACACGTATTTCACTCTTCTGTAGAGACGGTTAGGGTTACGATTGGACCTAGGGTAGGGTTATGTTGAGGGCTAGGGTTAGAGAGACGGTTAGGGTTACGATTGGACCTAGGGTTAGGGTTATGTTGAGGGCTAGGGTTAGAGAGAAGGTTAGGGTTACTTTTGGACCTAGGGTTAGGGTTATGTTGAGGGCTAGAGTTAGAGATATGGTTAGGGTTACGATTGGACCTAGGGTTAGGGTTATGTTGAGGGCTAGGGTTAGAATTCCGGTTAGGGTTACACTTGAACCTAGGGTTAGGGTTATGTTGAGGGCTAGGGTTAGAGACCCGGTTAGGGTTACGATTGGACCTAGGGTTAGGGTTATGTTGAGGGCTAGGGTTAGAGAGAAGGTTAGGGTTACTTTTGGACCTAGGGTTAGGGTTATGTTGAGGGCTAGGGTTAGAGATATGGTTAGGGTTACGATTGGACCTAGGGTTAGGGTTATGTTGAGGGATAGGGTTAAAGGTTCGGTTAGTGTTACTATCGGAACTAGGGTTAGGGTTATGTTGAGGGCTAGGGTTAGAGAGACGGGTAGGGTTACGATTGGATCTAGGGTTAGGGTTATGTTTAGGGCTAGGGTTAGAGATCCGGTTAGGGTTACTATTGGACGTAGGGTTAGGGTTATGTTGAGGGCTAGGGTTAGAGATCCGGTTAGTATTACGATTGGACCTAGGGTTAGGGTTATGTTGAGGGCTAGAGTTACAGATCCGGTTAGGGTTACGATTTGACCTAGGGTTAGGGTTATGTTGAGGGCTAGGGTTAGAGATCCGGTTAGGGTTACTATTGGACGTAGGGTTAGGGTTATGTTGAGGGCTAGGGTTAGAGATCAGGTTAGGGTTAAGATTGGACCTAGGGTTATAGTGATGTTGAGGGCTAGGGTATTCCAGCAGTGAAAACACACATTTCTATAAAGACTTTGAAGCAGCAAGCTAAAGCCTTGTGGCTGAGTGTTCTTTCATAGAGAAACATGCATTTCATCCTTCTGGAGTGAATTTTCATGCTGGAGTTCATATGCATTTTATACTGTGCAGAATATAGCTACCTGCTGGGGGTTGTGTCATAGAAGCACCTTTTCTGCAGGAGCTTATTGGAACATTCATTGTTTGGCTAAGTTATTTATGGTTGGTTTTGGAAGGTCTTTCAACCTTGGCCAAATACCGCTTCGTACGCAAGTTTTTAATACCGCTGTTTCCAAGTGTCCACAAACAGCTGCTGCTTGAAACTGTCAACATGCACATCTCGTATACTGGGTGCTCGTTTCACTACCTGGATTTTGGTTTCCTCTTCTTTCTTTGAAATGACAAGTCTTCATTCAGCATTCTACACACACCTTGTACCAGCTTCAGTTTGAAGCATGTTGGTGCTCTCAAAACGCTGTGTAACCTATGTAGAGTGTGCTACTCTCCAGCACTGAATACACAACTTAGAGCTCCTTTCACCACAGGCACGCAAACACATCTTTTTGTGAAAGTCCTACTTCAGGTCCCTTGGAAATGTAAGGGTTTCATGGAGGACATGAAGTCAATCATGCTTTTGCACTCTACTACCAATAGAAATGACCTCTTGTACATGCCTGACTGAGTTTCACTGCAAAATGCCCTTGTTTTCTGGTTTCTTGAATGTTCTCAACACATTAGGAGAAAGAGCGTGTTTGAGCAAGATCTATGAAGTGTGCGTTTCCCTAGATTTCAAGTGATTTGGGAAATATAATCCTTATTTTTCCACATTGTGAAAGAAACATGAGGCTTGCAAGAGATTGAAAAAATGCATCCCAAAACGTACTCCAGCGGTGAAAGCACACGTTTCTACAAAGACTTTGAAGTAGCAAGTAAAAGCCAATGGCTGAGTGTTCTTTCAGAGAGAAACATACACATTTCATCCTTCTGGAGTGAATTTTCAGCCTGGAATTCATATGCATTTGTACCGTGCAGAATGTAACTACCTGCTCAGGGGTTGTGTCATAGAAGCAACTTTCCTGCAGGAGCTTATTGGAACATTCATTGTTTGGCTAACTTCTTTGGGTTGGTTTTGGAAGGTCTTTCAACTTTAGTCAAATCCGCTTTCTTACGAAATTTTTTCACAGCCCTGTTTCCAAGAGCCCACAAAGAACTGCTGCTTAAAACTCTCCACATGCACATCTCCCATACTGGTGTGCTCGTTTCACTACCTGGATTTTGGTTTCCTCTTCTTTCTTTGAAATTACAAGCCCTCTTTCTGCATGCTACACACACCTTGTAGCAGCTTCAGTTTGCAGCATATTGGTGCTCTTAAAACGCTGAGTAACCTGTGTAGAGTGTGTCAATCTCCAGCACTGAATACACAACTTAGAGCTCCTTTCACCACAGACACGCAAACACATCTTTTTGTAAAAGTCCTACTTCTTTACTCTTGGAAATGTAAGGGTTTCATCGAGAACTTGAAGTCAATCATGCTTTTGCACTCTGCAACCAATAGGAATGAACTCTTGTACATACCCGTCTGAATTTCAGTGCAAAATGCCCTTCTTTTCTGGTTTGTTGAAAGTTCACAACACATTAGGAGATAGAGCGTGTTTGAAGAAGACTGATGCAGTGTGCGTTTTCCTTTATTTCTTGTGATTTGGGAAACATAATCCGTGATTTTCCACATTGTCTAAGAAACAACATGAGGCTTGCAAGAGATTGAAACAATGCATCCTAAAACTTATTCCAGCAGTGAAAACACACGGTTCTCCAAAGACTTGGAAGGAGCAAGCAAAAGAATAGTGGCTGAGTGTCCTTTCAGAGAGAAACACATGCATTTCATCCTTCTGGAGTGAGTTTTCTTGCTGGAATTCATATGCATTTTGTACTGTGCAGAATGTAGCTACCTGCTCGGGGGTTGTGTCATAGATGCACCTTTCCTGTAGGAGCTTATTGGAACTTTCATTGTTTGGCTAAGTTATTTAGGGTTGGTTTTGGAAGGTCTTTCAACTTTGGCCAAATCCGCTTTGTACGAAAGTTTTTCACAGCCCTGTTTCCAAGTGTCCACAAAGAGCTGCTGCTTGAAAGTGTCCACATGCACATCTCCCATACTGGTGTGCTCGTTTCACTACCTGGATTTTGGTTTCCTCTTCTTTCTTTGAAATGACAAGTCTTCATTCAGCATGCTACACACAGCTTGTAGCAGTTTCAGTTTGAAGCATGTTGGTGCTCTCAAAAGGCTGTGTATCCTGTGTAGAGTGTGTCACTCTACAGCACTGAATACACAACTTAGAGCTCCTTTCAACACAGACACGCAAACACGTCTTTTTGGGAAAGTCCTAACTCAGGTAAATTGGAAATGTAAGGGTTTCATCGAAAACATGAAGACAATCATGCTTTTGAACTCTGCAACCGAAAGAAATGGCTTTTTGTACATGCCATTCTGAATTTCACTGCAAAATGCCCTTCTTCTCTGGTTTCTGAAAGTTCAAAACACTTTAGGAAAAAGAACGTGTTTGAAGAAGACTGATGCAGTGTGCGTTTTCCTGGATTTCAAGTGATTCGGGATACATACTCCTTGTTTTTCCACATTGTCTAAGAAACAACATGAGGCTTGCAAGAGATTGAAAAAATGCATCCTAAAACTTATGCCTGCAGTGAAAACACACGTTTCTACAAAGACTTGGAAAGAGCAAGCAAAAGAATAGTGGCTGAGAGTTCTTTCAGAGAGAAACACACGTATTTCATCCTTCTGTAGAGACGGTTAGGGTTACGATTGGACCTAGGGTAGGGTTATGTTGAGGGCTAGGGTTAGAGAGACGGTTAGGGTTACGATTGGACCTAGGGTTAGGGTTATGTTGAGGGCTAGGGTTAGAGAGAAGGTTCGGGTTAATTTTGGACCTAGGGTTAGGGTTATGTTGAGGGCTAGGGTTAGAGATATGGTTAGGGTTACGATTGGACCTAGGGTTAGGGTTATGTTGAGGGCTAGGGTTAGAGTTCCGGTTAGGGTTACACTTGAACCTAGGGTTAGGGTTATGTTGAGGGCTAGGCTTAGAGAGAAGGTTAGGGTTACAATTGGACCTAGGGTTAGGGTTATGTTGAGGGCTAGGGTTAGAGCCCCGGTTAGGGTTACGATTGGACCTAGGGTTAGGTTTATGTTGAGGGCTAGGGTTAGAGAGAAGGTTAGGGTTACTTTTGGACCTAGGGTTAGGGTTATGTTGAGGGCTAGGGTTAGAGATATGGTTAGGGTTACGATTGGACCTAGGGTTAGGGTTATGTTGAGGGCTAGGGTTAGAGATCCGGTTAGGGTTACGATTGGACCTAGGGTTAGGGTTATGTTGAGGGCTACGGTTAGACATCCGGTTAGGGTTACGATTGGACCTAGGGTTAGGGTTATGTTGAGGCCCAGGGTTTGAGATCTGGTTAGGGTTAGATTGGACCTAGGGTTAGGGTTATGTTGAGGGCTAGGGTTAGAGTTCCGGTTAGGGTTACACTTGAACCTAGGGTTATCGTAACGTTGAGTGCTAGGCTTAGAGAGGAGGTTAGGGTTACAATTGGACCTAGGGTTAGGGTTATGTTGAGGGCTAGGATTAGAGATCATGTTAGTATTACGATTGGACATAGGGTTAGGGTTATGTTGAGGGCTAGGGTTAGAGAGAAGGTTAGGGTTACTTTTGGACCTAGGGTTACGGTTATGTTGAGGGCTAGGATTAGAGATCCGGTTAGGGTTACGATTGGACTTAGGGTTAGGGTTATGTTGAGGGCAAGGGTTAGAGAGAAGGTTAGGGTTACTATTGGACCTAGGGTTAGGGTTATGTTGAGGGCTAGGGTTAGAGATATGGTTAGGGTTACGATTGGACCTAGGGTTAGGGTTATGTTGAGGGCAAGGGTTAGAGATCCGGTTAGGGTTACGATTGGACCTAGGGTTAGGGTTATGTTGAGGCCCAGGGTTTGAGATCTGGTTAGGGTTAGATTGGATCTAGGGTTAGGGTTATGTTGAGGGCTAAGGTTAGAGATCAGGTTAGTATTACGATTCGACCTAGGGTTAGGGTTATGTTTAGGGCTAGGGATACAGATCCGGTTAGGGTTACGATTGGACCTAGGGTTAGGGTTATGTTGAGGGCTAGGGTTAAAGATATGGTTAGGGTTATGATTGGACCTAGGGTTAGGGTTATGTATAGGGCTAGGGTTAGAGATCAGGTTAGGGTTTCAATTGGACCTAGGGTTAGGGTTATGTTGAGGGCTAGGGTTAGAGAGAAGGTTAGGGTTTCAATTGGACCTAGGGTTAGGGTTATGTTGAGGGCTAGGGTTACAGATCCGGTTAGGGTTACGATTGGACCTAGGGTTAGGGTTATGTTTAGGGCTAGGGTTAGAGATCCGGTTAGGGTTACTATTGGACGTAGGGTTAGGGTTATGTTGAGGGCTAGGGTTAGAGATCCAGTTAGTATTACGATTGGACCTAGGGTTAGGGTTATGTTGAGGGCTAGAGTTACAGATCCGGTTAGGTTTACGATTTGACCTAGAGTTAGGGTTATGTTGAGGGCTAGGGTTAGAGATCCGGTTAGGGTTACGGTTGGATCTAGGGTTAGGGTTATGTTGAGGGCTAGGGTTAGAGATCAGGTTAGGGTTAAGATTGGACCTAGGGTTATAGTGATGTTGAGGGCTAGGGTATTCCAGCAGTGAAAACACACATTTCTATAAAGACTTTGAAGCAGCAAGCTAAAGCCTTGTGGCTGAGTGTTCTTTCATAGAGAAACATGCATTTCATCCTTCTGGAGTGAATTTTCATGCCGGAGTTCATATGCATTTTATACTGTGCAGAATGTAGCTACCTGCTGGGGGTTGTGTCATAGAAGCACCTTTTCTGCAGGAGCTTATTGGAACATTCATTGTTTGGCTAAGTTATTTAGGGTTGGTTTTGGAAGGTCTTTCAACCTTGGTCAAATCCCGCTTCGTACGCAAGTTTTTAATAGCGCTGTTTCCAAGTGTCCACAAACAGCTGCTGCTTGAAACTGTCCACATGCACATGTCGTATACTGGTGTGCTCGTTTCACTACCTGGATTTTGGTTTCCTCTTCTTTCTTTGAAATGACAAGTCTTCATTCAGCATTCTACACACACCTTGTACCAGCTTCAGTTTGAAGCATGTTGGTGCTCTCAAAACGCTGTGTAACCTATGTAGAGTGTGTTACTCTCCAGCACTGAATACACAACTTAGAGCTCCTTTCACCACAGACACGCAAACACATCTTTTTGTGAAAGTCCTACTTCAGGTCCCTTGGAAATGTAAGGGTTTCATGGAGGACATGAAGTCAATCATGCTTTTGCACTCTACTACCAATAGAAATGACCTCTTGTTCATGCCTGACTGAGTTTCACTGCAAAATGCCCTTGTTTTCTGTTTTCTTGAATGTTCTCAACACATTAGGAGAAAGAGCGTGTTTGAGCAAGATCTATGCAGTGTGCGTTTCCCTAGATTTCAAGTGATTTGGGAAATATAATCCTTATTTTTCCACATTGTGAAAGAAAAATGAGGCTTGCAAGAGATTGAAAAAATGCATCCCAACACGTACTCCAGCGGTGAAAGCACACGTTTCTACAAAGACTTTGAAGTAGCAAGTAAAAGCCAATGGCTGAGTGTTCTTTCAGAGAGAAACATACACATTTCGTCCTTCTGGAGTGAATTTTCAGCCTGGAATTCATATGCATTTGTACCGTGCAGAATGTAACTACCTGCTCGGGGGTTGTGTCATAGAAGCAACTTTCCTGCAGGAGCTTATTGGAACATTCATTGTTTGGCTAACTTCTTTGGGTTGGTTTTGGAAGGTCTTTCAACTTTAGCCAAATCCGCTTTCTTACGAAATTTTTTCACAGCCCTGTTTCCAAGAGCCCACAAAGAACTGCTGCTTAAAACTCTCCACATGCACATCTCCCATCCTGGTGTGCTCGTTTCACTACCTGGATTTTGGTTTCCTCTTCTTTCTTTGAAATTACAAGCCCTCTTTCTGCATGCTACACACAGCTTGTAGCAGTTTCAGTTTGAAGCATGTTGGTGCTCTCAAAACGCTGTGTATCCTGGGTAGAGTGTGTCACTCTACAGCACTGAATACACAACTTAGAGCTCCTTTCACCACAGACACGCAAACACGTCTTTTTGGGAAAGTCCTAACTCAGGTAAATTGGAAATGTAAGGGTTTCATCGAAAACATGAAGACAATCATGCTTTTGAACTCTGCAACCGAAAGAAATGGCTTTTTGTACATGCCATTCTGAATTTCACTGCAAAATGCCCTTCTTTTCTGGTTTGTTGAAAGTTCAAAACACTTTAGGAAATAGAACGTGTTTGAAGAAGACTGATGCAGTGTGCGTTTTCCTGGATTTCAAGTGATTCGGGATACATACTCCTTGTTTTTCCACATTTTCTAAGAAACAACATGTGGCTTGCAAGAGATTGAAAAAATGCATCCTAAAACTTATGCCTGCAGTGAAAACACACGTTTCTACAAAGACTTGGAAGGAGCAAGCAAAAGAATAGTGGCTGAGAGTTCTTGCAGAGAGAAACACACGTATTTCATCCTTCTGTAGAGACGGTTAGGGTTACGATTGGACCTAGGGTAGGGTTATGTTGAGGGCTAGGGTTAGAGAGACGGTTAGGGTTACTGTTGGACCTAGGGTTAGGGTTATGTTGAGGGCTAGGGTTAGAGATATGGTTAGGGTTACGATTGGACCTAGGGTTAGGGTTATGTTGAGGGCTAGGGTTAGAGATCCGGTTAGGGTTATGATTGGACCTAGGGTTAGGGTTATGTTGAGGGCTAGGGTTAGAGATCCGGTTAGGGTTACGATTGGACCTAGGGTTAGGGTTATGCTGATGGCTAGGATTAGAGAGAAGGTTAGGGTTACAATTGGACCTAGGGTTAGGGTTATGTTGAGGGCTAGGGTTAGAGATCCGGTTAGGGTTACGATTGGACCTAGGGTTAGGGTTATGTTGAGGGCTAGGATTAGAGATCATGTTAGTATTACGATAGGACATAGGGTTAGGGTTATGTTGAGGGCTAGGGTTAGAGAGAAGGTTAGGGTTACTTTTGGACCTAGGGTTAGGGTTATGTTGAGGGCTAGGGTTAGAGATATGGTTAGGGTTACGATTGGACCTAGGGTTAGGGTTATGTTGAGGGCTAGGGTTAGAGTTCCGGTTAGGGTTACACTTGAACCTAGCGTTAGGGTTATGTTGAGGGCTAGGCTTAGAGATCCGGTTAGGGTTACGATTGGACCTAGGGTTAGGGTTATGTTGAGGGCTAGGATTAGAGATCATGTTAGTATTACGATTGGACATAGGGTTAGGGTTATGTTGAGGGCTAGGGTTGGAGATCCGGTTAGGGTTACGATTGGACCTAGGGTTAGGGTTATGTTGAGGGCTAGGGTTAGAGATATGGTTAGGGTTACGATTGGACCTAGGGTTAGGGTTATGTTGAGGGCTAGGGTTAGAGATCCGGTTAGGGTTACGATTGGACCTAGGGTTAGGGTTATGTTGAGGCCCAGGGTTTGAGATCTGGTTAGGGTTAGATTGGACCTAGGGTTTGGGTTATGTTGAGGGCTAGGGTTAGAGATCAGGTTAGTATTACGATTGGACCTAGGGTTAAGGTTATGTTTAGGGCTAGGGATAGAGATCCGGTTAGGGTTACGATTGGACCTAGGGTTAGGGTTATGTTGAGGGCTAGGGTTAGTGATCAGGTTAGTATTACGATTGGACCTAAGGTTAAGGTTATGTTGAGGGCTAGGGTTCAGATCCGGTTAGGGTTACGATTGGACCTAGGGTTAGCGTAACGTTGAGGGCTAGGGTTAGAGAGACGGTTAGGGTTACGATTGGACCTAGGGTTAGGGTTATGTTGAGGGCTAGGGTTAGAGATATGGTTAGGGTTATGATTGGACCTAGGGTTAGGGTTATGTATAGGGCTAGGGTTAGAGATCAGGTTAGGGTTACGATTGGGCCTAGGGTTAGGGTTATGTTGAGGGCTAGGGTTAGAGAGAAGTTTAGGGTTTCAATTGGACCTAGGATTAGGGTTATGTTGAGGGCTAGGGTACAGATCCGGTTAGGGTTACGATTGGACCTAGGGTTAGGGTTATGTTTAGGGCTAGGGTTAGAGATCCGGTTAGGGTTACTATTGGACGTAGGGTTAGGGTTATGTTGAGGGCTAGGGTTAGAGATCCTGTTAGTATTACGATTGGACCTAGGGTTAGGGTTATGTTGAGGGCTAGAGTTACAGATCCGGTTAGGGGTACGATTTGACTTAGGGTTAGGGTTATGTTTAGGGCTAGGGTTAGAGATCCGGTTAGGGTTACTATTGGACGTAGGGTTAGGGTTACGTTGAGGGCTAGGCTTAGAGATCCGGTTAGGGTTACGGTTGGACCTAGGGTTAGGGTTATGTTGAGGGCTAGGGTTAGAGATCAGGTTAGGGTTAAGATTGGACCTAGGGTTATAGTGATGTTGAGGGCTAGGGTATTCCAGCAGTGAAAACACACATTTCTATAAAGACTTTGAAGCAGCAAGCTGAAGCCTTGTGGGTGAGTGTTCTTTCATAGAGAAACATGCATTGCATCCTTCTGGAGTGAATTTTCATGCTGGAGTTCATATGCATTTTATACTGTGCAGAATGTAGCTACCTGCTGGGGGTTGTGTCATAGAAGCACCTTTTCTGCAGGAGCTTATTGGAACATTCATTGTTTGGCTAAGTTATTTAGGGTTGGTTTTGGAAGGTCTTTCAACCTTGGTCAAATCCCGCTTCGTACGCAAGTTTTTAATACCGCTGTTTCCAAGTGTCCACAAACAGCTGCTGCTTGAAACTGTCCACATGCACATCTCGTATACTGGTGTGCTCGTTTCACTACCTGGATTTTGGTTTCCTCTTCTTTCTTTGAAATGACAAGTCTTCATTCAGCATTCTACACACACCTTGTACCAGCTTCAGTTTGAAGCATGTTGGTGCTCTCAAAACGCTGTGTAACCTATGTAGAGTGTGTTACTCTCCAGCACTGAATACACAACTTAGAGCTCCTTTCACCACAGACACGCAAACACATCTTTTTGTGAAAGTCCTACTTCAGGTCCCTTGGAAATGTAAGGGTTTCATGGAGGACATGAAGTCAATCATGCTTTTGCACTCTACTACCAA
This sequence comes from Miniopterus natalensis, assembly GCF_054644295.1. Lineage (NCBI taxonomy): Eukaryota > Metazoa > Chordata > Mammalia > Chiroptera > Miniopteridae > Miniopterus > Miniopterus natalensis. The sequence goes on along the minus strand of NC_142085.1, from coordinate 1,747,139 downwards.
TAGAAATGACCTCTTGTACATGCCTGACTGAGTTTCACTGCAAAATGCCCTTGTTTTCTGGTTTCTTGAATGTTCTCAACACATTAGGAGAAAGAGCGTGTTTGGGCAAGATCGATGCAGTGTGCGTTTCCCTAGATTTCAAGTGATTTGGGAAATATAATCCTTATTTTTCCACATTGTGAAAGAAACATGAGGCTTGCAAGAGATTGAAAAAATGCATCCCAACACGTACTCCAGCGGTGAAAGCACACGTTTCTACAAAGACTTTGAAGTAGCAAGTAAAAGCCAATGGCTGAGTGTTCTTTCAGAGAGAAACATACACATTTCATCCTTCTGGAGTGAATTTTCAGCCTGGAATTTATATGCATTTGTACCGTGCAGAATGTAACTACCTGCTCGGGGGTTGTGTCATAGAAGCAACTTTCTTGCAGGAGCTTATTGGAACATTCATTGTTTGGCTAACTTCTTTGGGTTGGTTTTGGAAGGTCTTTCAACTTTAGCCAAATCCGCTTTCTTACGAAATTTTTTCACAGCCCTGTTTCCAAGAGCCCACAAAGAACTGCTGCTTAAAACTCTCCACATGCACATCTCCCATACTGGTGTGCTCGTTTCACTACCTGGATTTTGGTTTCCTCTTCTTTCTTTGAAATTACAAGCCCTCTTTCTGCATGCTACACACACCTTGTAGCAGTTTCAGTTTGCAGCATATTGGTGCTCTTAAAACGCTGAGTAACCTGTGTAGAGTGTGTCAATCTCCAGCACTAAATACACAACTTAGAGCTCCTTTCACCACAGACACGCAAACACATCTTTTTGTAAAAGTCCTACTTCTTTACTCTTGGAAATGTAAGGGTTTCATCGAGAACTTGAAGTCAATCATGCTTTTGCACTCTGCAACCAATAGGAATGAACTCTTGTACATACCCGTCTGAATTTCAGTGCAAAATGCCCTTCTTTTCTGGTTTGTTGAAAGTTCACAACACATTAGGAGATAGAGCGTGTTTGAAGAAGACTGATGCAGTGTGCGTTTTCCTTTATTTCTTGTGATTTGGGAAACATAATCCGTGATTTTCCACATTGTCTAAGAAACAACATGAGGCTTGCAAGAGATTGAAACAATGCATCCTAAAACTTATTCCAGCAGTGAAAACACACGGTTCTACAAAGACTTGGAAGGAGCAAGCAAAAGAATAGTGGCTGAGTGTCCTTTCAGAGAGAAACACATGCATTTCATCCTTCTGGAGTGAGTTTTCTTGCTGGAATTCATATGCATTTTGTACTGTGCAGAATGTAGCTACCTGCTCGGGGGTTGTGTCATAGATGCACCTTTCCTGTAGGAGCTTATTGGAACTTTCATTGTTTGGCTAAGTTATTTAGGGTTTGTTTTGGAAGGTCTTTCAACTTTGGCCAAATCCGCTTTGTACGAAAGTTTTTCACAGCCCTGTTTCCAAGTGTCCACAAAGAGCTGCTGCTTGAAAGTGTCCACATGCACATCTCCATACTGGTGTGCTCGTTTCACTACCTGGATTTTGGTTTCCTCTTCTTTCTTTGAAATGACAAGTCTTCATTCAGCATGCTACACACACCTTGTAGCAGTTTCAGTTTGAAGCATGTTGGTGCTCTCAAAGCGCTGTGTATCCTGTGTAGAGTGTGTCACTCTACAGCACTGAATACACAACTTAGAGCTCCTTTCAACACAGACACGCAAACACGTCTTTTTGGGAAAGTCCTAACTCAGGTAAATTGGAAATGTAAGGGTTTCATCGAAAACATGAAGACAATCATGCTTTTGAACTCTGCAACCGAAAGAAATGGCTTTTTGTACATGCCATTCTGAATTTCACTGCAAAATGCCCTTCTTTTCTGGTTTGTTGAAAGTTCAAAACACTTTAGGAAATAGAACGTGTTTGAAGAAGACTGATGCAGTGTGCGTTTTCCTGGATTTCAAGTGATTCGGGATACATACTCCTTGTTTTTCCACATTGTCTAAGAAACAACATGAGGCTTGCAAGAGATTGAAAAAATGCATCCTAAAACTTATGCCTGCAGTGAAAACACACGTTTCTACAAAGACTTGGAAGGAGCAAGCAAAAGAATAGTGGCTGAGAGTTCTTGCAGAGAGAAACACACGTATTTCATCCTTCTGTAGAGACGGTTAGGGTTACGATTGGACCTAGGGTAGGGTTATGTTGAGGGCTAGGGTTAGAGAGACGGTTAGGGTTACGATTGGACCTAGGGTTAGGCTTATGTTGAGGGCTAGGGTTAGAGAGAAGGTTAGGGTTACTTTTGGACCTAGGGTTAGGGTTATGTTGAGGGCTAGGGTTAGAGATATGATTAGGGTTACGATTGGACCTAGGGTTAGGGTTATGTTGAGGGCTAGGTTTAGAGTTCCGGTTAGGGTTACACTTGAACCTATGGTTAGGGTTATGTTGAGGCCCAGGGTTTGAGATCTGGTTAGGGTTAGATTGGACCTAGGGTTAGGGTTATGTTGAGGGCTAGGGTTAGAGATCAGGTTAGTATTACGATTGGACCTAGGGTTAGGGTTATGTTTAGGGCTAGGGATACAGATCCGGTTAGGGTTACGATTGGAGCTAGGGTTAGGGTTATGTTCAGGGCTAGGGTTAGTGATCAGGTTAGGGTTACTTTTGGACCTAGGGTTAGGGTTATGTTGAGGGCTAGGGTTAGAGATATGGTTAGGGTTACGATTGGACCTAGGGTTAGGGTTATGTTGAGGGCTAGGGTTAGAGTTCCGGTTAGGGTTACACTTGAACCTAGGGTTAGGGTTATGTTGAGGGCTAGGCTTAGAGAGAAGGTTAGGGTTACAATTGGACCTAGGGTTAGGGTTATGTTGAGGGCTAGGGTTAGAGACCCGGTTAGGGTTACGATTGGACCTAGGGTTAGGGTTATGTTGAGGGCTAGGGTTAGAGAGAAGGTTAGGGTTACTTTTGGACCTAGGGTTAGGGTTATGTTGAGGACTAGGGTTAGAGATATGGTTAGGGTTACGATTGGACCTAGGGTTAGGGCTATGTTGAGGGCTAGGGTTAGAGATCCGGTTAGGGTTACGATTGGACCTAGGGTTAGGGTTATGTTGAGGGCTAGGGTTAGACATCCGGTTAGGGTTACGATTGGACCTAGGGTTAGGGTTATGTTGAGGCCCAGGGTTTGAGATCTGGTTAGGGTTAGATTGGACCTATGGTTAGGGTTATGTTGAGGGCTAGGGCTAGAGTTCCGGTTAGGGTTACGATTGGACCTAGGGTTAGGGTTATGTTGAGGGCTATGGTTAGAGATCCGGTTAGGGTTACGATTGGACCTAGGGTTAGGGTTATGTTGAGGGCTAGGATTAGAGATCATGTTAGTATTACGATTGGACATAGGGTTAGGGTTATGTTGAGGGCTAGGGTTAGAGAGAAGGTTAGGCTTACTTTTGGACCTAGGGTTACGGTTATGTTGAGGGCTAGGATTAGAGATCCGGTTAGGGTTACGATTGGACCTAGGGTTAGGGTTATGTTGAGGGCTAGGGTTAGAGATCCGTTTAGGGTTACGATTGGACCTAGGGTTAGGGTTATGTTGAGGGCTAGGGTTAGAGATCCGGTTAGGGTTACGATTGGACATAGGGTTAGGGTTATGTTGAGGGCTAGGGTTAGAGAGAAGGTTAGGGTTACTTTTGGACCTAGGGTTAGGGTTATGTTGAGGGCTAGGGTTAGAGATATGGTTAGGGTTACGATTGGACCTAGGGTTAGGGTTATGTTGTGGGCAAGGGTTAGAGATCCGGTTAAGGTTACGATTGGACCTAGGGTTAGGGTTATGTTGAGGCCCAGGGTTTGAGATCTGGTTAGGGTTATATTGGACCTAGGGTTAGGGTTATGTTGAGGGCTAGGGTTAGAGATCAGGTTAGTATTACGATTGGACCTAGGGTTAGGGTTATGTTTAGGGCTAGGGATACAGATCCGGTTAGGGTTACGATTGGACCTAGGGTTAGGGTTATGTTGAGGGCTAGGGTTAGTGATCAGGTTAGTATTACGATTGGACCCAAGGTTAAGGTTATGTTGAGGGCTAGGGTTCAGATCCGGTTAGGGTTACGATTGGACCTAGGGTTAGTGTAACGTTGAGGGCTAGGGTTAGAGAGACGGTTAGGGTTACGATTGGACCTAGGGTTAGGGTTATGTTGAGGGCTAGGGTTAGAGATCCGGTTAGGGTTACGATTGGACCTAGGGTTAGGGTTATGTTGAGGGCTAGGGTTAGACATCCGGTTAGGGTTACGATTGGACCTAGGGTTAGGGTTATGTTGAGGCCCAGGGTTTGAGATCTGGTTAGGGTTAGATTGGACCTATGGTTAGGGTTATGTTGAGGGCTAGGGCTAGAGTTCCGGTTAGGGTTACACTTGAACCTAGGGTTATCGTAACGTTGAGGGCTAGGCTTAGAGAGAAGGTTAGGGTTACAATTGGACCTAGGGTTAGGGTTATGTTGAGGGCTATGGTTAGAGATCCGGTTAGGGTTACGATTGGACCTAGGGTTAGGGTTATGTTGAGGGCTAGGATTAGAGATCATGTTAGTATTACGATTGGACATAGGGTTAGGGTTATGTTGAGGGCTAGGGTTAGAGAGAAGGTTAGGCTTACTTTTGGACCTAGGGTTACGGTTATGTTGAGGGCTAGGATTAGAGATCCGGTTAGGGTTACGATTGGACCTAGGGTTAGGGTTATGTTGAGGGCTAGGGTTAGAGATCCGTTTAGGGTTACGATTGGACCTAGGGTTAGGGTTATGTTGAGGGCTAGGGTTAGAGATCCGGTTAGGGTTACGATTGGACATAGGGTTAGGGTTATGTTGAGGGCTAGGGTTAGAGAGAAGGTTAGGGTTACTTTTGGACCTAGGGTTAGGGTTATGTTGAGGGCTAGGGTTAGAGATATGGTTAGGGTTACGATTGGACCTAGGGTTAGGGTTATGTTGTGGGCAAGGGTTAGAGATCCGGTTAAGGTTACGATTGGACCTAGGGTTAGGGTTATGTTGAGGCCCAGGGTTTGAGATCTGGTTAGGGTTATATTGGACCTAGGGTTAGGGTTATGTTGAGGGCTAGGGTTAGAGATCAGGTTAGTATTACGATTGGACCTAGGGTTAGGGTTATGTTTAGGGCTAGGGATACAGATCCGGTTAGGGTTACGATTGGACCTAGGGTTAGGGTTATGTTGAGGGCTAGGGTTAGTGATCAGGTTAGTATTACGATTGGACCTAAGGTTAAGGTTATGTTGAGGGCTAGGGTTCAGATCCGGTTAGGGTTACGATTGGACCTAGGGTTAGTGTAACGTTGAGGGCTAGGGTTAGAGAGACGGTTAGGGTTACGATTGGACCTAGGGTTAGGGTTATGTTGAGGGCTAGGGTTAGAGATATGGTTAGGGTTATGATTGGACCTAGGGTTAGGGTTATGTATAGGGCTAGGGTTAGAGATTAGGTTCGGGTTTCAATTGAACCTAGGGTTAGGGTTATGTTGAGGGCTAGGGTTAGAGAGAAGGTTAGGGTTTCAATTGGACCTAGGGTTAAGGTTATGTTGAGGGCTAGGGTTACAGATCCGGTTAGGGTTACGATTGAACCTAGGGTTAGGGTTATGTTTAGGTCTAGGGTTAGAGATCCGGTTAGGGTTACTATTGGACGTAGGGTTAGGGTTATGTTGAGGGCTAAGGTTAGAGATCCAGTTAGTATTACGATTGGACCTAGGGTTAGGGTTATGTTGAGGGCTAGAGTTACAGATCCGGTTAGGGTTACGATTTGACCTAGGGTTAGGGTTATGTTGAGGGCTAGGGTTAGAGATCCGGTTAGGGTTACGGTTGGACCTAGGGTTAGGGTTATGTTGAGGGCTAGGGTTAGAGATCAGGTTAGGGTTAAGATTGGACCTAGGGTTATAGTGATGTTGAGGGCTAGGGTATTCCAGTAGTGAAAACACACATTTCTATAAAGACTTTGAAGCAGCAAGCTAAAGCCTTGTGGCTGAGTGTTCTTTCATAGAGAAACATGCATTTCATCCTTCTGGAGTGAATTTTCATGCTGGAGTTCATATGCATTTTATACTGTGCAGAATGTAGCTACCTGCTGGGGGTTGTGTCATAGAAGCACCTTTTCTGCAGGAGCTTATTGGAACATTCATTGTTTGGCTAAGTTATTTAGGGTTGGTTTTGGAAGGTCTTTCAACCTTGGCCAAATCACGCTTCGTACGCAAGCTTTTAATACCGCTGTTTCCAAGTGTCCACAAACAGCTGCTGCTTGAAACTGTCCACATGCACATCTCGTATACTGGGTGCTCGTTTCACTACCTGGATTTTGGTTTCCTCTTCTTTCTTTGAAATGACAAGTCTTCATTCAGCATTCTACACACACCTTGTACCAGCTTCAGTTTGAAGCATGTTGGTGCTCTCAAAACGCTGTGTAACCTATGTAGAGTGTGTTACTCTCCAGCACTGAATACACAACTTAGAGCTCCTTTCACCACAGGCACGCAAACACATCTTTTTGTGAAAGTCCTACTTCAGGTCCCTTGGAAATGTAAGGGTTTCATGGAGAACATGACGTCAATCATGCTTTTGCACTCTACTACCAATAGAAATGACCTCTTGTACATGCCTGACTGAGTTTCACTGCAAAATGCCCTTGTTTTCTGGTTTCTTGAATGTTCTCAACACATTAGGAGAAAGAGCGTGTTTGGGCAAGATCGATGCAGTGTGCGTTTCCCTAGATTTCAAGTGATTTGGGAAATATAATCCTTATTTTTCCACATTGTGAAAGAAACATGAGGCTTGCAAGAGATTGAAAAAATGCATCCCAAAACGTACTCCAGCGGTGAAAGCACACGTTTCTACAAAGACTTTGAAGTAGCAAGTAAAAGCCAATGGCTGAGTGTTCTTTCAGAGAGAAACATACACATTTCATCCTTCTGGAGTGAATTTTCAGCCTGGAATTCATATGCATTTGTACCGTGCAGAATGTAACTACCTGCTCGGGGGTTGTGTCATAGAAGCAACTTTCCTGCAGGAGCTTATTGAAACATTCATTGTTTGGCTAACTTCTTTGGGTTGGTTTTGGAAGGTCTTTCAACTTTAGTCAAATCCGCTTTCTTACGAAATTTTTTCACAGCCCTGTTTCCAAGAGCCCACAAAGAACTGCTGCTTAAACTCTCCACATGCACATCTCCCATACTGGTGTGCTCGTTTCACTACCTGGATTTTGGTTTCCTCTTCTTTCTTTGAAATTACAAGCCCTCTTTCTGCATGCTACACACACCTTGTAGCAGCTTCAGTTTGCAGCATATTGGTGCTCTTAAAACGTTGAGTAACCTGTGTAGTTGTCAATCTCCAGCACTGAATACACAACTTAGAGCTCCTTTCACCACAGACACGCAAACACATCTTTTTGTAAAAGTCCTACTTCTTTACTCTTGGAAATGTAAGGGTTTCATCGAGAACTTGAAGTCAATCATGCTTTTGCACTCTGCAACCAATAGGAATGAACTCTTGTACATACCCGTCTGAATTTCAGTGCAAAATGCCCTTCTTTTCTGGTTTGTTGAAAGTTCACAACACATTAGGAGATAGAGCGTGTTTGAAGAAGACTGATGCAGTGTGCGTTTTCCTTTATTTCTTGTGATTTGGGAAACATAATCCGTGATTTTCCACATTGTCTAAGAAACAACATGAGGCTTGCAAGAGATTGAAACAATGCATCCTAAAACTTATTCCAGCAGTGAAAACACACGGTTCTACAAAGACTTGGAAGGAGCAAGCAAAAGAATAGTGGCTGAGTGTCCTTTCAGAGAGAAACACATGTATTTCATCCTTCTGGAGTGAGTTTTCTTGCTGGAATTCATATGCATTTTGTACTGTGCAGAATGTAGCTACCTGCTCGGGGGTTGTGTCATAGATGCACCTTTCCTGTAGGAGCTTATTGGAACTTTCATTGTTTGGCTAAGTTATTTAGGGTTGGTTTTGGAAGGTCTTTCAACTTTGGCCAAATCCGCTTTGTACGAAAGTTTTTCACAGCCCTGTTTCCAACTGTCCACAAAGAGCTGCTGCTTGAAAGTGTCCACATGCACATCTCCCATACTGGTGTGCTCGTTTCACTACCTGGATTTTGGTTTCCTCTTCTTTCTTTGAAATGACAAGTCTTCATTCAGCATGCTACACACAGCTTGTAGCAGTTTCAGTTTGAAGCATGTTGGTGCTCTCACAACGCTGTGTATCCTGTGTAGAGTGTGTCACTCTACAGCACTGAATACACAACTTAGAGCTCCTTTCAACACAGACACGCAAACACGTCTTTTTGGGAAAGTCCTAACTCAGGTAAATTGGAAATGTAAGGGTTTCATCGAAAACATGAAGACAATCATGCTTTTGAACTCTGCAACCGAAAGAAATGGCTTTTTGTACATGCCATTCTGAATTTCACTGCAAAATGCCCTTCTTTTCTGGTTTGTTGAAAGTTCAAAACACTTTAGGAAATAGAACGTGTTTGAAGAAGACTGATGCAGTGTGCGTTTTCCTGGATTTCAAGTGATTCGGGATACATACTCCTTGTTTTTCCACATTGTCTAAGAAACAACATGAGGCTTGCAAGAGATTGAAAAAATGCATCCTAAAACTTATGCCTGCAGTGAAAACACACGTTTCTACAAAGACTTGGAAGGAGCAAGCAAAAGAATAGTGGCTGAGTGTCCTTTCAGAGAGAAACACATGTATTTCATCCTTCTGGAGTGAGTTTTCTTGCTGGAATTCATATGCATTTTGTACTGTGCAGAATGTAGCTACCTGCTCGGGGGTTGTGTCATAGATGCACCTTTCCTGTAGGAGCTTATTGGAACTTTCATTGTTTGGCTAAGTTATTTAGGGTTGGTTTTGGAAGGTCTTTCAACTTTGGCCAAATCCGCTTTGTACGAAAGTTTTTCACAGCCCTGTTTCCAAGTGTCCACAAAGAGCTGCTGCTTGAAAGTGTCCACATGCACATCTCCCATACTGGTGTGCTCGTTTCACTACCTGGATTTTGGTTTCCTCTTCTTTCTTTGAAATGACAAGTCTTCATTCAGCATGCTACACACAGCTTGTAGCAGTTTCAGTTTGAAGCATGTTGGTGCTCTCAAAACGCTGTGTATCCTGTGTAGAGTGTGTCACTCTACAGCACTGAATACACAACTTAGAGCTCCTTTCAACACAGACACGCAAACACGTCTTTTTGGGAAAGTCCTAACTCAGGTAAATTGGAAATGTAAGGGTTTCATCGAAAACATGAAGACAATCATGCTTTTGAACTCTGCAACCGAAAGAAATGGCTTTTTGTACATGCCATTCTGAATTTCACTGCAAAATGCCCTTCTTTTCTGGTTTGTTGAAAGTTCAAAACACTTTAGGAAATAGAACGTGTTTGAAGAAGACTGATGCAGTGTGCGTTTTCCTGGATTTCAAGTGATTCGGGATACATACTCCTTGTTTTTCCACATTGTCTAAGAAACAACATGAGGCTTGCAAGAGATTGAAAAAATGCATCCTAAAACTTATGCCTGCAGTGAAAACACACGTTTCTACAAAGACTTGGAAGGAGCAAGCAAAAGAATAGTGGCTGCGAGTTCTTTCAGAGAGAAACACACGTATTTCATCCTTCTGAAGAGACGGTTAGGGTTACGATTGGACCTAGGGTAGGGTTATGTTGAGGGCTAGGGTTAGAGAGACGGTTAGGGTTACGATTGGACCTAGGGTTAGGGTTATGTTGAGGGCTAGGGTTAGAGAGAAGGTTAGGGTTACTTTTGGACCTAGGGTTAGGGCTATGTTGAGGGCTAGGGTTAGAGATATGGTTAGGGTTACGATTGGACCTAGGGTTAGGGTTATGTTGAGGGCTAGGCTTAGAGATCCGGTTAGGGTTACGATTGGACCTAGGGTTAGGATTATGTTTAGGCCCAGGGTTTGAGATCTGGTTAGGGTTAGATTGGACCTAGGGTTAGGGTTATGTTGAGGGCTAGGGTTAGAGATCAGGTTAGTATTACGATTGGACCTAGGGTTAGGGTTATGTTTAGGGCTAGGGATACAGATCCGGTTAGGGTTACCATTGGACCTAGGGTTAGCGTAACGTTGAGGGCTAGGGTTAGAGAGACGGTTAGGGTTACGATTGGACCTAGGGTTAGGGTTATGTTGAGGGCTAGGGTTAGAGATATGGTTAGGGTTATGATTGGACCTAGGGTTAGGGTTATGTATAGGGCTAGGGTTAGAGATCAGGTTAGGGTTACGATTGGACCTAGGGTTAGGGTTATGTTGAGGGCTAGGGTTAGAGAGAAGGTTAGGGTTTCAATTGGACCTAGGGTTAGGGTTATGTTGAGGGCTAGGGTTACAGATCCGGTTAGGGTTACGATTTGACCTAGGTTTAGGGTTATGTTTAGGGCTAGGGTTAGAGATCCGGTTAGGGTTACTATTGGACGTAGGGTTAGGGTTATGTTGAGGTCTAGGGTTAGAGATCCGGTTAGGGTTACGGTTGGACCTAGGGTTAGGGTTATGTTGAGGGCTAGGGTTAGAGATCAGGTTAGGGTTAAGATTGGACCTAGGGTTATAGTGATGTTGAGGGCTAGGGTATTCCAGCAGTGAAAACACACATTTCTATAAAGACTTTGAAGCAGCAAGCTAAAGCCTTGTGGCTGAGTGTTCTTTCATAGAGAAACATGCATTTCATCCTTCTGGAGTGAATTTTCATGCTGGAGTTCATATGCATTTTATACTGTGCAGAATGTAGCTACCTGCTGGGGGTTGTGTCATAGAAGCACCTTTTCTGCAGGAGCTTATTGGAACATTCATTGTTTGGCTAAGTTATTTAGGGTTGGTTTTGGAAGGTCTTTCAACCTTGGCCAAATCCCGCTTCGTACGCAAGTTTTTAATACCGCTGTTTCCAAGTGTCCACAAACAGCTGCTGCTTGAAACTGTCCACATGCACATCTCGTATACTGGGTGCTCGTTTCACTACCTGGATTTTGGTTTCCTCTTCTTTCTTTGAAATTACAAGCCCTCTTTCTGCATGCTACACACACCTTGTAGCAGTTTAGTTTGCAGCATATTGGTGCTCTTAAAACGCTGAGTAACCTGTGTAGAGTGTGTCAATCTCCAGCACTGAATACACAACTTAGAGCTCCTTTCACCACAGACACGCAAACACATCTTTTTGTAAAAGTCCTACTTCTTTACTCTTGGAAATGTAAGGGTTTCATCGAGAACTTGAAGTCAATCATGCTTTTGCACTCTGCAACCAATAGGAATGAACTCTTGTACATACCCGTCTGAATTTCAGTGCAAAATGCCCTTCTTTTCTGGTTTGTTGAAAGTTCACAACACATTAGGAGATAGAGCGTGTTTGAAGAAGACTGATGCAGTGTGCGTTTTCCTTTATTTCTTGTGATTTGGGAAACATAATCCGTGATTTTCCACATTGTCTAAGAAACAATATGAGGCTTGCAAGAGATTGAAACAATGCATCCTAAAACTTATTCCAGCAGTGAAAACACACGGTTCTACAAAGACTTGGAAGGAGCAAGCAAAAGAATAGTGGCTGAGTGTCCTTTCAGAGAGAAACACATGCATTTCATCCTTCTGGAGTGAGTTTTCTTACTGGAATTCATATGCATTTTGTACTGTGCAGAATGTAGCTACCTGCTCGGGGGTTGTGTCATAGATGCACCTTTCCTGTAGGAGCTTATTGGAACTTTCATTGTTTGGCTAAGTTATTTAGGGTTTGTTTTGGAAGGTCTTTCAACTTTGGCCAAATCCGCTTTGTACGAAAGTTTTTCACAGCCCTGTTTCCAAGTGTCCACAAAGAGCTGCTGCTTGAAAGTGTCCACATGCACATCTCCATACTGGTGTGCTCGTTTCACTACCTGGATTTTGGTTTCCTCTTCTTTCTTTGAAATGACAAGTCTTCATTCAGCATGCTACACACACCTTGTAGCAGTTTCAGTTTGAAGCATGGTGGTGCTCTCAAAGCGCTGTGTATCCTGTGTAGAGTGTGTCACTCTACAGCACTGAATACACAACTTAGAGCTCCTTTCAACACAGACACGCAAACACGTCTTTTTGGGAAAGTCCTAACTCAGGTAAATTGGAAATGTAAGGGTTTCATCGAAAACATGAAGACAATCATGCTTTTGAACTCTGCAACCGAAAGAAATGGCTTTTTGTACATGCCATTCTGAATTTCACTGCAAAATGCCCTTCTTTTCTGGTTTGTTGAAAGTTCAAAACACTTTAGGAAATAGAACGTGTTTGAAGAAGACTGATGCAGTGTGCGTTTTCCTGGATTTCAAGTGATTCGGGATACATACTCCTTGTTTTTCCACATTGTCTAAGAAACAACATGAGGCTTGCAAGAGATTGAAAAAATGCATCCTAAAACTTATGCCTGCAGTGAAAACACACGTTTCTACAAAGACTTGGAAGGAGCAAGCAAAAGAATAGTGGCTGAGAGTTCTTTCAGAGAGAAACACACGTATTTCATCCTTCTGTAGAGACGGTTAGGGTTACGATTGGATCTAGGGTAGGGTTATGTTGAGGGCTAGGGTTAGAGAGACGGTTAGGGTTACGATTGGACCTAGGGTTAGGGTTATGTTGAGGGCTAGGGTTAGAGAGAAGGTTAGGGTTACTTTTGGACCTAGGGTTAGGGTTATGTTGAGGGCTAGGGTTAGAGATATGGTTAGGGTTACGATTGGACCTAGGGTTAGGGTTATGTTGAGGGCTAGGGTTAGAGTTCCGGTTAGGGTTACACTTGAACCTAGGGTTAGGGTTATGTTGAGGGCTAGGCTTAGAGAGAAGGTTAGGGTTACAATTGGACCTAGGGTTAGGGTTATGTTGAGGGCTAGGGTTAGAGACCCGGTTAGGGTTACGATTGGACCTAGGGTTAGGGTTATGTTGAGGGCTAGGGTTAGAGAGAAGGTTAGGGTTACTTTTGGACCTAGGGTTAGGGTTATGTTGAGGGCTAGGGTTAGAGATATGGTTAGGGTTACGATTGGACCTAGGGTTAGGGTTATGTTGAGGGCTAGGGTTAGAGATATGGTTAGGGTTACGATTGGACCTAGGGTTAGGGTTATGTTGAGGGCTAGGGTTAGACATCCGGTTAGGGTTACGATTGGACCTAGGGTTAGGGTTATGTTGAGGGCTAGGGTTAGAGATATGGTTAGGGTTACGATTGGACCTAGGGTTAGGGTTATGTCGAGGGCTAGGGTTAGAGATCCGGTTAGGGTTACGATTGGACATAGGGTTAGGGTTATGTTGAGGGCTAGGGTTAGAGAGAAGGTTAGGGTTACTTTTGGACCTAGGGTTAGGGTTAGGTTTAGTGCTAGGGATACAGATCCGGTTAGGGTTACGATTGGACCTAGGGTTAGGGTTATGTATAGGGCTAGGGTTAGAGATCAGGTTAGGGTTACGATTGGACCTAGGGTTAGGGTTATGTTGAGGGCTAGGGTTAGAGAGAAGGTTAGGGTTTTAATTGGACCTAGGGTTAGGGTTATGTTGAGGGCTAGGGTTAGAGATCCGGTTAGGGTTACTATTGGACGTAGGGTTAGGGTTATATTGAGGGCTAGGCTTAGAGATCCGGTTAGGGTTACGGTTGGACCTAGGGTTAGGGTTATGTTGAGGGCTAGGGTTAGAGATCAGGTTAGGGTTAAGATTGGACCTAGGGTTATAGTGATGTTGAGGGCTAGGGTATTCCAGCAGTGAAAACACACATTTCTATAAAGACTTTGAAGCAGCAAGCTAAAGCCTTGTGGCTGAGTGTTCTTTCATAGAGAAACATGCATTTCATCCTTCTGGAGTGAATTTTCATGCTGGAGTTCATATGCATTTTATACTGTGCAGAATGTAGCTACCTGCTGTGGGTTGTTTCATAGAAGCACCTTTTCTGCAGGAGATTATTGGAACATTCATTGTTTGGCTAAGTTATTTAGGGTTGGTTTTGGAAGGTCTTTCAACCTTGGCCAAATCCCGCTTCGTACGCAAGTTTTTAATACCGCTGTTTCCAAGTGTCCACAAACAGCTGCTGATTGAAACTGTCCACATGCACATCTCGTATACTGGTGTGCTCGTTTCACTACCTGGATTTTGGTTTCCTCTTCTTTCTTTGAAATGACAAGTCTTCATTCAGCATTCTACACACACCTTGTACCAGCTTCAGTTTGAAGCATGTTGGTGCTCTCAAAACGCTGTGTAACCTATGTAGAGTGTGTTACTCTCCAGCACTGAATACACAACTTAGAGCTCCTTTCACCACAGGCACGCAAACACATCTTTTTGTGAAAGTCTTACTTCAGGTCCCTTGGAAATGTAAGGGTTTCATGGAGAACATGAAGTCAATCATGCTTTTGCACTCTACTACCAATAGAAATGACCTCTTGTACATTCCTGACTGAGTTTCACTGCAAAATGCCCTTGTTTTCTGGTTTCTTGAATGTTCTCAACACATTAGGGGAAAGAGCGTGTTTGAGCAAGATCGATGCAGTGTGCGTTTCCCTAGATTTCAAGTGATTTGGGAAATATAATCCTTATTTTTCCACATTGTGAAAGAAACATGAGGCTTGCAAGAGATTGAAAAAATGCATCCCAAAACGTACTCCAGCGGTGAAAGCACACGTTTCTACAAAGACTTTGAAGTAGCAAGTAAAAGCCAATGGCTGAGTGTTCTTTCAGAGAGAAACATACACATTTCATCCTTCTGGAGTGAATTTTCAGCCTGGAATTCATATGCATTTGTACCGTGCAGAATGTAAGTACCTGCTCGGGGGTTGTGTCATAGAAGCAACTTTCCTGCAGGAGCTTATTGGAACATTCATTGTTTGGCTAACTTCTTTGGGTTGGTTTTGGAAGGTCTTTCAACTTTAGCCAAATCCGCTTTCTTACGAAATTTTTTCACAGCCCTGTTTCCAAGAGCCCACAAAGAACTGCTGCTTAAAACTCTCCACATGCACATCTCCCATACTGGTGTGCTCGTTTCACTACCTGGATTTTGGTTTCCTCTTCTTTCTTTGAAATGACAAGTCTTCATTCAGCATGCTACACACAGCTTGTATCAGTTTCAGTTTGAAGCATGTTGGTGCTCTCAAAACGCTGTGTATCCTGTGTAGAGTGTGTCACTCTACAGCACTGAATACACAACTTAGAGCTCCTTTCAACACAGACACGCAAACACGTCTTTTTGGGAAAGTCCTAACTCAGGTAAATTGGAAATGTAAGGGTTTCATCGAAAACATGAAGACAATCATGCTTTTGAACTCTGCAACCGAAAGAAATGGCTTTTTGTACATGCCATTCTGAATTTCACTGCAAAATGCCCTTCTTTTCTGGTTTGTTGAAAGTTCAAAACACTTTAGGAAATAGAACGTGTTTGAAGAAGACTGATGCAGTGTGCGTTTTCCTGGATTTCAAGTGATTCGGGATACATACTCCTTGTTTTTCCACATTGTCTAAGAAACAACATGAGGCTTGCAAGAGATTGAAAAAATGCATCCTAAAACTTATGCCTGCAGTGAAAACACACGTTTCTATAAAGACTTGGAAGGAGCAAGCAAAAGAATAGTGGCTGAGAGTTCTTTCAGAGAGAAACACACGTATTTCATCCTTCTGTAGAGACGGTTAGGGTTACGATTGGATCTAGGGTAGGGTTATGTTGAGGGCTAGGGTTAGAGAGACGGTTAGGGTTACGATTGGACCTAGGGTTAGGGTTATGTTGAGGGCTAGGGTTAGAGAGAAGGTTAGGGTTACTTTTGGACCTAGGGTTAGGGTTATGTTGAGGGCTAGGGTTAGAGATATGGTTAGGGTTACGATTGGACCTAGGGTTAGGGTTATGTTGAGGGCTAGGGTTAGAGTTCCGGTTAGGGTTACACTTGAACCTAGGGTTAGGGTTATGTTGAGGGCTAGGCTTAGAGAGAAGGTTAGGGTTACAATTGGACCTAGGGTTAGGGTTATGTTGAGGGCTAGGGTTAGAGACCCGGTTAGGGTTACGATTGGACCTAGGGTTAGGGTTATGTTGAGGGCTAGGGTTAGAGAGAAGGTTAGGGTTACTTTTGGACCTAGGGTTAGGGTTATGTTGAGGGCTAGGGTTAGAGATATGGTTAGGGTTACGATTGGACCTAGGGTTAGGGTTATGTTGAGGGCTAGGGTTAGAGATATGGTTAGGGTTACGATTGGACCTAGGGTTAGGGTTATGTTGAGGGCTAGGGTTAGACATCCGGTTAGGGTTACGATTGGACCTAGGGTTAGGGTTATGTTGAGGCCCAGGGTTTGAGATCTGGTTAGGGTTAGATTGGACCTAGGGTTAGGGTTATGTTGAGGGCTAGGGTTAGAGTTCCGGTTAGGGTTACACTTGAACCTAGGGTTATCGTAACGTTGAGGGCTAGGCTTAGAGAGAAGGTTAGGGTTACAATTGGACCTAGGGTTAGGGTTATGTTGAGGGCTATGGTTAGAGATCCGGTTAGGGTTACGATTGGACCTAGGGTTAGGGTTATGTTGAGGGCTAGGATTAGAGATCATGTTAGTATTACGATTGGACATAGGGTTAGGGTTATGTTGAGGGCTAGGGTTAGAGAGAAGGTTAGGCTTACTTTTGGACCTAGGGTTACGGTTATGTTGAGGGCTAGGATAGAGATCCGGTTAGGGTTACGATTGGACCTAGGGTTAGGGTTATGTTGAGGGCTAGGGTTAGAGATCCGGTTAGGGTTACAATTGGACCTAGGGTTAGGGTTATGTTGAGGGCTAGGGTTAGAGAGAAGGTTAGGGTTACTATTGGACCTAGGGTTAGGGTTATGTTGAGGGCTAGGGTTAGAGATATGGTTAGGGTTACGATTGGACCTAGGGTTAGGGTTATGTTGAGGGCAAGGGTTTGAGATCTGGTTAGGGTTAGATTGGACCTAGGGTTAGGGTTATGTTGAGGGCTAGGGTTAGAGATCCGGTTAGGGTTACGATTGGACCTAGGGTTAGGGTTATGTTGAGGGCTAGGGTTAGAGATCCGGTTAGGGTTACGATTGGACCTAGGGTTAGGGTTATGTTGAGGGCTAGGGTTAGAGATCCGGTTAGGGTTACGATTGGACATAGGGTTAGGGTTATGTTGAGGGCTAGGGTTAGAGAGAAGGTTAGGGTTACTTTTGGACCTAGGGTTAGGGTTATGTTGAAGGCTAGCGTTAGAGATATGGTTAGGGTTACGATTGGACCTAGGGTTAGTGTCACGTTGAGGGCTAGGGTTAGAGAGACGGTTAGGGTTACGATTGGACCTAGGGTTAGGGTTATGTTGAGGGCTAGGGTTAGAGATATGGTTAGGGTTATGATTGGACCTAGGGTTAGGGTTATGTATAGGGCTAGGGTTAGAGATCAGGTTAGGGTTTCAATTGAACCTAGGGTTAGGGTTATGTTGAGGGCTAGGGTTAGAGAGAAGGTTAGGGTTTCAATTGGACCTAGGGTTAGGGTTATGTTTAGGTCTAGGGTTACAGATCCGGTTAGGGTTACGATTGGACCTTGGGTTAAGGTTATGTTGAGGGCTAGGGTTAGAGATCCAGTTAGTATTACGATTGGACCTAGGGTTAGGGTTATGTTGAGGGCTAGGGTTAGAGATCAGGTTAGGGTTAAGATTGGACCTAGGGTTATAGTGATGTTGAGGGCTAGGGTATTCCAGTAGTGAAAACACACATTTCTATAAAGACTTTGAAGCAGCAAGCTAAAGCCTTGTGGCTGAGTGTTCTTTCATAGAGAAACATGCATTTCATCCTTCTGGAGTGAATTTTCATGCTGGAGTTCATATGCATTTTATACTGTGCAGAATGTAGCTACCTGCTGGGGGTTGTGTCATAGAAGCACCTTTTCTGCAGGAGCTTATTGGAACATTCATTGTTTGGCTAAGTTATTTAGGGTTGGTTTTGGAAGGTCTTTCAACCTTGGCCAAATCACGCTTCGTACGCAAGCTTTTAATACCGCTGTTTCCAAGTGTCCACAAACAGCTGCTGCTTGAAACTGTCCACATGCACATCTCGTTTACTGGGTGCTCGTTTCACTACCTGGATTTTGGTTTCCTCTTCTTTCTTTGAAATGACAAGTCTTCATTCAGCATTCTACACACACCTTGTACCAGCTTCAGTTTGAAGCATGTTGGTGCTCTCAAAACGCTGTGTAACCTATGTAGAGTGTGTTACTCTCCAGCACTGAATACACAACTTAGAGCTCCTTTCACCACAGGCACGCAAACACATCTTTTTGTGAAAGTCCTACTTCAGGTCCCTTGGAAATGTAAGGGTTTCATGGAGGACATGAAGTCAATCATGCTTTTGCACTCTACTACCAATAGAAATGACCTCTTGTACATGCCTGACTGAGTTTCACTGCAAAATGCCCTTGTTTTCTGGTTTCTTGAATGTTCTCAACACATAAGGAGAAAGAGCGTGTTTGAGCAAGATCTATGCAGTGTACGTTTCCCTAGATTTCAAGTGATTTGGGAAATATAATCCTTATTTTTCCACATTGTGAAAGAAACATGAGGCTTGCAAGAGATTGAAAAAATGCATCCCAAAACGTACTCCAGCGGTGAAAGCACACGTTTCTACAAAGACTTTGAAGTAGCAAGTAAAAGCCAATGGCTGAGTGTTCTTTCAGAGAGAAACATACACATTTCATCCTTCTGGAGTGAATTTTCAGCCTGGAATTCATATGCATTTGTACCGTGCAGAATGTAAGTACCTGCTCGGGGGTTGTGTCATAGAAGCAACTTTCCTGCAGGAGCTTATTGGAACATTCATTGTTTGGCTAACTTCTTTGGGTTGGTTTTGGAAGGTCTTTCAACTTTAGCCAAATCCGCTTTCTTACGAAATTTTTTCACAGCCCTGTTTCCAAGAGCCCACAAAGAACTGCTGCTTAAAACTCTCCACATGCACATCTCCCATACTGGTGTGCTCGTTTCACTACCTGGATTTTGGTTTCCTCTTCTTTCTTTGAAATGACAAGTCTTCATTCAGCATGCTACACACAGCTTGTATCAGTTTCAGTTTGAAGCATGTTGGTGCTCTCAGAACGCTGTGTATCCTGTGTAGAGTGTGTCACTCTACAGCACTGAATACACAACTTAGAGCTCCTTTCAACACAGACACGCAAACACGTCTTTTTGGGAAAGTCCTAACTCAGGTAAATTGGAAATGTAAGGGTTTCATCGAAAACATGAAGACAATCATGCTTTTGAACTCTGCAACCGAAAGAAATGGCTTTTTGTACATGCCATTCTGAATTTCACTGCAAAATGCCCTTCTTTTCTGGTTTGTTGAAAGTTCAAAACACTTTAGGAAATAGAACGTGTTTGAAGAAGACTGATGCAGTGTGCGTTTTCCTGGATTTCAAGTGATTCGGGATACATACTCCTTGTTTTTCCACATTGTCTAAGAAACAACATGAGGCTTGCAAGAGATTGAAAAAATGCATCCTAAAACTTATGCCTGCAGTGAAAACACACGTTTCTACAAAGACTTGGAAGGAGCAAGCAAAAGAATAGTGGCTGAGAGTTCTTTCAGAGAGAAACACACGTATTTCATCCTTCTGTAGAGACGGTTAGGGTTACGATTGGATCTAGGGTAGGGTTATGTTGAGGGCTAGGGTTAGAGAGACGGTTAGGGTTACGATTGGACCTAGGGTTAGGGTTATGTTGAGGGCTAGGGTTAGAGAGAAGGTTAGGGTTACTTTTGGACCTAGGGTTAGGGTTATGTTGAGGGCTAGGGTTAGAGATATGGTTAGGGTTACGATTGGACCTAGGGTTAGGGTTATGTTGAGGGCTAGGGTTAGAGTTCCGGTTAGGGTTACACTTGAACCTAGGGTTAGGGTTATGTTGAGGGCTAGGCTTAGAGAGAAGGTTAGGGTTACAATTGGACCTAGGGTTAGGGTTATGTTGAGGGCTAGGGTTAGAGACCCGGTTAGGGTTACGATTGGACCTAGGGTTAGGGTTATGTTGAGGGCTAGGGTTAGAGAGAAGGTTAGGGTTACTTTTGGACCTAGGGTTAGGGTTATGTTGAGGGCTAGGGTTAGAGATATGGTTAGGGTTACGATTGGACCTAGGGTTAGGGTTATGTTGAGGGCTAGGGTTAGAGATATGGTTAGGGTTACGATTGGACCTAGGGTTAGGGTTATGTTGAGGGCTAGGGTTAGACATCCGGTTAGGGTTACGATTGGACCTAGGGTTAGGGTTATGTTGAGGCCCAGGGTTTGAGATCTGGTTAGGGTTAGATTGGACCTAGGGTTAGGGTTATGTTGAGGGCTAGGGTTAGAGTTCCGGTTAGGGTTACACTTGAACCTAGGGTTATCGTAACGTTGAGGGCTAGGCTTAGAGAGAAGGTTAGGGTTACAATTGGACCTAGGGTTAGGGTTATGTTGAGGGCTATGGTTAGAGATCCGGTTAGGGTTACGATTGGACCTAGGGTTAGGGTTATGTTGAGGGCTAGGATTAGAGATCATGTTAGTATTACGATTGGACATAGGGTTAGGGTTATGTTGAGGGCTAGGGTTAGAGAGAAGGTTAGGCTTACTTTTGGACCTAGGGTTACGGTTATGTTGAGGGCTAGGATAGAGATCCGGTTAGGGTTACGATTGGACCTAGGGTTAGGGTTATGTTGAGGGCTAGGGTTAGAGATCCGGTTAGGGTTACGATTGGACCTAGGGTTAGGGTTATGTTGAGGGCTAGGGTTAGAGATCCGGTTAGGGTTACAATTGGACCTAGGGTTAGGGTTATGTTGAGGGCTAGGGTTAGAGAGAAGGTTATGGTTACTATTGGACCTAGGGTTAGGGTTATGTTGAGGGCTAGGGTTAGAGATATGGTTAGGGTTACGATTGGACCTAGGGTTAGGGTTATGTTGAGGGCAAGGGTTTGAGATCTGGTTAGGGTTAGATTGGACCTAGGGTTAGGGTTATGTTGAGGGCTAGGGTTAGAGATCCGGTTAGGGTTACGATTGGACCTAGGGTTAGGGTTATGTTGAGGGCTAGGGTTAGAGATCCGGTTAGGGTTACGATTGGACCTAGGGTTAGGGTTATGTTGAGGGCTAGGGTTAGAGATCCGGTTAGGGTTACGATTGGACATAGGGTTAGGGTTATGTTGAGGGCTAGGGTTAGAGAGAAGGTTAGGGTTACTTTTGGACCTAGGGTTAGGGTTATGTTGAAGGCTAGCGTTAGAGATATGGTTAGGGTTACGATTGGACCTAGGGTTAGTGTAACGTTGAGGGCTAGGGTTAGAGAGACGGTTAGGGTTACGATTGGACCTAGGGTTAGGGTTATGTTGAGGGCTAGGGTTAGAGATATGGTTAGGGTTATGATTGGACCTAGGGTTAGGGTTATGTATAGGGCTAGGGTTAGAGATCAGGTTAGGGTTTCAATTGAACCTAGGGTTAGGGTTATGTTGAGGGCTAGGGTTAGAGAGAAGGTTAGGGTTTCAATTGGACCTAGGGTTAGGGTTATGTTGAGGGCTAGGGTTACAGATCCGGTTAGGGTTACGATTGGACCTTGGGTTAGGGTTATGTTTAGGTCTAGGGTTACAGATCCGGTTAGGGTTACGATTGGACCTTGGGTTAGGGTTATGTTGAGGGCTAGGGTTAGAGATCCAGTTAGTATTACGATTGGACCTAGGGTTAGGGTTATGTTGAGGGCTAGGGTTAGAGATCAGGTTAGGGTTAAGATTGGACCTAGGGTTATAGTGATGTTGAGGGCTAGGGTATTCCAGTAGTGAAAACACACATTTCTATAAAGACTTTGAAGCAGCAAGCTAAAGCCTTGTGGCTGAGTGTTCTTTCATAGAGAAACATGCATTTCATCCTTCTGGAGTGAATTTTCATGCTGGAGTTCATATGCATTTTATACTGTGCAGAATGTAGCTACCTGCTGGGGGTTGTGTCATAGAAGCACCTTTTCTGCAGGAGCTTATTGGAACATTCATTGTTTGGCTAAGTTATTTAGGGTTGGTTTTGGAAGGTCTTTCAACCTTGGCCAAATCACGCTTCGTACGCAAGCTTTTAATACCGCTGTTTCCAAGTGTCCACAAACAGCTGCTGCTTGAAACTGTCCACATGCACATCTCGTTTACTGGGTGCTCGTTTCACTACCTGGATTTTGGTTTCCTCTTCTTTCTTTGAAATGACAAGTCTTCATTCAGCATTCTACACACACCTTGTACCAGCTTCAGTTTGAAGCATGTTGGTGCTCTCAAAACGCTGTGTAACCTATGTAGAGTGTGTTACTCTCCAGCACTGAATACACAACTTAGAGCTCCTTTCACCACAGGCACGCAAACACATCTTTTTGTGAAAGTCCTACTTCAGGTCCCTTGGAAATGTAAGGGTTTCATGGAGGACATGAAGTCAATCATGCTTTTGCACTCTACTACCAATAGAAATGACCTCTTGTACATGCCTGACTGAGTTTCACTGCAAAATGCCCTTGTTTTCTGGTTTCTTGAATGTTCTCAACACATTAGGAGAAAGAGCGTGTTTGAGCAAGATCTATGCAGTGTGCGTTTCCCTAGATTTCAAGTGATTTGGGAAATATAATCCTTATTTTTCCACATTGTGAAAGAAACATGAGGCTTGCAAGAGATTGAAAAAATGCATCCCAAAACGTACTCCAGCGGTGAAAGCACACGTTTCTACAAAGACTTTGAAGTAGCAAGTAAAAGCCAATGGCTGAGTGTTCTTTCAGAGAGAAACATACACATTTCATCCTTCTGGAGTGAATTTTCAGCCTGGAATTCATATGCATTTGTACCGTGCAGAATGTAAGTACCTGCTCGGGGGTTGTGTCATAGAAGCAACTTTCCTGCAGGAGCTTATTGGAACATTCATTGTTTGGCTAACTTCTTTGGGTTGGTTTTGGAAGGTCTTTCAACTTTAGCCAAATCCGCTTTCTTACGAAATTTTTTCACAGCCCTGTTTCCAAGAGCCCACAAAGAACTGCTGCTTAAAACTCTCCACATGCACATCTCCCATACTGGTGTGCTCGTTTCACTACCTGGATTTTGGTTTCCTCTTCTTTCTTTGAAATGACAAGTCTTCATTCAGCATGCTACACACAGCTTGTATCAGTTTCAGTTTGAAGCATGTTGGTGCTCTCAAAACGCTGTGTATCCTGGGTAGAGTGTGTCACTCTACAGCACTGAATACACAACTTAGAGCTCCTTTCACCACAGACACGCAAACACGTCTTTTTGGGAAAGTCCTAACTCAGGTAAATTGGAAATGTAAGGGTTTCATCGAAAACATGAAGACAATCATGCTTTTGAACTCTGCAACCGAAAGAAATGGCTTTTTGTACATGCCATTCTGAATTTCACTGCAAAATGCCCTTTTTTTCTGGTTTGTTGAAAGTTCAAAACACTTTAGGAAATAGAACGTGTTTGAAGAAGACTGATGCAGTGTGCGTTTTCCTGGATTTCAAGTGATTCGGGATACATACTCCTTGTTTTTCCACATTGTCTAAGAAACAACATGAGGCTTGCAAGAGATTGAAAAAATGCATCCTAAAACTTATGCCTGCAGTGAAAACACACGTTTCTACAAAGACTTGGAAGGGGCAAGCAAAAGAATAGTGGCTGAGAGTTCTTTCAGAGAGAAACACACGTATTTCATCCTTCTGTAGAGACGGTTAGGGTTACGATTGGACCTAGGGTAGGGTTATGTTGAGGGCTAGGGTTAGAGAGACGGTTAGGGTTACGATTGGACCTAGGGTTAGGCTTATGTTGAGGGCTAGGGTTAGAGAGAAGGTTAGGGTTACTTTTGGACCTAGGGTTAGGGTTATGTTGAGGGCTGGGGTTAGAGATATGGTTAGGGTTACGATTGGACCTAGGGTTAGGGTTATGTTGAGGGCTAGGGTTAGAGATATGGTTAGGGTTACGATTGGACCTAGGGTTAGGGTTATGTTGAGGCCCAGGGTTTGAGATCTGGTTAGGGTTAGATTGGACCTAGGGTTAGGGCTATGTTGAGGGCTTGGGTTAGAGATCAGGTTAGTATTACGATTGGACCTAGGGTTAGGGTTATGTTTAGGGCTGGGGATACAGATCCGGTTAGGGTTACGATTGGAGCTAGGGGTAGGGTTATGTTGAGGGCTAGGGTTAGTGATCAGGTTAGTATTACGATTGGACCTAAGGTTAAGGTTATGTTGAGGGCTAGGGTTCAGATCCGGTTACGGTTACGATTGGACCTAGGGTTAGCGTAACGTTGAGGGCTAGGGTTAGAGAGACGGTTAGGGTTACGATTGGACCTAGGGTTAGGGTTATGTTGAGGGCTAGGGTTAGAGATATGGTTAGGGTTATGATTGGACCTAGGGTTAGGGTTATGTATAGGGCTAGGGTTAGAGATCAGGTTAGGGTTACGATTGGACCTAGGGTTAGGGTTATGTTGAGGGCTAGGGTTAGAGAGAAGTTTAGGGTTTCAATTGGACCGAGGGTTAGGGTTATGTTGAGGGCTAGGGTTACAGATCCGGTTAGGGTTACGATTGGACCTAGGGTTAGGGTTATGTTTAGGGCTAGGGTTAGAGATCCGGTTAGGGTTACTATTGGACGTAGGGTTAGGGTTATGTTGAGGGCTAGGGTTAGAGATCCGGTTAGTATTACGATTGGACCTAGGGTTAGGGTTATGTTGAGGGCTAGAGTTACAGATCCGGTTAGGGTTACGATTTGACCTAGGGTTAGGGTTATGTTTAGGGCTAGGGTTAGAGATCCGGTTAGGGTTACTATTGGACGTAGGGTTAGGGTTATCTTGAGGGCTAGGGTTAGAGTTCCGGTTAGGGTTACGTTTGGACCTAGGGTTAGGGTTATGTTGAGGGCTAGGGTTAGAGATCAGGTTAGGGTTAAGATTTGACCTAGGGTTATAGTGATGTTGAGGGCTAGGGTATTCCAGCAGTGAAAACACACATTTCTATAAAGACTTTGAAGCAGCAAGCTAAAGCCTTGTGGCTGAGTGTTCTTTCATAGAGAAACATGCATTTCATCCTTCTGGAGTGAATTTTCATGCTGGAGTTCATATTTATTTTATACTGTGCAGAATGTAGCTACCTGCTGGGGGTTGTGTCATAGAAGCACCTTTTCTGCAGGAGCTTATTGGAACATTCATTGTTTGGCTAAGTTATTTAGGGTTGGTTTTGGAAGGTCTTTCAACCTTGGCCAAATCCCGCTTCGTACGCAAGTTTTTAATACCGCTGTTTCCAAGTGTCCACAAACAGCTGCTGCTTGAAACTGTCCACATGCACATTTCGTATACTGGGTGCTCGTTTCACTACCTGGATTTTGGTTTCCTCTTCTTTCTTTGAAATGACAAGTCTTCATTCAGCATTCTACACACACCTTGTACCAGCTTCAGTTTGAAGCATGTTGGTGCTCTCAAAACGCTGTGTAACCTATGTAGAGTGTGTTACTCTCCAGCACTGAACACAACTTAGAGCTCCTTTCACCACAGGCACGCAAACACATCTTTTTGTGAAAGTCCTACTTCAGGTCCCTTGGAAATGTAAGGGTTTCATGGAGAACATGAAGTCAATCATGCTTTTGCACTCTACTACCAATAGAAATGACCTCTTGTACATGCCTGACTGAGTTTCACTGCAAAATGCCCTTGTTTTCTGGTTTCTTGAATGTTCTCAACACATTAGGAGAAAGAGCGTGTTTGAGCAAGATCTATGCAGTGTGCGTTTCCCTAGATTTAAAGTGATTTGGGAAATATAATCCTTATTTTTCCACATTGTGAAAGAAACATGAGGCTTGCAAGAGATTGAAAAAATGCATCCCAAAACGTACTCCAGCGGTGAAAGCACACGTTTCTACAAAGACTTTGAAGTAGCAAGTAAAAGCCAATGGCTGAGTGTTCTTTCAGAGAGAAACATACACATTTCATCCTTCTGGAGTGAATTTTCAGCCTGGAATTCATATGCATTTGTACCGTGCAGAATGTAAGTACCTGCTCGGGGGTTGTGTCATAGAAGCAACTTTCCTGCAGGAGCTTATTGGAACATTCATTGTTTGGCTAACTTCTTTGGGTTGGTTTTGGAAGGTCTTTCAACTTTAGCCAAATCCGCTTTCTTATGAAATTTTTTCACAGCCCTGTTTCCAAGAGCCCACAAAGAACTGCTGCTTAAAACTCTCCACATGCACATCTCCCATACTGGTGTGCTCGTTTCACTACCTGGATTTTGGTTTCCTCTTCTTTCTTTGAAATTACAAGCCCTCTTTCTGCATGCTACACACACCTTGTAGCAGTTTAGTTTGCAGCATATTGGTGCTCTTAAAACGCTGAGTAACCTGTGTAGAGTGTGTCAATCTCCAGCACTGAATACACAACTTAGAGCTCCTTTCACCACAGACACGCAAACACATCTTTTTGTAAAAGTCCTACTTCTTTACTCTTGGAAATGTAAGGGTTTCATCGAGAACTTGAAGTCAATCATGCTTTTGCACTCTGCAACCAATAGGAATGAACTCTTGTACATACCCGTCTGAATTTCAGTGCAAAATGCCCTTCTTTTCTGGTTTGTTGAAAGTTCACAACACATTAGGAGATAGAGCGTGTTTGAAGAAGACTGATGCAGTGTGCGTTTTCCTTTATTTCTTGTGATTTGGGAAACATAATCCGTGATTTTCCACATTGTCTAAGAAACAACATGAGGCTTGCAAGAGATTGAAACAATGCATCCTAAAACTTATTCCAGCAGTGAAAACACACGGTTCTACAAAGACTTGGAAGGAGCAAGCAAAAGAATAGTGGCTGAGTGTCCTTTCAGAGAGAAACACATGCATTTCATCCTTCTGGGTGAGTTTTCTTGCTGGAATTCATATGCATTTTGTACTGTGCAGAATGTAGCTACCTGCTCGGGGGTTGTGTCATAGATGCACCTTTCCTGTAGGAGCTTATTGGAACTTTCATTGTTTGGCTAAGTTATTTAGGGTTGGTTTTGGAAGGTCTTTCAACTTTGGCCAAATCCGCTTTGTACGAAAGTTTTTCACAGCCCTGTTTCCAAGTGTCCACAAAGAGCTGCTGCTTGAAAGTGTCCACATGCACATCTCCCATACTGGTGTGCTCGTTTCACTACCTGGATTTTGGTTTCCTCTTCTTTCTTTGAAATGACAAGTCTTCATTCAGCATGCTACACACAGCTTGTAGCAGTTTCAGTTTGAAGCATGTTGGTGCTCTCAAAACGCTGTGTATCCTGTGTAGAGTGTGTCACTCTACAGCACTGAATACACAACTTAGAGCTCCTTTCAACACAGACACGCAAACACGTCTTTTTGGGAAAGTCCTAACTCAGGTAAATTGGAAATGTAAGGGTTTCATCGAAAACATGAAGACAATCATGCTTTTGAACTCTGCAACCGAAAGAAATGGCTTTTTGTACATGCCATTCTGAATTTCACTGCAAAATGCCCTTCTTTTCTGGTTTGTTGAAAGTTCAAAACACTTTAGGAAATAGAACGTGTTTGAAGAAGACTGATGCAGTGTGCGTTTTCCTGGATTTCAAGTGATTCGGGATACATACTCCTTGTTTTTTCCACATTGTCTAAGAAACAACATGAGGCTTGCAAGAGATTGAAAAAATGCATCCTAAAACTTATGCCTGCAGTGAAAACACACGTTTCTACAAAGACTTGGAAGGAGCAAGCAAAAGAATAGTGGCTGAGAGTTCTTTCAGAGAGAAACACACGTATTTCATCCTTCTGTAGAGACGGTTAGGGTTACGATTGGACCTAGGGTAGGGTTATGTTGAGGGCTAGGGTTAGAGATCAGGTTAGGGTTAAGATTGGACCTAGGGTTATAGTGATGTTGAGGGCTAGGGTATTCCAGCAGTGAAAACACACATTTCTATAAAGACTTTGAAGCAGCAAGCTAAAGCCTTGTGGCTGAGTGTTCTTTCATAGAGAAACATGCATTTCATCCTTCTGGAGTGAATTTTCATGCTGGAGTTCATATGCATTTTATACTGTGCAGAATGTAGCTACCTGCTGGGGGTTGTGTCATAGAAGCACCTTTTCTGCAGGAGCTTTTTGGAACATTCATTGTTTGGCTAAGTTATTTAGGGTTGGTTTTGGAAGGTCTTTCAACCTTGGCCAAATCCCGCTTCGTACGCAAGTTTTTAATACCGCTGTTTCCAAGTGTCCACAAACAGCTGCTGCTTGAAACTGTCCACATGCACATCTCGTATACTGGGTGCTCGTTTCACTACCTGGATTTTGGTTTCCTCTTCTTTCTTTGAAATGACAAGTCTTCATTCAGCATTCTACACACACCTTGTACCAGCTTCAGTTTGAAGCATGTTGGTGCTCTCAAAACGCTGTGTAACCTATGTAGAGTGTGTTACTCTCCAGCACTGAATACACAACTTAGAGCTCCTTTCACCACAGGCACGCAAACACATCTTTTTGTGAAAGTCCTACTTCAGGTCCCTTGGAAATGTAAGGGTTTCATGGAGGACATGAAGTCAATCATGCTTTTGCACTCTACTACCAATAGAAATGACCTCTTGTACATGCCTGACTGAGTTTCACTGCAAAATGCCCTTGTTTTCTGGTTTCTTGAATGTTCTCAACACATCAGGAGAAAGAGCGTGTTTGAGCAAGATCTATGCAGTGTGCGTTTCCCTAGATTTCAAGTGATTTGGGAAATATAATCCTTATTTTTCCACATTGTGAAAGAAACATGAGGCTTGCAAGAGATTGAAAAAATGCATCCCAAAACGTACTCCAGCGGTGAAAGCACACGTTTCTACAAAGACTTTGAAGTAGCAAGTAAAAGCCAATGGCTGAGTGTTCTTTCAGAGAGAAACATACACATTTCATCCTTCTGGAGTGAATTTTCAGCCTGGAATTCATATGCATTTGTACCGTGCAGAATGTAAGTACCTGCTCGGGGGTTGTGTCATAGAAGCAACTTTCCTGCAGGAGCTTATTGGAACATTCATTGTTTGGCTAACTTCTTTGGGTTGGTTTTGGAAGGTCTTTCAACTTTAGCCAAATCCGCTTTCTTATGAAATTTTTTCACAGCCCTGTTTCCAAGAGCCCACAAAGAACTGCTGCTTAAAACTCTCCACATGCACATCTCCCATACTGGTGTGCTCGTTTCACTACCTGGATTTTGGTTTCCTCTTCTTTCTTTGAAATTACAAGCCCTCTTTCTGCATGCTACACACACCTTGTAGCAGTTTAGTTTGCAGCATATTGGTGCTCCTAAAACGCTGAGTAACCTGTGTAGAGTGTGTCAATCTCCAGCACTGAATACACAACTTAGAGCTCCTTTCACCACAGACACGCAAACACATCTTTTTGTAAAAGTCCTACTTCTTTACTCTTGGAAATGTAAGGGTTTCATCGAGAACTTGAAGTCAATCATGCTTTTGCACTCTGCAACCAATAGGAATGAACTCTTGTACATACCCGTCTGAATTTCAGTGCAAAATGCCCTTCTTTTCTGGTTTGTTGAAAGTTCACAACACATTAGGAGATAGAGCGTGTTTGAAGAAGACTGATGCAGTGTGCGTTTTCCTTTATTTCTTGTGATTTGGGAAACATAATCCGTGATTTTCCACATTGTCTAAGAAACAACATGAGGCTTGCAAGAGATTGAAACAATGCATCCTAAAACTTATTCCAGCAGTGAAAACACACGGTTCTACAAAGACTTGGAAGGAGCAAGCAAAAGAATAGTGGCTGAGTGTCCTTTCAGAGAGAAACACATGCATTTCATCCTTCTGGGTGAGTTTTCTTACTGGAATTCATATGCATTTTGTACTGTGCAGAATGTAGCTACCTGCTCGGGGGTTGTGTCATAGATGCACCTTTCCTGTAGGAGCTTATTGGAACTTTCATTGTTTGGCTAAGTTATTTAGGGTTGGTTTTGGAAGGTCTTTCAACTTTGGCCAAATCCGCTTTGTACGAAAGTTTTTCACAGCCCTGTTTCCAAGTGTCCACAAAGAGCTGCTGCTTGAAAGTGTCCACATGCACATCTCCCATACTGGTGTGCTCGTTTCACTACCTGGATTTTGGTTTCCTCTTCTTTCTTTGAAATGACAAGTCTTCATTCAGCATGCTACACACAGCTTGTAGCAGTTTCAGTTTGAAGCATGTTGGTGCTCTCAAAACGCTGTGTATCCTGTGTAGAGTGTGTCACTCTACAGCACTGAATACACAACTTAGAGCTCCTTTCAACACAGACACGCAAACACGTCTTTTTGGGAAAGTCCTAACTCAGGTAAATTGGAAATGTAAGGGTTTCATCGAAAACATGAAGACAATCATGCTTTTGAACTCTGCAACCGAAAGAAATGGCTTTTTGTACATGCCATTCTGAATTTCACTGCAAAATGCCCTTCTTTTCTGGTTTGTTGAAAGTTCAAAACACTTTAGGAAATAGAACGTGTTTGAAGAAGACTGATGCAGTGTGCGTTTTCCTGGATTTCAAGTGATTCGGGATACATACTCCTTGTTTTTTCCACATTGTCTAAGAAACAACATGAGGCTTGCAAGAGATTGAAAAAATGCATCCTAAAACTTATGCCTGCAGTGAAAACACACGTTTCTACAAAGACTTGGAAGGAGCAAGCAAAAGAATAGTGGCTGAGAGTTCTTTCAGAGAGAAACACACGTATTTCATCCTTCTGTAGAGACGGTTAGGGTTACGATTGGACCTAGGGTAGGGTTATGTTGAGGGCTAGGGTTAGAGAGACGGTTAGGGTTACGATTGGACCTAGGGTTAGGGTTATGTTGAGGGCTAGGGTTAGAGAGAAGGTTAGGGTTACTTTTGGACCTAGGGTTAGGGTTATGTTGAGGGCTAGGGTTAGAGATATGGTTAGGGTTACGATTGGACCTAGGGTTAGGGTTATGTTGAGGGCTAGGGTTAGAGTTCCGGTTAGGGTTACACTTGAACCTAGGGTTAGGGTTATGTTGAGGGCTAGGCTTAGAGAGAAGGTTAGGGTTACAATTGGACCTAGGGTTAGGGTTATGTTGAGGGCAAGGGTTAGAGACCCGGTTAGGGTTACGATTGGACCTAGGGTTAGGGTTATGTTGAGGGCTAGGGTTAGAGAGAAGGTTAGGGTTACTTTTGGACCTAGGGTTAGGGTTATGTTGAGGGCTAGGGTTAGAGATATGGGTAGGGTTACGATTGGACCTAGGGTTAGGGTTATGTTGAGGGCTAGGTTTAGAGATCCGGTTAGGGTTACGATTGGACCTAGGGTTAGGGTTATGTCGAGGGCTAGGGTTAGAGATCCGGTTAGGGTTACGATTGGACATAGGGTTAGGGTTATGTTGAGGGCTAGGGTTAGAGAGAAGGTTAGGGTTACTTTTGGACCTAGGGTTAGGGTTATGTTTAGGGCTAGGGATACAGATCCGGTTAGGGTTACGATTGGACCTAGGGTTAGGGTTATGTATAGGGCTAGAGTTAGAGATCAGGTTAGGGTTACGATTGGACCTAGGGTTAGGGTTATGTTGAGGGCTAGGGTTAGAGAGAAGGTTAGGGTTTTAATTGGACCTAGGGTTAGGGTTATGTTGAGGGCTAGGGTTAGAGATCCGGTTAGGGTTACTATTGGACGTAGGGTTAGGGTTATATTGAGGGCTAGGCTTAGAGATCCGGTTAGGGTTACGGTTGGACCTAGGGTTAGGGTTATGTTGAGGGCTAGGGTTAGAGATCAGGTTAGGGTTAAGATTGGACCTAGGGTTATAGTGATGTTGAGGGCTAGGGTATTCCAGCAGTGAAAACACACATTTCTATAAAGACTTTGAAGCAGCAAGCTAAAGCCTTGTGGCTGAGTGTTCTTTCATAGAGAAACATGCATTTCATCCTTCTGGAGTGAATTTTCATGCTGGAGTTCATATGCATTTTATACTGTGCAGAATGTAGCTACCTGCTGGGGGTTGTTTCATAGAAGCACCTTTTCTGCAGGAGATTATTGGAACATTCATTGTTTGGCTAAGTTATTTAGGGTTGGTTTTGGAAGGTCTTTCAACCTTGGCCATATCCCGCTTCGTACGCAAGTTTTTAATACCGCTGTTTCCAAGTGTCCACAAACAGCTGCTGATTGAAACTGTCCACATGCACATCTCGTATACTGGTGTGCTCGTTTCACTACCTGGATTTTGGTTTCCTCTTCTTTCTTTGAAATGACAAGTCTTCATTCAGCATTCTACACACACCTTGTACCAGCTTCAGTTTGAAGCATGTTGGTGCTCTCAAAACGCTGTGTAACCTATGTAGAGTGTGTTACTCTCCAGCACTGAATACACAACTTAGAGCTCCTTTCACCACAGGCACGCAAACACATCTTTTTGTGAAAGTCTTACTTCAGGTCCCTTGGAAATGTAAGGGTTTCATGGAGAACATGAAGTCAATCATGCTTTTGCACTCTACTACCAATAGAAATGACCTCTTGTACATTCCTGACTGAGTTTCACTGCAAAATGCCCTTGTTTTCTGGTTTCTTGAATGTTCTCAACACATTAGGGGAAAGAGCGTGTTTGAGCAAGATCGATGCAGTGTGCGTTTCCCTAGATTTCAAGTGATTTGGGAAATATAATCCTTATTTTTCCACATTGTGAAAGAAACATGAGGCTTGCAAGAGATTGAAAAAATGCATCCCAAAACGTACTCCAGCGGTGAAAGCACACGTTTCTACAAAGACTTTGAAGTAGCAAGTAAAAGCCAATGGCTGAGTGTTCTTTCAGAGAGAAACATACACATTTCATCCTTCTGGAGTGAATTTTCAGCCTGGAATTCATATGCATTTGTACCGTGCAGAATGTAACTACCTGCTCGGGGGTTGTGTCATAGAAGCAACTTTCCTGCAGGAGCTTATTGGAACATTCATTGTTTGGCTAACTTCTTTGGGTTGGTTTTGGAAGGTCTTTCAACTTTAGCCAAATCCGCTTTCTTACGAAATTTTTTCACAGCCCTGTTTCCAAGAGCCCACAAAGAACTGCTGCTTAAAACTCTCCACATGCACATCTCCCATACTGGTGTGCTCGTTTCACTACCTGGATTTTGGTTTCCTCTTCTTTCTTTGAAATTACAAGCCCTCTTTCTGCATGCTACACACACCTTGTAGCAGTTTCAGTTTGCAGCATATTGGTGCTCTTAAAACGCTGAGTAACCTGTGTAGAGTGTGTCAATCTCCAGCACTGAATACACAACTTAGAGCTCCTTTCACCACAGACACGCAAACACATCTTTTTGTAAAAGTCCTACTTCTTTACTCTTGGAAATGTAAGGGTTTCATCGAGAACTTGAAGTCAATCATGCTTTTGCACTCTGCAACCAATAGGAATGAACTCTTGTACATACCCGTCTGAATTTCAGTGCAAAATGCCCTTCTTTTCTGGTTTGTTGAAAGTTCACAACACATTAGGAGATAGAGCGTGTTTGAAGAAGACTGATGCAGTGTGCGTTTTCCTTTATTTCTTGTGATTTGGGAAACATAATCCGTGATTTTCCACATTGTCTAAGAAACAACATGAGGCTTGCAAGAGATTGAAACAATGCATCCTAAAACTTATTCCAGCAGTGAAAACACACGGTTCTACAAAGACTTGGAAGGAGCAAGCAAAAGAATAGTGGCTGAGTGTCCTTTCAGAGAGAAACACATGCATTTCATCCTTCTGGAGTGAGTTTTCTTGCTGGAATTCATATGCATTTTGTACTGTGCAGAATGTAGCTACCTGCTCGGGGGTTGTGTCATAGATGCACCTTTCCTGTAGGAGCTTATTGGAACTTTCATTGTTAGGCTAAGTTATTTAGGGTTGGTTTTGGAAGGTCTTTCAACTTTGGCCAAATCCGCTTTGTACGAAAGTTTTTCACAGCCCTGTTTCCAAGTGTCCACAAAGAGCTGCTGCTTGAAAGTGTCCACATGCACATCTCCCGTACTGGAGTGCTCGTTTCACTACCTGGATTTTGGTTTCCTCTTCTTTCTTTGAAATGACAAGTCTTCATTCAGCATGCTACACACAGCTTGTAGCAGTTTCAGTTTGAAGCATGTTGGTGCTCTCAAAAGGCTGTGTATCCTGTGTAGAGTGTGTCACTATACAGCACTGAATACAAAACTTAGAGCTCCTTTCAACACAGACACGCAAACACGTCTTTTTGGGAAAGTCCTAACTCAGGTAAATTGGAAATGTAAGGGTTTGATCGAAAACATGAAGACAATCATGCTTTTGAACTCTGCAACCGAAAGAAATGGCTTTTTGTACATGCCATTCTGAATTTCACTGCAAAATGCCCTTCTTCTCTGGTTTGTGAAAGTTCAAAACACTTTAGGAAATAGAACGTGTTTGAAGAAGACTGATGCAGTGTGCGTTTTCCTGGATTTCAAGTGATTCGGGATACATACTCCTTGTTTTTCCACATTGTCTAAGAAACAATATGAGGCTTGCAAGAGATTGAAAAAATGCATCCTAAAACTTATGCCTGCAGTGAAAACACACGTTTCTACAAAGACTTGGAAGGAGCAAGCAAAAGAATAGTGGCTGCGAGTTCTTTCAGAGAGAAACACACGTATTTCATCCTTCTGTAGAGACGGTTAGGGTTACGATTGGACCTAGGGTAGGGTTATGTTGAGGGCTAGGGTTAGAGAGAAGGTTAGGGTTACTATTGGACCTAGGGTTAGGGTTATGTTGAGGGCTAGGGTTAGAGATATGGTTAGGGTTACGATTGGACCTAGGGTTAGGGTTATGTTGAGGGCAAGGGTTTGAGATCTGGTTAGGGTTAGATTGGACCTAGGGTTAGGGTTATGTTGAGGGCTAGGGTTAGAGATCCGGTTAGGGTTACGATTGGACCTAGGGTTAGGGTTATGTTGAGGGCTAGGGTTAGAGATCCGGTTAGGGTTACGATTGGACCTAGGGTTAGGGTTATGTTGAGGGCTAGGGTTAGAGATCCGGTTAGGGTTACGATTGGACATAGGGTTAGGGTTATGTTGAGGGCTAGGGTTAGAGAGAAGGTTAGGGTTACTTTTGGACCTAGGGTTAGGGTTATGTTGAAGGCTAGCGTTAGAGATATGGTTAGGGTTACGATTGGACCTAGGGTTAGTGTCACGTTGAGGGCTAGGGTTAGAGAGACGGTTAGGGTTACGATTGGACCTAGGGTTAGGGTTATGTTGAGGGCTAGGGTTAGAGATATGGTTAGGGTTATGATTGGACCTAGGGTTAGGGTTATGTATAGGGCTAGGGTTAGAGATCAGGTTAGGGTTTCAATTGAACCTAGGGTTAGGGTTATGTTGAGGGCTAGGGTTAGAGAGAAGGTTAGGGTTTCAATTGGACCTAGGGTTAGGGTTATGTTGAGGGCTAGGGTTACAGATCCGGTTAGGGTTACGATTGGACCTTGGGTTAGGGTTATGTTTAGGTCTAGGGTTACAGATCCGGTTAGGGTTACGATTGGACCTTGGGTTAAGGTTATGTTGAGGGCTAGGGTTAGAGATCCAGTTAGTATTACGATTGGACCTAGGGTTAGGGTTATGTTGAGGGCTAGGGTTAGAGATCAGGTTAGGGTTAAGGTTGGACCTAGGGTTATAGTGATGTTGAGGGCTAGGGTATTCCAGTAGTGAAAACACACATTTCTATAAAGACTTTGAAGCAGCAAGCTAAAGCCTTGTGGCTGAGTGTTCTTTCATAGAGAAACATGCATTTCATCCTTCTGGAGTGAATTTTCATGCTGGAGTTCATATGCATTTTATACTGTGCAGAATGTAGCTACCTGCTGGGGGTTGTGTCATAGAAGCACCTTTTCTGCAGGAGCTTATTGGAACATTCATTGTTTGGCTAAGTTATTTAGGGTTGGTTTTGGAAGGTCTTTCAACCTTGGCCAAATCACGCTTCGTACGCAAGCTTTTAATACCGCTGTTTCCAAGTGTCCACAAACAGCTGCTGCTTTAAACTGTCCACATGCACATCTCGTTTACTGGGTGCTCGTTTCACTACCTGGATTTTGGTTTCCTCTTCTTTCTTTGAAATGACAAGTCTTCATTCAGCATTCTACACACACCTTGTACCAGCTTCAGTTTGAAGCATGTTGGTGCTCTCAAAACGCTGTGTAACCTATGTAGAGTGTGTTACTCTCCAGCACTGAATACACAACTTAGAGCTCCTTTCACCACAGGCACGCAAACACATCTTTTTGTGAAAGTCCTACTTCAGGTCCCTTGGAAATGTAAGGGTTTCATGGAGGACATGAAGTCAATCATGCTTTTGCACTCTACTACCAATAGAAATGACCTCTTGTACATGCCTGACTGAGTTTCACTGCAAAATGCCCTTGTTTTCTGGTTTCTTGAATGTTCTCAACACATAAGGAGAAAGAGCGTGTTTGAGCAAGATCTATGCAGTGTACGTTTCCCTAGATTTCAAGTGATTTGGGAAATATAATCCTTATTTTTCCACATTGTGAAAGAAACATGAGGCTTGCAAGAGATTGAAAAAATGCATCCCAAAACGTACTCCAGCGGTGAAAGCACACGTTTCTACAAAGACTTTGAAGTAGCAAGTAAAAGCCAATGGCTGAGTGTTCTTTCAGAGAGAAACATACACATTTCATCCTTCTGGAGTGAATTTTCAGCCTGGAATTCATATGCATTTGTACCGTGCAGAATGTAAGTACCTGCTCGGGGGTTGTGTCATAGAAGCAACTTTCCTGCAGGAGCTTATTGGAACATTCATTGTTTGGCTAACTTCTTTGGGTTGGTTTTGGAAGGTCTTTCAACTTTAGCCAAATCCGCTTTCTTACGAAATTTTTTCACAGCCCTGTTTCCAAGAGCCCACAAAGAACTGCTGCTTAAAACTCTCCACATGCACATCTCCCATACTGGTGTGCTCGTTTCACTACCTGGATTTTGGTTTCCTCTTCTTTCTTTGAAATGACAAGTCTTCATTCAGCATGCTACACACAGCTTGTATCAGTTTCAGTTTGAAGCATGTTGGTGCTCTCAGAACGCTGTGTATCCTGTGTAGAGTGTGTCACTCTACAGCACTGAATACACAACTTAGAGCTCCTTTCAACACAGACACGCAAACACGTCTTTTTGGGAAAGTCCTAACTCAGGTAAATTGGAAATGTAAGGGTTTCATCGAAAACATGAAGACAATCATGCTTTTGAACTCTGCAACCGAAAGAAATGGCTTTTTGTACATGCCATTCTGAATTTCACTGCAAAATGCCCTTCTTTTCTGGTTTGTTGAAAGTTCAAAACACTTTAGGAAATAGAACGTGTTTGAAGAAGACTGATGCAGTGTGCGTTTTCCTGGATTTCAAGTGATTCGGGATACATACTCCTTGTTTTTCCACATTGTCTAAGAAACAACATGAGGCTTGCAAGAGATTGAAAAAATGCATCCTAAAACTTATGCCTGCAGTGAAAACACACGTTTCTACAAAGACTTGGAAGGAGCAAGCAAAAGAATAGTGGCTGAGAGTTCTTTCAGAGAGAAACACACGTATTTCATCCTTCTGTAGAGACGGTTAGGGTTACGATTGGATCT
The DNA here is from genome assembly GCF_054644295.1 of Miniopterus natalensis. Classification (NCBI taxonomy): domain Eukaryota; kingdom Metazoa; phylum Chordata; class Mammalia; order Chiroptera; family Miniopteridae; genus Miniopterus; species Miniopterus natalensis. The sequence goes on along the minus strand of NC_142085.1, from coordinate 1,709,663 downwards.
AGGGTAGGGTTATGTTGAGGGCTAGGGTTAGAGAGACGGTTAGGGTTACGATTGGACCTAGGGTTAGGGTTATGTTGAGGGCTAGGGTTAGAGAGAAGGTTAGGGTTACTTTTGGACCTAGGGTTAGGGTTATGTTGAGGGCTAGGGTTAGAGATATGGTTAGGGTTACGATTGGACCTAGGGTTAGGGTTATGTTGAGGGCTAGGGTTAGAGTTCCGGTTAGGGTTACACTTGAACCTAGGGTTAGGGTTATGTTGAGGGCTAGGCTTAGAGAGAAGGTTAGGGTTACAATTGGACCTAGGGTTAGGGTTATGTTGAGGGCTAGGGTTAGAGACCCGGTTAGGGTTACGATTGGACCTAGGGTTAGGGTTATGTTGAGGGCTAGGGTTAGAGAGAAGGTTAGGGTTACTTTTGGACCTAGGGTTAGGGTTATGTTGAGGGCTAGGGTTAGAGATATGGTTAGGGTTACGATTGGACCTAGGATTAGGGTTATGTTGAGGGCTAGGGTTAGAGATATGGTTAGGGTTACGATTGGACCTAGGGTTAGGGTTATGTTGAGGGCTAGGGTTAGACATCCGGTTAGGGTTACGATTGGACCTAGGGTTAGGGTTATGTTGAGGCCCAGGGTTTGAGATCTGGTTAGGGTTAGATTGGACCTAGGGTTAGGGTTATGTTGAGGGCTAGGGTTAGAGTTCCGGTTAGGGTTACACTTGAACCTAGGGTTATCGTAACGTTGAGGGCTAGGCTTAGAGAGAAGGTTAGGGTTACAATTGGACCTAGGGTTAGGGTTATGTTGAGGGCTATGGTTAGAGATCCGGTTAGGGTTACGATTGGACCTAGGGTTAGGGTTATGTTGAGGGCTAGGATTAGAGATCATATTAGTATTATGATTGGACATAGGGTTAGGGTTATGTTGAGGGCTAGGGTTAGAGAGAAGGTTAGGCTTACTTTTGGACCTAGGGTTACGGTTATGTTGAGGGCTAGGATAGAGATCCGGTTAGGGTTACGATTGGACCTAGGGTTAGGGTTATGTTGAGGGCTAGGGTTAGAGATCCGGTTAGGGTTACGATTGGACCTAGGGTTAGGGTTATGTTGAGGGCTAGGGTTAGAGATCCGGTTAGGGTTACAATTGGACCTAGGGTTAGGGTTATGTTGAGGGCTAGGGTTAGAGAGAAGGTTAGGGTTACTATTGGACCTAGGGTTAGGGTTATGTTGTGGGCTAGGGTTAGAGATATGGTTAGGGTTACGATTGGACCTAGGGTTAGGGTTATGTTGAGGGCAAGGGTTTGAGATCTGGTTAGGGTTAGATTGGACCTAGGGTTAGGGTTATGTTGAGGGCTAGGGTTAGAGATCCGGTTAGGGTTACGATTGGACCTAGGGTTAGGGTTATGTTGAGGGCTAGGGTTAGAGATCCGGTTAGGGTTACGATTGGACCTAGGGTTAGGGTTATGTTGAGGGCTAGGGTTAGAGATCCGGTTAGGGTTACGATTGGACATAGGGTTAGGGTTATGTTGAGGGCTAGGGTTAGAGAGAAGGTTAGGGTTACTTTTGGACCTAGGGTTAGGGTTATGTTGAAGGCTAGCGTTAGAGATATGGTTAGGGTTACGATTGGACCTAGGGTTAGTGTAACGTTGAGGGCTAGGGTTAGAGAGACGGTTAGGGTTACGATTGGACCTAGGGTTAGGGTTATGTTGAGGGCTAGGGTTAGAGATATGGTTAGGGTTATGATTGGACCTAGGGTTAGGGTTATGTATAGGGCTAGGGTTAGAGATCAGGTTAGGGTTTCAATTGAACCTAGGGTTAGGGTTATGTTGAGGGCTAGGGTTAGAGAGAAGGTAAGGGTTTCAATTGGACCTAGGGTTAGGGTTATGTTGAGGGCTAGGGTTACAGATCCGGTTAGGGTTACGATTGGACCTTGGGTTAGGGTTATGTTTAGGTCTAGGGTTACAGATCCGGTTAGGGTTACGATTGGACCTTGGGTTAGGGTTATGTTGAGGGCTAGGGTTAGAGATCCAGTTAGTATTACGATTGGACCTAGGGTTAGGGTTATGTTGAGGGCTAGGGTTAGAGATCAGGTTAGGGTTAAGATTGGACCTAGGGTTATAGTGATGTTGAGGGCTAGGGTATTCCAGTAGTGAAAACACACATTTCTATAAAGACTTTGAAGCAGCAAGCTAAAGCCTTGTGGCTGAGTGTTCTTTCATAGAGAAACATGCATTTCATCCTTCTGGAGTGAATTTTCATGCTGGAGTTCATATGCATTTTATTCTGTGCAGAATGTAGCTACCTGCTGGGGGTTGTGTCATAGAAGCACCTTTTCTGCAGGAGCTTATTGGAACATTCATTGTTTGGCTAAGTTATTTAGGGTTGGTTTTGGAAGGTCTTTCAACCTTGGCCAAATCACGCTTCGTACGCAAGCTTTTAATACCGCTGTTTCCAAGTGTCCACAAACAGCTGCTGCTTGAAACTGTCCACATGCACATCTCGTTTACTGGGTGCTCGTTTCACTACCTGGATTTTGGTTTCCTCTTCTTTCTTTGAAATGACAAGTCTTCATTCAGCATTCTACACACACCTTGTACCAGCTTCAGTTTGAAGCATGTTGGTGCTCTCAAAACGCTGTGTAACCTATGTAGAGTGTGTTACTCTCCAGCACTGAATACACAACTTAGAGCTCCTTTCACCACAGGCACGCAAACACATCTTTTTGTGAAAGTCCTACTTCAGGTCCCTTGGAAATGTAAGGGTTTCATGGAGGACATGAAGTCAATCATGCTTTTGCACTCTACTACCAATAGAAATGACCTCTTGTACATGCCTGACTGAGTTTCACTGCAAAATGCCCTTGTTTTCTGGTTTCTTGAATGTTCTCAACACATTAGGAGAAAGAGCGTGTTTGAGCAAGATCTATGCAGTGTACGTTTCCCTAGATTTCAAGTGATTTGGGAAATATAATCCTTATTTTTCCACATTGTGAAAGAAACATGAGGCTTGCAAGAGATTGAAAAAATGCATCCCAAAACGTACTCCAGCGGTGAAAGCACACGTTTCTACAAAGACTTTGAAGTAGCAAGTAAAAGCCAATGGCTGAGTGTTCTTTCAGAGAGAAACATACACATTTCATCCTTCTGGAGTGAATTTTCAGCCTGGAATTCATATGCATTTGTACCGTGCAGAATGTAAGTACCTGCTCGGGGGTTGTGTCATAGAAGCAACTTTCCTGCAGGAGCTTATTGGAACATTCATTGTTTGGCTAACTTCTTTGGGTTGGTTTTGGAAGGTCTTTCAACTTTAGCCAAATCCGCTTTCTTACGAAATTTTTTCACAGCCCTGTTTCCAAGAGCCCACAAAGAACTGCTGCTTAAAACTCTCCACATGCACATCTCCCATACTGGTGTGCTCGTTTCACTACCTGGATTTTGGTTTCCTCTTCTTTCTTTGAAATGACAAGTCTTCATTCAGCATGCTACACACAGCTTGTATCAGTTTCAGTTTGAAGCATGTTGGTGCTCTCAAAACGCTGTGTATCCTGGGTAGAGTGTGTCACTCTACAGCACTGAATACACAACTTAGAGCTCCTTTCACCACAGACACGCAAACACGTCTTTTTGGGAAAGTCCTAACTCAGGTAAATTGGAAATGTAAGGGTTTCATCGAAAACATGAAGACAATCATGCTTTTGAACTCTGCAACCGAAAGAAATGGCTTTTTGTACATGCCATTCTGAATTTCACTGCAAAATGCCCTTCTTTTCTGGTTTGTTGAAACTTCAAAACACTTTAGGAAATAGAACGTGTTTGAAGAAGACTGATGCAGTGTGCGTTTTCCTGGATTTCAAGTGATTCGGGATACATACTCCTTGTTTTTCCACATTGTCTAAGAAACAACATGAGGCTTGCAAGAGATTGAAAAAATGCATCCTAAAACTTATGCCTGCAGTGAAAACACACGTTTCTACAAAGACTTGGAAGGGGCAAGCAAAAGAATAGTGGCTGAGAGTTCTTTCAGAGAGAAACACACGTATTTCATCCTTCTGTAGAGACGGTTAGGGTTACGATTGGACCTAGGGTAGGGTTATGTTGAAGGCTAGGGTTAGAGAGACGGTTAGGGTTACGATTGGACCTAGGGTTAGGCTTATGTTGAGGGCTAGGGTTAGAGAGAAGGTTAGGGTTACTTTTGGACCTAGGGTTAGGGTTATGTTGAGGGCTGGGGTTAGAGATATGGTTAGGGTTACGATTGGACCTAGGGTTAGGGTTATGTTGAGGGCTAGGGTTAGAGATATGGTTAGGGTTACGATTGGACCTAGGGTTAGGGTTATGTTGAGGCCCAGGGTTTGAGATCTGGTTAGGGTTAGATTGGACCTAGGGTTAGGGTTATGTTGAGGGCTTGGGTTAGAGATAAGGGTAGTATTACGATTGGACCTAGGGTTAGGGTTATGTTTAGGGCTGGGGATACAGATCCGGTTAGGGTTACGATTGGAGCTAGGGGTAGGGTTATGTTGAGGGCTAGGGTTAGTGATCAGGTTAGTATTACGATTGGACCTAAGGTTAAGGTTATGTTGAGGGCTAGGGTTCAGATCCGGTTACGGTTACGATTGGACCTAGGGTTAGCGTAACGTTGAGGGCTAGGGTTAGAGAGACGGTTAGGGTTACGATTGGACCTAGGGTTAGGGTTATGTTGAGGGCTAGGGTTAGAGATATGGTTAGGGTTATGATTGGACCTAGGGTTAGGGTTATGTATAGGGCTAGGGTTAGAGATCAGGTTAGGGTTACGATTGGACCTAGGGTTAGGGTTATGTTGAGGGCTAGGGTTAGAGAGAAGGTTAGGGTTTCAATTGGACCGAGGGTTAGGGTTATGTTGAGGGCTAGGGTTACAGATCCGGTTAGGGTTACGATTGGACCTAGGGTTAGGGTTATGTTTAGGGCTAGGGTTAGAGATCCGGTTAGGGTTACTATTGGACGTAGGGTTAGGGTTATGTTGAGGGCTAGGGTTAGAGATCCGGTTAGTATTACGATTGGACCTAGGGTTAGGGTTATGTTGAGGGCTAGAGTTACAGATCCGGTTAGGGTTACGATTTGACCTAGGGTTAGGGTTATGTTTAGGGCTAGGGTTAGAGATCCGGTTAGGGTTACTATTGGACGTAGGGTTAGGGTTATCTTGAGGGCTAGGGTTAGAGTTCCGGTTAGGGTTACGGTTGGACCTAGGGTTAGGGTTATGTTGAGGGCTAGGGTTAGAGATCAGGTTAGGGTTAAGATTCGACCTAGGGTTATAGTGATGTTGAGGGCTAGGGTATTCCAGCAGTGAAAACACACATTTCTATAAAGACTTTGAAGCAGCAAGCTAAAGCCTTGTGGCTGAGTGTTCTTTCATAGAGAAACATGCATTTCATCCTTCTGGAGTGAATTTTCATGCTGGAGTTCATATGTATTTTATACTGTGCAGAATGTAGCTACCTGCTGGGGGTTGTGTCATAGAAGCACCTTTTCTGCAGGAGCTTATTGGAACATTCATTGTTTGGCTAAGTTATTTAGGGTTGGTTTTGGAAGGTCTTTCAACCTTGGCCAAATCCCGCTTCGTACGCAAGTTTTTAATACCGCTGTTTCCAAGTGTCCACAAACAGCTGCTGCTTGAAACTGTCCACATGCACATTTCGTATACTGGGTGCTCGTTTCACTACCTGGATTTTGGTTTCCTCTTCTTTCTTTGAAATGACAAGTCTTCATTCAGCATTCTACACACACCTTGTACCAGCTTCAGTTTGAAGCATGTTGGTGCTCTCAAAACGCTGTGTAACCTATGTAGAGTGTGTTACTCTCCAGCACTGAATACACAACTTAGAGCTCCTTTCACCACAGGCACGCAAACACATCTTTTTGTGAAAGTCCTACTTCAGGTCCCTTGGAAATGTAAGGGTTTCATGGAGAACATGAAGTCAATCATGCTTTTGCACTCTACTACCAATAGAAATGACCTCTTGTACATGCCTGACTGAGTTTCACTGCAAAATGCCCTTGTTTTCTGGTTTCTTGAATGTTCTCAACACATTAGGAGAAAGAGCGTGTTTGAGCAAGATCTATGCAGTGTGCGTTTCCCTAGATTTCAAGTGATTTGGGAAATATAATCCTTATTTTTCCACATTGTGAAAGAAACATGAGGCTTGCAAGAGATTGAAAAAATGCATCCCAAAACGTACTCCAGCGGTGAAAGCACACGTTTCTACAAAGACTTTGAAGTAGCAAGTAAAAGCCAATGGCTGAGTGTTCTTTCAGAGAGAAACATACACATTTCATCCTTCTGGAGTGAATTTTCAGCCTGGAATTCATATGCATTTGTACCGTGCAGAATGTAAGTACCTGCTCGGGGGTTGTGTCATAGAAGCAACTTTCCTGCAGGAGCTTATTGGAACATTCATTGTTTGGCTAACTTCTTTGGGTTGGTTTTGGAAGGTCTTTCAACTTTAGCCAAATCCGCTTTCTTATGAAATTTTTTCACAGCCCTGTTTCCAAGAGCCCACAAAGAACTGCTGCTTAAAACTCTCCACATGCACATCTCCCATACTGGTGTGCTCGTTTCACTACCTGGATTTTGGTTTCCTCTTCTTTCTTTGAAATTACAAGCCCTCTTTCTGCATGCTACACACACCTTGTAGCAGTTTAGTTTGCAGCATATTGGTGCTCTTAAAACGCTGAGTAACCTGTGTAGAGTGTGTCAATCTCCAGCACTGAATACACAACTTAGAGCTCCTTTCACCACAGACACGCAAACACATCTTTTTGTAAAAGTCCTACTTCTTTACTCTTGGAAATGTAAGGGTTTCATCGAGAACTTGAAGTCAATCATGCTTTTGCACTCTGCAACCAATAGGAATGAACTCTTGTACATACCCGTCTGAATTTCAGTGCAAAATGCCCTTCTTTTCTGGTTTGTTGAAAGTTCACAACACATTAGGAGATAGAGCGTGTTTGAAGAAGACTGATGCAGTGTGCGTTTTCCTTTATTTCTTGTGATTTGGGAAACATAATCCGTGATTTTCCACATTGTCTAAGAAACAACATGAGGCTTGCAAGAGATTGAAACAATGCATCCTAAAACTTATTCCAGCAGTGAAAACACACGGTTCTACAAAGACTTGGAAGGAGCAAGCAAAAGAATAGTGGCTGAGTGTCCTTTCAGAGAGAAACACATGCATTTCATCCTTCTGGGTGAGTTTTCTTGCTGGAATTCATATGCATTTTGTACTGTGCAGAATGTAGCTACCTGCTCGGGGGTTGTGTCATAGATGCACCTTTCCTGTAGGAGCTTATTGGAACTTTCATTGTTTGGCTAAGTTATTTAGGGTTGGTTTTGGAAGGTCTTTCAACCTTGGCCAAATCCGCTTTGTACGAAAGTTTTTCACAGCCCTGTTTCCAAGTGTCCACAAAGAGCTGCTGCTTGAAAGTGTCCACATGCACATCTCCCATACTGGTGTGCTCGTTTCACTACCTGGATTTTGGTTTCCTCTTCTTTCTTTGAAATGACAAGTCTTCATTCAGCATGCTACACACAGCTTGTAGCAGTTTCAGTTTGAAGCATGTTGGTGCTCTCAAAACGCTGTGTATCCTGTGTAGAGTGTGTCACTCTACAGCACTGAATACACAACTTAGAGCTCCTTTCAACACAGACACGCAAACACGTCTTTTTGGGAAAGTCCTAACTCAGGTAAATTGGAAATGTAAGGGTTTCATCGAAAACATGAAGACAATCATGCTTTTGAACTCTGCAACCGAAAGAAATGGCTTTTTGTACATGCCATTCTGAATTTCACTGCAAAATGCCCTTCTTTTCTGGTTTGTTGAAAGTTCAAAACACTTTAGGAAATAGAACGTGTTTGAAGAAGACTGATGCAGTGTGCGTTTTCCTGGATTTCAAGTGATTCGGGATACATACTCCTTGTTTTTTCCACATTGTCTAAGAAACAACATGAGGCTTGCAAGAGATTGAAAAAATGCATCCTAAAACTTATGCCTGCAGTGAAAACACACGTTTCTACAAAGACTTGGAAGGAGCAAGCAAAAGAATAGTGGCTGAGAGTTCTTTCAGAGAGAAACACACGTATTTCATCCTTCTGTAGAGACGGTTAGGGTTACGATTGGACCTAGGGTAGGGTTATGTTGAGGGCTAGGGTTAGAGATCAGGTTAGGGTTAAGATTGGACCTAGGGTTATAGTGATGTTGAGGGCTAGGGTATTCCAGCAGTGAAAACACACATTTCTATAAAGACTTTGAAGCAGCAAGCTAAAGCCTTGTGGCTGAGTGTTCTTTCATAGAGAAACATGCATTTCATCCTTCTGGAGTGAATTTTCATGCTGGAGTTCATATGCATTTTATACTGTGCAGAATGTAGCTACCTGCTGGGGGTTGTGTCATAGAAGCACCTTTTCTGCAGGAGCTTTTTGGAACATTCATTGTTTGGCTAAGTTATTTAGGGTTGGTTTTGGAAGGTCTTTCAACCTTGGCCAAATCCCGCTTCGTACGCAAGTTTTTAATACCGCTGTTTCCAAGTGTCCACAAACAGCTGCTGCTTGAAACTGTCCACATGCACATCTCGTATACTGGGTGCTCGTTTCACTACCTGGATTTTGGTTTCCTCTTCTTTCTTTGAAATGACAAGTCTTCATTCAGCATTCTACACACACCTTGTACCAGCTTCAGTTTGAAGCATGTTGGTGCTCTCAAAACGCTGTGTAACCTATGTAGAGTGTGTTACTCTCCAGCACTGAATACACAACTTAGAGCTCCTTTCACCACAGGCACGCAAACACATCTTTTTGTGAAAGTCCTACTTCAGGTCCCTTGGAAATGTAAGGGTTTCATGGAGGACATGAAGTCAATCATGCTTTTGCACTCTACTACCAATAGAAATGACCTCTTGTACATGCCTGACTGAGTTTCACTGCAAAATGCCCTTGTTTTCTGGTTTCTTGAATGTTCTCAACACATCAGGAGAAAGAGCGTGTTTGAGCAAGATCTATGCAGTGTGCGTTTCCCTAGATTTCAAGTGATTTGGGAAATATAATCCTTATTTTTCCACATTGTGAAAGAAACATGAGGCTTGCAAGAGATTGAAAAAATGCATCCCAAAACGTACTCCAGCGGTGAAAGCACACGTTTCTACAAAGACTTTGAAGTAGCAAGTAAAAGCCAATGGCTGAGTGTTCTTTCAGAGAGAAACATACACATTTCATCCTTCTGGAGTGAATTTTCAGCCTGGAATTCATATGCATTTGTACCGTGCAGAATGTAAGTACCTGCTCGGGGGTTGTGTCATAGAAGCAACTTTCCTGCAGGAGCTTATTGGAACATTCATTGTTTGGCTAACTTCTTTGGGTTGGTTTTGGAAGGTCTTTCAACTTTAGCCAAATCCGCTTTCTTATGAAATTTTTTCACAGCCCTGTTTCCAAGAGCCCACAAAGAACTGCTGCTTAAAACTCTCCACATGCACATCTCCCATACTGGTGTGCTCGTTTCACTACCTGGATTTTGGTTTCCTCTTCTTTCTTTGAAATTACAAGCCCTCTTTCTGCATGCTACACACACCTTGTAGCAGTTTAGTTTGCAGCATATTGGTGCTCTTAAAACGCTGAGTAACCTGTGTAGAGTGTGTCAATCTCCAGCACTGAATACACAACTTAGAGCTCCTTTCACCACAGACACGCAAACACGTCTTTTTGGGAAAGTCCTAACTCAGGTAAATTGGAAATGTAAGGGTTTCATCGAAAACATGAAGACAATCATGCTTTTGAACTCTGCAACCGAAAGAAATGGCTTTTTGTACATGCCATTCTGAATTTCAGTGCAAAATGCCCTTCTTTTCTGGTTTGTTGAAAGTTCACAACACATTAGGAGATAGAGCGTGTTTGAAGAAGACTGATGCAGTGTGCGTTTTCCTTTATTTCTTGTGATTTGGGAAACATAATCCGTGATTTTCCACATTGTCTAAGAAACAACATGAGGCTTGCAAGAGATTGAAACAATGCATCCTAAAACTTATTCCAGCAGTGAAAACACACGGTTCTCCAAAGACTTGGAAGGAGCAAGCAAAAGAATAGTGGCTGAGTGTCCTTTCAGAGAGAAACACATGCATTTCATCCTTCTGGAGTGAGTTTTCTTGCTGGAATTCATATGCATTTCGTACTGTGCAGAATGTAGCTACCTGCTCGGGGGTTGTGTCATAGATGCACCTTTCCTGTAGGAGCTTATTGGAACTTTCATTGTTTGGCTAAGTTATTTAGGGTTGGTTTTGGAAGGTCTTTCAACTTTGGCCAAATCCGCTTTGTACGAAAGTTTTTCACAGCCCTGTTTCCAAGTGTCCACAAAGAGCTGCTGCTTGAAAGTGTCCACATGCACATCTCCCATACTGGTGTGCTCGTTTCACTACCTGGATTTTGGTTTCCTCTTCTTTCTTTGAAATGACAAGTCTTCATTCAGCATGCTACACACAGCTTGTAGCAGTTTCAGTTTGAAGCATGTTGGTGCTCTCAAAACGCTGTGTATCCTGTGTAGAGTGTGTCACTCTACAGCACTGAATACACAACTTAGAGCTCCTTTCAACACAGACACGCAAACACGTCTTTTTGGGAAAGTCCTAACTCAGGTAAATTGGAAATGTAAGGGTTTCATCGAAAACATGAAGACAATCATGCTTTTGAACTCTGCAACCGAAAGAAATGGCTTTTTGTACATGCCATTCTGAATTTCACTGCAAAATGCCCTTCTTTTCTGGTTTGTTGAAAGTTCAAAACACTTTAGGAAATAGAACGTGTTTGAAGAAGACTGATGCAGTGTGCGTTTTCCTGGATTTCAAGTGATTCGGGATACATACTCCTTGTTTTTTCCACATTGTCTAAGAAACAACATGAGGCTTGCAAGAGATTGAAAAAATGCATCCTAAAACTTATGCCTGCAGTGAAAACACACGTTTCTACAAAGACTTGGAAGGAGCAAGCAAAAGAATAGTGGCTGAGAGTTCTTTCAGAGAGAAACACACGTATTTCATCCTTCTGTAGAGACGGTTAGGGTTACGATTGGACCTAGGGTAGGGTTATGTTGAGGGCTAGGGTTAGAGAGACGGTTAGGGTTACGATTGGACCTAGGGTTAGGGTTATGTTGAGGGCTAGGGTTAGAGAGAAGGTTAGGGTTACTTTTGGACCTAGGGTTAGGGTTATGTTGAGGGCTAGGGTTAGAGATATGGTTAGGGTTACGATTGGACCTAGGGTTAGGGTTATGTTGAGGGCTAGGGTTAGAGTTCCGGTTAGGGTTACACTTGAACCTAGGGTTAGGGTTATGTTGAGGGCTAGGCTTAGAGAGAAGGTTAGGGTTACAATTGGACCTAGGGTTAGGGTTATGTTGAGGGCTAGGGTTAGAGACCCGGTTAGGGTTACGATTGGACCTAGCGTTAGGGTTATGTTGAGGGCTAGGGTTAGAGAGAAGGTTAGGGTTACTTTTGGACCTAGGGTTAGGGTTATGTTGAGGGCTAGGGTTAGAGATATGGGTAGGGTTACGATTGGACCTAGGGTTAGGGTTATGTTGAGGGCTAGGGTTAGAGATCCGGTTAGGGTTACGATTGGACCTAGGGTTAGGGTTATGTCGAGGGCTAGGGTTAGAGATCCGGTTAGGGTTACGATTGGACATAGGGTTAGGGTTATGTTGAGGGCTAGGGTTAGAGAGAAGGTTAGGGTTACTTTTGGACCTAGGGTTAGGGTTATGTTTAGGGCTAGGGATACAGATCCGGTTAGGGTTACGATTGGACCTAGGGTTAGGGTTATGTATAGGGCTAGAGTTAGAGATCAGGTTAGGGTTACGATTGGACCTAGGGTTAGGGTTATGTTGAGGGCTAGGGTTAGAGAGAAGGTTAGGGTTTTAATTGGACCTAGGGTTAGGGTTATGTTGAGGGCTAGGGTTAGAGATCCGGTTAGGGTTACTATTGGACGTAGGGTTAGGGTTATATTGAGGGCTAGGCTTAGAGATCCGGTTAGGGTTACGGTTGGACCTAGGGTTAGGGTTATGTTGAGGGCTAGGGTTAGAGATCAGGTTAGGGTTAAGATTGGACCTAGGGTTATAGTGATGTTGAGGGCTAGGGTATTCCAGCAGTGAAAACACACATTTCTATAAAGACTTTGAAGCAGCAAGCTAAAGCCTTGTGGCTGAGTGTTCTTTCATAGAGAAACATGCATTTCATCCTTCTGGAGTGAATTTTCATGCTGGAGTTCATATGCATTTTATACTGTGCAGAATGTAGCTACCTGCTGGGGGTTGTTTCATAGAAGCACCTTTTCTGCAGGAGATTATTGGAACATTCATTGTTTGGCTAAGTTATTTAGGGTTGGTTTTGGAAGGTCTTTCAACCTTGGCCAAATCCCGCTTCGTACGCAAGTTTTTAATACCGCTGTTTCCAAGTGTCCACAAACAGCTGCTGATTGAAACTGTCCACATGCACATCTCGTATACTGGTGTGCTCGTTTCACTACCTGGATTTTGGTTTCCTCTTCTTTCTTTGAAATGACAAGTCTTCATTCAGCATTCTACACACACCTTGTACCAGCTTCAGTTTGAAGCATGTTGGTGCTCTCAAAACGCTGTGTAACCTATGTAGAGTGTGTTACTCTCCAGCACTGAATACACAACTTAGAGCTCCTTTCACCACAGGCACGCAAACACATCTTTTTGTGAAAGTCTTACTTCAGGTCCCTTGGAAATGTAAGGGTTTCATGGAGAACATGAAGTCAATCATGCTTTTGCACTCTACTACCAATAGAAATGACCTCTTGTACATTCCTGACTGAGTTTCACTGCAAAATGCCCTTGTTTTCTGGTTTCTTGAATGTTCTCAACACATTAGGGGAAAGAGCGTGTTTGAGCAAGATCGATGCAGTGTGCGTTTCCCTAGATTTCAAGTGATTTGGGAAATATAATCCTTATTTTTCCACATTGTGAAAGAAACATGAGGCTTGCAAGAGATTGAAAAAATGCATCCCAAAACGTACTCCAGCGGTGAAAGCACACGTTTCTACAAAGACTTTGAAGTAGCAAGTAAAAGCCAATGGCTGAGTGTTCTTTCAGAGAGAAACATACACATTTCATCCTTCTGGAGTGAATTTTCAGCCTGGAATTCATATGCATTTGTACCGTGCAGAATGTAACTACCTGCTCGGGGGTTGTGTCATAGAAGCAACTTTCCTGCAGGAGCTTATTGGAACATTCATTGTTTGGCTAACTTCTTTGGGTTGGTTTTGGAAGGTCTTTCAACTTTAGCCAAATCCGCTTTCTTACGAAATTTTTTCACAGCCCTGTTTCCAAGAGCCCACAAAGAACTGCTGCTTAAAACTCTCCACATGCACATCTCCCATACTGGTGTGCTCGTTTCACTACCTGGATTTTGGTTTCCTCTTCTTTCTTTGAAATTACAAGCCCTCTTTCTGCATGCTACACACACCTTGTAGCAGTTTCAGTTTGCAGCATATTGGTGCTCTTAAAACGCTGAGTAACCTGTGTAGAGTGTGTCAATCTCCAGCACTGAATACACAACTTAGAGCTCCTTTCACCACAGACACGCAAACACATCTTTTTGTAAAAGTCCTACTTCTTTACTCTTGGAAATGTAAGGGTTTCATCGAGAACTTGAAGTCAATCATGCTTTTGCACTCTGCAACCAATAGGAATGAACTCTTGTACATACCCGTCTGAATTTCAGTGCAAAATGCCCTTCTTTTCTGGTTTGTTGAAAGTTCACAACACATTAGGAGATAGAGCGTGTTTGAAGAAGACTGATGCAGTGTGCGTTTTCCTTTATTTCTTGTGATTTGGGAAACATAATCCGTGATTTTCCACATTGTCTAAGAAACAACATGAGGCTTGCAAGAGATTGAAACAATGCATCCTAAAACTTATTCCAGCAGTGAAAACACACGGTTCTACAAAGACTTGGAAGGAGCAAGCAAAAGAATAGTGGCTGAGTGTCCTTTCAGAGAGAAACACATGCATTTCATCCTTCTGGAGTGAGTTTTCTTGCTGGAATTCATATGCATTTTGTACTGTGCAGAATGTAGCTACCTGCTCGGGGGTTGTGTCATAGATGCACCTTTCCTGTAGGAGCTTATTGGAACTTTCATTGTTAGGCTAAGTTATTTAGGGTTGGTTTTGGAAGGTCTTTCAACTTTGGCCAAATCCGCTTTGTACGAAAGTTTTTCACAGCCCTGTTTCCAAGTGTCCACAAAGAGCTGCTGCTTGAAAGTGTCCACATGCACATCTCCCGTACTGGAGTGCTCGTTTCACTACCTGGATTTTGGTTTCCTCTTCTTTCTTTGAAATGACAAGTCTTCATTCAGCATGCTACACACAGCTTGTAGCAGTTTCAGTTTGAAGCATGTTGGTGCTCTCAAAAGGCTGTGTATCCTGTGTAGAGTGTGTCACTATACAGCACTGAATACAAAACTTAGAGCTCCTTTCAACACAGACACGCAAACACGTCTTTTTGGGAAAGTCCTAACTCAGGTAAATTGGAAATGTAAGGGTTTGATCGAAAACATGAAGACAATCATGCTTTTGAACTCTGCAACCGAAAGAAATGGCTTTTTGTACATGCCATTCTGAATTTCACTGCAAAATGCCCTTCTTCTCTGGTTTGTGAAAGTTCAAAACACTTTAGGAAATAGAACGTGTTTGAAGAAGACTGATGCAGTGTGCGTTTTCCTGGATTTCAAGTGATTCGGGATACATACTCCTTGTTTTTCCACATTGTCTAAGTAACAATATGAGGCTTGCAAGAGATTGAAAAAATGCATCCTAAAACTTATGCCTGCAGTGAAAACACACGTTTCTACAAAGACTTGGAAGGAGCAAGCAAAAGAATAGTGGCTGCGAGTTCTTTCAGAGAGAAACACACGTATTTCATCCTTCTGTAGAGACGGTTAGGGTTACGATTGGACCTAGGGTAGGGTTATGTTGAGGGCTAGGGTTAGAGAGACGGTTAGGGTTACGATTGGACCTAGGGTTAGGGTTATGTTGAGGGCTAGGGTTAGAGAGAAGGTTAGGGTTAATTTTGGACCCAGGGTTAGGGTTATGTTGAGGGCTAGGGTTAGAGATATGGTTAGGGTTACAATTGGACCTAGGGTTAGGGTTATGTTGAGGGCTAGGGTTAGAGTTCCGGTTAGGGTTACACTTGAACCTAGGGTTATCGTAACGTTGAGGGCTAGGCTTAGAGAGAAGGTTAGGGTTACAATTGGACCTAGGGTTAGGGTTATGTTGAGGGCTAGGGTTAGAGATCCGGTTAGGGTTACGATTGGACCTAGGGTTAGGGTTATGTTGAGGGCTAGGGTTAGAGATCCGGTTAGGGTTACGATTGGACATAGGGTTAGGGTTATGTTGAGGGCTAGGGTTAGAGAGAAGGTTAGGGTTACATTTGGACCTAGGGTTAGGGTTATGTTGAGGGCTAGGGTTAGAGATATGGTTAGGGTTACGGTTGGACCTAGGGTTAGGGTTATGTTGAGGGCAAGGGTTAGAGATCCGGTTAGGGTTACGATTGGACCTAGGGTTAGGGTTATGTTGAGGCCCAGGGTTTGAGATCTGGTTAGGGTTAGATTGGACCTAGGGTTAGGGTTATGTTGAGGGCTAGGGTTAGAGATCAGGTTAGTATTACGATTGGACCTAGGGTTAGGGTTATGTTTAGGGCTAGGGATACAGATCCGGTTAGGGTTACGATTGGACCTAGGGTTAGGGTTATGTTGAGGGCTAGGATTAGTGATCAGGTTAGTATTACGATTGGACCTAAGGTTAAGGTTATGTTGAGGGCTAGGGTTCAGATCCGGTTAGGGTTACGATTGGACCTAGGGTTAGCGTAACGTTGAGGGCTAGGGTTAGAGAGACGGTTAGGGTTACGATTGGACCTAGGGTTAGGGTTATGTTGAGGGCTAGGGTTAGAGATATGGTTAGGGTTATGATTGGACCTAGGGTTAGGGTTATGTATAGGGCTAGGGTTAGAGATCAGGTTAGGGTTTCAATTGAACCTAGGGTTAGGGTTATGTTGAGGGCTAGGGTTAGAGAGAAGGTTAGGGTTTCAATTGGACCTAGGGTTAGGGTTATGTTGAGGGCTAGGGTTACAGATCCACTTAGGGTTACGATTGGACCTAGGGTTAGGGTTATGTTTAGGGCTAGGGTTAGAGATCAGGTTAGGGTTACGATTGGACCTAGGGTTAGGGTTATGTTGAGGGCTAGGGTTAGAGAGAAGGTTAGGGTTTTAATTGGACCTAGGGTTAGGGTTATGTTGAGGGCTAGGGTTAGAGATCCGGTTAGGGTTACTATTGGACGTAGGGTTAGGGTTATATTGAGGGCTAGGCTTAGAGATCCGGTTAGGGTTACGGTTGGACCTAGGGTTAGGGTTATGTTGAGGGCTAGGGTTAGAGATCAGGTTAGGGTTAAGATTGGACCTAGGGTTATAGTGATGTTGAGGGCTAGGGTATTCCAGCAGTGAAAACACACATTTCTATAAAGACTTTGAAGCAGCAAGCTAAAGCCTTGTGGCTGAGTGTTCTTTCATAGAGAAACATGCATTTCATCCTTCTGGAGTGAATTTTCATGCTGGAGTTCATATGCATTTTATACTGTGCAGAATGTAGCTACCTGCTGGGGGTTGTTTCATAGAAGCACCTTTTCTGCAGGAGATTATTGGAACATTCATTGTTTGGCTAAGTTATTTAGGGTTGGTTTTGGAAGGTCTTTCAACCTTGGCCAAATCCCGCTTCGTACGCAAGTTTTTAATACCGCTGTTTCCAAGTGTCCACAAACAGCTGCTGATTGAAACTGTCCACATGCACATCTCGTATACTGGTGTGCTCGTTTCACTACCTGGATTTTGGTTTCCTCTTCTTTCTTTGAAATGACAAGTCTTCATTCAGCATTCTACACACACCTTGTACCAGCTTCAGTTTGAAGCATGTTGGTGCTCTCAAAACGCTGTGTAACCTATGTAGAGTGTGTTACTCTCCAGCACTGAATACACAACTTAGAGCTCCTTTCACCACAGGCACGCAAACACATCTTTTTGTGAAAGTCTTACTTCAGGTCCCTTGGAAATGTAAGGGTTTCATGGAGAACATGAAGTCAATCATGCTTTTGCACTCTACTACCAATAGAAATGACCTCTTGTACATTCCTGACTGAGTTTCACTGCAAAATGCCCTTGTTTTCTGGTTTCTTGAATGTTCTCAACACATTAGGGGAAAGAGCGTGTTTGAGCAAGATCGATGCAGTGTGCGTTTCCCTAGATTTCAAGTGATTTGGGAAATATAATCCTTATTTTTCCACATTGTGAAAGAAACATGAGGCTTGCAAGAGATTGAAAAAATGCATCCCAAAACGTACTCCAGCGGTGAAAGCACACGTTTCTACAAAGACTTTGAAGTAGCAAGTAAAAGCCAATGGCTGAGTGTTCTTTCAGAGAGAAACATACACATTTCATCCTTCTGGAGTGAATTTTCAGCCTGGAATTCATATGCATTTGTACCGTGCAGAATGTAACTACCTGCTCGGGGGTTGTGTCATAGAAGCAACTTTCCTGCAGGAGCTTATTGGAACATTCATTGTTTGGCTAACTTCTTTGGGTTGGTTTTGGAAGGTCTTTCAACTTTAGCCAAATCCGCTTTCTTACGAAATTTTTTCACAGCCCTGTTTCCAAGAGCCCACAAAGAACTGCTGCTTAAAACTCTCCACATGCACATCTCCCATACTGGTGTGCTCGTTTCACTACCTGGATTTTGGTTTCCTCTTCTTTCTTTGAAATTACAAGCCCTCTTTCTGCATGCTACACACACCTTGTAGCAGTTTCAGTTTGCAGCATATTGGTGCTCTTAAAACGCTGAGTAACCTGTGTAGAGTGTGTCAATCTCCAGCACTGAATACACAACTTAGAGCTCCTTTCACCACAGACACGCAAACACATCTTTTTGTAAAAGTCCTACTTCTTTACTCTTGGAAATGTAAGGGTTTCATCGAGAACTTGAAGTCAATCATGCTTTTGCACTCTGCAACCAATAGGAATGAACTCTTGTACATACCCGTCTGAATTTCAGTGCAAAATGCCCTTCTTTTCTGGTTTGTTGAAAGTTCACAACACATTAGGAGATAGAGCGTGTTTGAAGAAGACTGATGCAGTGTGCGTTTTCCTTTATTTCTTGTGATTTGGGAAACATAATCCGTGATTTTCCACATTGTCTAAGAAACAACATGAGGCTTGCAAGAGATTGAAACAATGCATCCTAAAACTTATTCCAGCAGTGAAAACACACGGTTCTACAAAGACTTGGAAGGAGCAAGCAAAAGAATAGTGGCTGAGTGTCCTTTCAGAGAGAAACACATGCATTTCATCCTTCTGGAGTGAGTTTTCTTGCTGGAATTCATATGCATTTTGTACTGTGCAGAATGTAGCTACCTGCTCGGGGGTTGTGTCATAGATGCACCTTTCCTGTAGGAGCTTATTGGAACTTTCATTGTTAGGCTAAGTTATTTAGGGTTGGTTTTGGAAGGTCTTTCAACTTTGGCCAAATCCGCTTTGTACGAAAGTTTTTCACAGCCCTGTTTCCAAGTGTCCACAAAGAGCTGCTGCTTGAAAGTGTCCACATGCACATCTCCCGTACTGGTGTGCTCGTTTCACTACCTGGATTTTGGTTTCCTCTTCTTTCTTTGAAATGACAAGTCTTCATTCAGCATGCTACACACAGCTTGTAGCAGTTTCAGTTTGAAGCATGTTGGTGCTCTCAAAAGGCTGTGTATCCTGTGTAGAGTGTGTCACTCTACAGCACTGAATACACAACTTAGAGCTCCTTTCAACACAGACACGCAAACACGTCTTTTTGGGAAAGTCCTAACTCAGGTAAATTGGAAATGTAAGGGTTTCATCGAAAACATGAAGACAATCATGCTTTTGAACTCTGCAACCGAAAGAAATGGCTTTTTGTACATGCCATTCTGAATTTCACTGCAAAATGCCCTTCTTCTCTGGTTTGTGAAAGTTCAAAACACTTTAGGAAATAGAACGTGTTTGAAGAAGACTGATGCAGTGTGCGTTTTCCTGGATTTCAAGTGATTCGGGATACATACTCCTTGTTTTTCCACATTGTCTAAGAAACAATATGAGGCTTGCAAGAGATTGAAAAAATGCATCCTAAAACTTATGCCTGCAGTGAAAACACACGTTTCTACAAAGACTTGGAAGGAGCAAGCAAAAGAATAGTGGCTGCGAGTTCTTTCAGAGAGAAACACACGTATTTCATCCTTCTGTAGAGACGGTTAGGGTTACGATTGGACCTAGGGTAGGGTTATGTTGAGGGCTAGGGTTAGAGAGACGGTTAGGGTTACGATTGGACCTAGGGTTAGGGTTATGTTGAGGGCTAGGGTTAGAGAGAAGGTTAGGGTTAATTTTGGACCCAGGGTTAGGGTTATGTTGAGGGCTAGGGTTAGAGATATGGTTAGGGTTACAATTGGACCTAGGGTTAGGGTTATGTTGAGGGCTAGGGTTAGAGTTCCGGTTACGGTTACACTTGAACCTAGGGTTATCGTAACGTTGAGGGCTAGGCTTAGAGAGAAGGTTAGGGTTACAATTGGACCTAGGGTTAGGGTTATGTTGAGGGCTAGGGTTAGAGATCCGCTTAGGGTTACGATTGGACCTAGGGTTAGGGTTATGTTGAGGGCTAGGGTTAGAGATCCGGTTAGGGTTACGATTGGACATAGGGTTAGGGTTATGTTGAGGGCTAGGGTTAGAGAGAAGGTTAGGGTTACGTTTGGACCTAGGGTTAGGGTTATGTTGAGGGCTAGGGTTAGAGATATGGTTAGGGTTACGGTTGGACCTAGGGTTAGGGTTATGTTGAGGGCAAGGGTTAGAGATCCGGTTAGGGTTACGATTGGACCTAGGGATAGGGTTATGTTGAGGCCCAGGGTTTGAGATCTGGTTAGGGTTAGATTGGACCTAGGGTTAGGGTTATGTTGAGGGCTAGGGTTAGAGATCAGGTTAGTATTACGATTGGACCTAGGGTTAGGGTTATGTTTAGGGCTAGGGATACAGATCCGGTTAGGGTTACGATTGGACCTAGGGTTAGGGTTATGTTGAGGGCTAGGATTAGTGATCAGGTTAGTATTACGATTGGACCTAAGGTTAAGGTTATGTTGAGGGCTAGGGTTCAGATCCGGTTAGGGTTACGATTGGACCTAGGGTTAGCGTAACGTTGAGGGCTAGGGTTAGAGAGACGGTTAGGGTTACGATTGGACCTAGGGTTAGGGTTATGTTGAGGGCTAGGGTTAGAGATATGGTTAGGGTTATGATTGGACCTAGGGTTAGGGTTATGTATAGGGCTAGGGTTAGAGATCAGGTTAGGGTTTCAATTGAACCTAGGGTTAGGGTTATGTTGAGGGCTAGGGTTAGAGAGAAGGTTAGGGTTACGTTTGGACCTAGGGTTAGGGTTATGTTGAGGGCTAGGGTTACAGATCCACTTAGGGTTACGATTGGACCTAGGGTTAGGGTTATGTTTAGGGCTAGGGTTAGAGATCAGGTTAGGGTTACGATTGGACCTAGGGTTAGGGTTATGTTGAGGGCTAGGGTTAGAGAGAAGGTTAGGGTTTTAATTGGACCTAGGGTTAGGGTTATGTTGAGGGCTAGGGTTAGAGATCCGGTTAGGGTTACTATTGGACATAGGGTTAGGGTTATATTGAGGGCTAGGCTTAGAGATCCGGTTAGGGTTACGGTTGGACCTAGGGTTAGGGTTATGTTGAGGGCTAGGGTTAGAGATCAGGTTAGGGTTAAGATTGGACCTAGGGTTATAGTGATGTTGAGGGCTAGGGTATTCCAGCAGTGAAAACACACATTTCTATAAAGACTTTGAAGCAGCAAGCTAAAGCCTTGTGGCTGAGTGTTCTTTCATAGAGAAACATGCATTTCATCCTTCTGGAGTGAATTTTCATGCTGGAGTTCATATGCATTTTATACTGTGCAGAATGTAGCTACCTGCTGGGGGTTGTTTCATAGAAGCACCTTTTCTGCAGGAGATTATTGGAACATTCATTGTTTGGCTAAGTTATTTAGGGTTGGTTTTGGAAGGTCTTTCAACCTTGGCCAAATCCCGCTTCGTACGCAAGTTTTTAATACCGCTGTTTCCAAGTGTCCACAAACAGCTGCTGATTGAAACTGTCCACATGCACATCTCGTATACTGGTGTGCTCGTTTCACTACCTGGATTTTGGTTTCCTCTTCTTTCTTTGAAATGACAAGTCTTCATTCAGCATTCTACACACACCTTGTACCAGCTTCAGTTTGAAGCATGTTGGTGCTCTCAAAACGCTGTGTAACCTATGTAGAGTGTGTTACTCTCCAGCACTGAATACACAACTTAGAGCTCCTTTCACCACAGACACGCAAACACATCTTTTTGTGAAAGTCTTACTTCAGGTCCCTTGGAAATGTAAGGGTTTCATGGAGAACATGAAGTCAATCATGCTTTTGCACTCTACTACCAATAGAAATGACCTCTTGTACATGCCTGACTGAGTTTCACTGCAAAATGCCCTTGTTTTCTGTTTTCTTGAATGTTCTCAACACATTAGGAGAAAGAGCGTGTTTGAGCAAGATCGATGCAGTGTGCGTTTCCCTAGATTTCAAGTGATTTGGGAAATATAATCCTTATTTTTCCACATTGTGAAAGAAACATGAGGCTTGCAAGAGATTGAAAAAATGCATCCCAAAACGTACTCCAGCGGTGAAAGCACACGTTTCTACAAAGACTTTGAAGTAGCAAGTAAAAGCCAATGGCTGAGTGTTCTTTCAGAGAGAAACATACACATTTCATCCTTCTGGAGTGAATTTTCAGCCTGGAATTCATATGCATTTGTACCGTGCAGAATGTAACTACCTGCTCGGGGGTTGTGTCATAGAAGCAACTTTCCTGCAGGAGCTTATTGGAACATTCATTGTTTGGCTAACTTCTTTGGGTTGGTTTTGGAAGGTCTTTCAACTTTAGCCAAATCCGCTTTCTTACGAAATTTTTTCACAGCCCTGTTTCCAAGAGCCCACAAAGAACTGCTGCTTAAAACTCTCCACATGCACATCTCCCATACTGGTGTGCTCGTTTCACTACCTGGATTTTGGTTTCCTCTTCTTTCTTTGAAATTACAAGCCCTCTTTCTGCATGCTACACACACCTTGTAGCAGTTTCAGTTTGCAGCATATTGGTGCTCTTAAAACGCTGAGTAACCTGTGTAGAGTGTGTCAATCTCCAGCACTGAATACACAACTTAGAGCTCCTTTCACCACAGACACGCAAACACATCTTTTTGTAAAAGTCCTACTTCTTTACTCTTGGAAATGTAAGGGTTTCATCGAGAACTTGAAGTCAATCATGCTTTTGCACTCTGCAACCAATAGGAATGAACTCTTGTACATACCCGTCTGAATTTCAGTGCAAAATGCCCTTCTTTTCTGGTTTGTTGAAAGTTCACAACACATTAGGAGATAGAGCGTGTTTGAAGAAGACTGATGCAGTGTGCGTTTTCCTTTATTTCTTGTGATTTGGGAAACATAATCCGTGATTTTCCACATTGTCTAAGAAACAACATGAGGCTTGCAAGAGATTGAAACAATGCATCCTAAAACTTATTCCAGCAGTGAAAACACACGGTTCTACAAAGACTTGGAAGGAGCAAGCAAAAGAATAGTGGCTGAGTGTCCTTTCAGAGAGAAACACATGCATTTCATCCTTCTGGAGTGAGTTTTCTTGCTGGAATTCATATGCATTTTGTACTGTGCAGAATGTAGCTACCTGCTCGGGGGTTGTGTCATAGATGCACCTTTCCTGTAGGAGCTTATTGGAACTTTCATTGTTTGGCTAAGTTATTTAGGGTTGGTTTTGGAAGGTCTTTCAACTTTGGCCAAATCCGCTTTGTACGAAAGTTTTTCACAGCCCTGTTTCCAAGTGTCCACAAAGAGCTGCTGCTTGAAAGTGTCCACATGCACATCTCCCGTACTGGTGTGCTCGTTTCACTACCTGGATTTTGGTTTCCTCTTCTTTCTTTGAAATGACAAGTCTTCATTCAGCATGCTACACACAGCTTGTAGCAGTTTCAGTTTGAAGCATGTTGGTGCTCTCAAAAGGCTGTGTATCCTGTGTAGAGTGTGTCACTCTACAGCACTGAATACACAACTTAGAGCTCCTTTCAACACAGACACGCAAACACGTCTTTTTGGGAAAGTCCTAACTCAGGTAAATTGGAAATGTAAGGGTTTGATCGAAAACATGAAGACAATCATGCTTTTGAACTCTGCAACCGAAAGAAATGGCTTTTTGTACATGCCATTCTGAATTTCACTGCAAAATGCCCTTCTTCTCTGGTTTGTGAAAGTTCAAAACACTTTAGGAAATAGAACGTGTTTGAAGAAGACTGATGCAGTGTGCGTTTTCCTGGATTTCAAGTGATTCGGGATACATACTCCTTGTTTTTCCACATTGTCTAAGAAACAATATGAGGCTTGCAAGAGATTGAAAAAATGCATCCTAAAACTTATGCCTGCAGTGAAAACACACGTTTCTACAAAGACTTGGAAGGAGCAAGCAAAAGAATAGTGGCTGCGAGTTCTTTCAGAGAGAAACACACGTATTTCATCCTTCTGTAGAGACGGTTAGGGTTACGATTGGACCTAGGGTAGGGTTATGTTGAGGGCTAGGGTTAGAGAGACGGTTAGGGTTACGAATGGACCTAGGGTTAGGGTTATGTTGAGGGCTAGGGTTAGAGAGAAGTTTAGGGTTACTTTTGGACCCAGGGTTAGGGTTATGTTGAGGGCTAGGGTTAGAGATATGGTTAGGGTTACAATTGGACCTAGGGTTAGGGTTATGTTGAGGGCTAGGGTTAGAGTTCCGGTTAGGGTTACACTTGAACCTAGGGTTATCGTAACGTTGAGGGCTAGGCTTAGAGAGAAGGTTAGGGTTACAATTGGACCTAGGGTTAGGGTTATGTTGAGGGCTAGGGTTAGAGATCCGGTTAGGGTTACGATTGGACCTAGGGTTAGGGTTATGTTGAGGGCTAGGGTTAGAGATCCGGTTAGGGTTACGATTGGACATAGGGTTAGGTTTATGTTGAGGGCTAGGGTTAGAGAGAAGGTTAGGGTTACGTTTGGACCTAGGGTTAGGGTTATGTTGAGGGCTAGGGTTAGAGATATGGTTAGGGTTACGGTTGGACCTAGGGTTAGGGTTATGTTGAGGGCAAGGGTTAGAGATCCGGTTAGGGTTACGATTGGACCTAGGGTTAGGGTTATGTTGAGGCCCAGGGTTTGAGATCTGGTTAGGGTTAGATTGGACCTAGGGTTAGGGTTATGTTGAGGGCTAGGGTTAGAGATCAGGTTAGTATTACGATTGGACCTAGGGTTAGGGTTATGTTTAGGGCTAGGGATACAGATCCGGTTAGGGTTACGATTGGACCTAGGGTTAGGGTTATGTTGAGGGCTAGGATTAGTGATCAGGTTAGTATTACGATTGGACCTAAGGTTAAGGTTATGTTGAGGGCTAGGGTTCAGATCCGGTTAGGGTTACGATTGGACCTAGGGTTAGCGTAACGTTGAGGGCTAGGGTTAGAGAGACGGTTAGGGTTACGATTGGACCTAGGGTTAGGGTTATGTTGAGGGCTAGGGTTAGAGATATGGTTAGGGTTATGATTGGACCTAGGGTTAGGGTTATGTATAGGGCTAGGGTTAGAGATCAGGTTAGGGTTTCAATTGAACCTAGGGTTAGGGTTATGTTGAGGGCTAGGGTTAGAGAGAAGGTTAGGGTTACGTTTGGACCTAGGGTTAGGGTTATGTTGAGGGCTAGGGTTAGAGATCCGGTTAGGGTTACGATTGGACCTAGGGTTAGGGTTATGTTGAGGGCTAGGATTAGAGATCATGTTAGTATTACGATTGGACATAGGGTTAGTGTTATGTTGAGGGCTAGGGTTAGAGATCCGGTTAGGGTTACTTTTGGACCTAGGGTTAGGGTTATGTTGAGGGCTAGGGTTAGAGATATGGTTAGGGTTACGATTGGACCTAGGGTTAGGGTTCTGTTGAGGGCTAGGGTTAGAGATCCGGTTAGGGTTACGGTTGGACCTAGGGTTAGGGTTATGTTGAGGCCCAGGGTTTGAGATCTGGTTAAGGTTAGATTGGACCTAGGGTTAGGGTTATGTTGAGGGCTAGGGTTAGAGATCAGTTTAGTATTACGATTGGACCTAGGGTTAGGTTTATGTTTAGGGCTAGGGACACAGATCCGGTTAGGGTTACTATTGGACCTAGGGTTAGGGTTATGTTGAGGGCTAGGGTTAGTGATCAGGTTAGTATTACGATTGGACCTAAGGTTAAGGTTATGTTGAGGGCTAGGGTTCAGATCCGGTTAGGGTTACGATTGGACCTAGGGTTAGCGTAACGTTGAGGGCTAGGGTTAGAGAGACGGTTAGGGTTACGATTGGACCTAGGGTTAGGGTTATGTTGAGGGCTAGGGTTAGAGATATGGTTAGGGTTATGATTGGACCTAGGGTTAGGGTTATGTATAGGGCTAGGGTTAGAGATCAGGTTAGGGTTACGATTGGACCTAGGGTTAGGGTTATGTTGAGGGCTAAGGTTAGAGAGAAGGTTAGGGTTTCAATTGGACGTAGGGTTAGGGTTATGTTGAGGGCTAGGGTTAGAGATCCGGTTAGTATTACGATTGGACCTAGGGTTAGGGTTATGTTGAGGGCTAGAGTTACAGATCCGGTTAGGGTTACTATTGGACGTAGGGTTAGGGTTATGTTGAGGGCTAGGGTTAGAGATCCGGTTAGTATTACGATTGGACCTAGGGTTAGGGTTATGTTTAGGGCTAGGGTTAGAGATCCGGTTAGGGTTACTATTGGACGTAGGGTTAGGGTTATGTTGAGGGCTAGGGTTAGAGATCCGGTTGGGGTTACGGTTGGACCTAAGGTTAGGGTTATGTTGAGGCCTAGGGTTAGAGATCAGGTTAGGGTTTAGATTAGACCTCGGGTTATAGTGATGTTGAGGGCTAGGGTATTCCAGCAGTGAAAACACACATTTCTATAAAGACTTTGAAGCAGCAAGCTAAAGCCTTGTGGCTGAGTGTTCTTTCATAGAGAAACATGCATTTCATCCTTCTGGAGTGAATTTTCATGCTGGAGTTCATATGCATTTTATACTGTGCAGAATGTAGCTACCTGCTGGGGGTTGTGTCATAGAAGCACCTTTTCTGCAGGAGCTTATTGGAACATTCATTGTTTGGCTAAGTTATTTAGGGTTGGTTTTGGAAGGTCTTTCAACCTAGGCCAAATCCCGCTTCGTACGCAAGTTTTTAATAGCGCTGTTTCCACGTGTCCACAAAGAGCTGCTGCTTGAAAGTGTCCACATGCACATCTCCCATACTGGTGTGCTCGTTTCATTACCTGGATTTTGGTTTCCTCTTCTTTCTTTGAAATGACAAGTCTTCATTCAGCATGCTACACACACCTTGTAGCAGTTTCAGTTTGAAGCATGTTGGTGCTCTCAAAACGCTGTGTATCCTGGGTAGAGTGTGTCACTCTACAGCACTGAATACACAACTTAGAGCTCCTTTTAACACAGACACGCAAACACGTCTTTTTGGGAAAGTCCTAACTCAGGTAAATTGGAAATGTAAGGGTTTCATCGAAAACATGAAGACAATCATGCTTTTGAACTCTGCAACCGAAAGAAATGGCTTTTTGTACATGCCATTCTGAATTTCACTGCAAAATGCCCTTCTTTTCTGGTTTGTTGAAAGTTCAAAACACTTTAGGAAATAGAACGTGTTTGAAGAAGACTGATGCAGTGTGCGTTTTCCTGGATTTCAAGTGATTCGGGATACATACTCCTTGTTTTTCCACATTGTCTAAGAAACAACATGAGGCTTGCAAGAGATTGAAAAAATGCATCCTAAAACTTATGCCTGCAGTGAAAACACAAGTTTCTACAAAGACTTGGAAGGAGCAAGCAAAAGAATTGTGGCTGAGAGTTCTTTCAGAGAGAAACACACGTATTTCATCCTTCTGTAGAGACGGTTAGGGTTACGATTGGACCTAGGGTAGGGTTATGTTGAGGGCTAGGGTTAGAGAGAAGGTTAGGGTTACTTTTGGACCTAGGGTTAGGGTTATGTTGAGGGCTAGGGTTAGAGATATGGTTAGGGTTACGATTGGACCTAGGGTTAGGGTTATGTTGAGGGCTAGGGTTAGAGTTCCGGTTAGGGTTACACTTGAACCTAGGGTTAGCGTAACGTTGAGGGATAGGCTTAGAGAGAAGGTTAGGGTTACAATTGGACCTAGGGTTAGTGTTATGTTGAGGGCTAGGGTTAGAGATCCGGTTAGGGTTACGATTGAACCTAGGGTTAGGGTTATGTTGAGGGCTAGGATTAGAGATCATGTTAGTATTACGATTGGACATAGGGTTAGTGTTATGTTGAGGGCTAGGTTTAGAGATCCGGTTAGGGTTACTTTTGGACCTAGGGTTAGGGTTATGTTGAGGGCTAGGGTTAGAGATATGGTTAGGGTTACGATTGGACCTAGGGTTAGGGTTATGTTGAGGGCTAGGGTTAGAGATCCGGTTAGGGTTACGATTGGACCTAGGGTTAGGGTTATGTTGAGGGCTAGGGTTAGACATCCGGTTAGGGTTACGATTGTACCTAGGGTTAGGGTTATGTTGAGGCCCAGGGTTTGAGATCTGGTTAGGGTTAGATTGGACCTAGGGTTAGGGTTATGTTGAGGGCTAGGGTTAGAGATCAGTTTAGTATTACGATTGGACCTAGGGTTAGGTTTATGTTTAGGGCTAGGGACACAGATCCTGTTAGGGTTACGATTGGACCTAGGGTTAGGGTTATGTTGAGGGCTAGGGTTAGTGATCAGGTTAGTATTACGATTGGACCTAAGGTTAAGGTTATGTTGAGGGCTAGGGTCCAGATCCGGTTAGGGTTACGATTGGACCTAGGGTTAGCGTAACGTTGAGGGCTAGGGTTAGAGAGACGGTTAGGGTTACGATTGGACCTAGGGTTAGGGTTATGTTGAGGGCTAGGGTTAGAGATATGGTTAGGGTTATGATTGGACCTAGGGTTAGGGTTATGTATAGGGCTAGGGTTAGAGATCAGGTTAGGGTTACGATTGGACCTAGGGTTAGGGTTATGTTGAGGGCTAAGGTTAGAGAGAAGGTTAGGGTTTCAATTGGACCTAGGGTTAGGGTTATGTTGAGGGCTAGGGTTAGAGATCCGGTTAGTATTACGATTGGACCTAGGGTTAGGGTTATGTTGAGGGCTAGAGTTACAGATCCGGTTAGGGTTACTACTGGACGTAGGGTTAGGGTTATGTTGAGGGCTAGGGTTAGAGATCCGGTTAGTATTACGATTGGACCTAGGGTTAGGGTTATGTTTAGGGCTAGGGTTAGAGATCCGGTTAGGGTTACTATTGGACGTAGGGTTAGGGTTATGTTGAGGGCTAGGCTTAGAGTTCCGGTTAGGGTTACGGTTGGACCTAAGGTTAGGGTTATGTTGAGGCCTAGGGTTAGAGATCAGGTTAGGGTTTAGATTAGACCTCGGGTTATAGTGATGTTGAGGGCTAGGGTATTCCAGCAGTGAAAACACACATTTCTATAAAGACTTTGAAGCAGCAAGCTAAAGCCTTGTGCCTGAGTGTTGTTTCATAGAGAAACATGCATTTCATCCTTCTGGAGTGAATTTTCATGCTGGAGTTCATATGCATTTTATACTGTGCAGAATGTAGCTACCTGCTGGGGGTTGTGTCATAGAAGCACCTTTTCTGCAGGAGCTTATTGGAACATTCATTGTTTGGCTAAGTTATTTAGGGTTGGTTTTGGAAGGTCTTTCAACCTTGGCCAAATCCCGCTTCGTACGCAAGTTTTTAATAGCGCTGTTTCCAAGTGTCCACAAAGAGCTGCTGCTTGAAACTGTCCACATGCACATCTCGTATACTGGTGTGCTCGTTTCACTACCTGGATTTTGGTTTCCTCTTCTTTCTTTGAAATGACAAGTCTTCATTCAGCATTCTACACACACCTTGTACCAGCTTCAGTTTGAAGCATGTTGGTGCTCTCAAAACGCTGTGTAACCTATGTAGAGTGTGTTACTCTCCAGCACTGAATACACAACTTAGAGCTCCTTTCACCACAGACACGCAAACACATCTTTTTGTGAAAGTCCTACTTCAGGTCCCTTGGAAATGTAAGGGTTTCATGGAGAACATGAAGTCAATCATGCCTTTGCACTCTACTACCAATAGAAATGACCTCTTGTACATGCCTGACTGAGTTTCACTGCAAAATGCCCTTGTTTTCTGGTTTCTTGAATGTTCTCAACACATTAGGAGAAAGAGCGTGTTTGAGCAAGATCGATGCAGTGTGCGTTTCCCTAGATTTCAAGTGATTTGGGAAATATAATCCTTATTTTTCCACATTGTGAAAGAAACATGAGGCTTGCAAGAGATTGAAAAAATGCATCCCAAAACGTACTCCAGCGGTGAAAGCACACGTTTCTACAAAGACTTTGAAGTAGCAAGTAAAAGCCAATGGCTGAGTGTTCTTTCAGAGAGAAACATACACATTTCATCCTTCTGGAGTGAATTTTCAGCCTGGAATTCATATGCATTTGTACCGTGCAGAATGTAAGTACCTGCTCGGGGGTTGTGTCATAGAAGCAACTTTCCTGCAGGAGCTTATTGGAACATTCATTGTTTGGCTAACTTCTTTGGGTTGGTTTTGGAAGGTCTTTCAACTTTAGCCAAATCCGCTTTCTTACGAAATTTTTTCACAGCCCTGTTTCCAAGAGCCCACAAAGAACTGCTGCTTAAAACTCTCCACATGCACATCTCCCATACTGGTGTGCTCGTTTCACTACCTGGATTTTGGTTTCCTCTTCTTTCTTTGAAATTACAAGCCCTCTTTCTGCATGCTACACACACCTTGTAGCAGTTTCAGTTTGCAGCATATTGGTGCTCTTAAAACGCTGAGTAACCTGTGTAGAGTGTGTCAATCTCCAGCACTGAATACACAACTTAGAGCTCCTTTCACCACAGACACGCAAACACATCTTTTTGTAAATGTCCTACTTCTTTACTCTTGGAAATGTAAGGGTTTCATCGAGAACTTGAAGTCAATCATGCTTTTGCACTCTGCAACCAATAGGAATGAACTCTTGTACATACCCGTCTGAATTTCAGTGCAAAATGCCCTTCTTTTCTGGTTTGTTGAAAGTTCACAACACATTAGGAGATAGAGCGTGTTTGAAGAAGACTGATGCAGTGTGCGTTTTCCTTTATTTCTTGTGATTTGGGAAACATAATCCGTGATTTTCCACATTGTCTAAGAAACAACATGAGGCTTGCAAGAGATTGAAACAATGCATCCTAAAACTTATTCCAGCAGTGAAAACACACGGTTCTACAAAGACTTGGAAGGAGCAAGCAAAAGAATAGTGGCTGAGTGTCCTTTCAGAGAGAAACACATGCATTTCATCCTTCTGGAGTGAGTTTTCTTGCTGGAATTCATATGCATTTTGTACTGTGCAGAATGTAGCTACCTGCTCGGGGGTTGTGTCATAGATGCACCTTTCCTGTAGGAGCTTATTGGAACTTTCATTGTTTGGCTAAGTTATTTAGGGTTGGTTTTGGAAGGTCTTTCAACTTTGGCCAAATCCGCTTTGTACGAAAGTTTTTCACAGCCCTGTTTCCAAGTGTCCACAAAGAGCTGCTGCTTGAAAGTGTCCACATGCACATCTCCCATACTGGTGTGCTCGTTTCACTACCTGGATTTTGGTTTCCTCTTCTTTCTTTGAAATGACAAGTCTTCATTCAGCATGCTACACACAGCTTGTGGCAGTTTCAGTTTGAAGCATGTTGGTGCTCTCAAAACGCTGTGTATCCTGGGTAGAGTGTGTCACTCTACAGCACTGAATACACAACTTAGAGCTCCTTTCAACATAGACACGCAAACACGTCTTTTTGGGAAAGTCCTAACTCAGGTAAATTGGAAATGTAAGGGTTTCATCGAAAACATGAAGACAATCATGCTTTTGAACTCTGCAACCGAAAGAAATGGCTTTTTGTACATGCCATTCTGAATTTCACTGCAAAATGCCCTTCTTTTCTGGTTTGTTGAAAGTTCAAAACACTTTAGGAAATAGAACGTGTTTGAAGAAGACTGATGCAGTGTGCGTTTTCCTGGATTTCAAGTGATTCGGGATACATACTCCTTGTTTTTCCACATTGTCTAAGAAACAACATGAGGCTTGCAAGAGATTGAAAAAATGCATCCTAAAACTTATGCCTGCAGTGAAAACACACGTTTCTACAAAGACTTGGAAGGAGCAAGCAAAAGAATAGTGGCTGAGAGTTCTTTCAGAGAGAAACACACGTATTTCATCCTTCTGTAGAGACGGTTAGGGTTACGATTGGACCTAGGGTAGGGTTATGTTGAGGGCTAGGGTTAGAGAGACGGTTAGGGTTACGATTGGACCTAGGGTTAGGCTTATGTTGAGGGCTAGGGTTAGAGAGAAGGTTAGGGTTACTTTTGGACCTAGGGTTAGGGTTATGTTGAGGGCTAGGGTTAGAGATATGGTTAGGGTTACGATTGGACCTAGGGTTAGGGTTATGTTGAGGGCTAGGGTTAGAGAGAAGGTTAGGGTTACTTTTGGACCTAGGGTTAGGGTTATGTTGAGGGCTAGGTTAGAGATATGGTTAGGGTTACGATTGGACCTAGGGTTAGGGTTATGTTGAGGGCTAGGGTTAGAGTTCCGGTTAGGGTTACACTTGAACCTAGGGTTAGCGTAACGTTAAGGGCTAGGCTTAGAGAGAAGGTTAGGGTTACAATTGGACCTAGGGTTAGGGTTATGTTGAGGGCTAGGTTTAGAGATCCGGTTAGGGTTACGATTGGACCTAGGGTTAGGGTTATGTTGAGGGCTAGGATTAGAGATCATGTTAGTATTACGATTGGACATAGGGTTAGGGTTATGTTGAGGGCTAGGGTTAGAGAGAAGGTTAGGGTTACTTTTGGACCTAGGGTTAGGGTTATTTTGAGGGCTAGGGTTAGAGATATGGTTAGGGTTACGATTGGACCTAGGGTTAGCGTTATGTTCAGGGCTAGGGTTAGAGATCCGGTTAGGGTTACGATTGGACCTAGGGTTAGGGTTATGTTGAGGGCTAGGGTTAGACATCCGGTTAGGGTTACGATTGGACCTAGGGTTAGGGTTATGTTGAGTCCCAGGGTTTGAGATCTGGTTAGGGTTAGATTGGACCTATGGTTAGGGTTATTTTGAGGGCTAGGGTTAGAGATCAGGTTAGTATTACGATTGGACCTAGGGTTAGGGTTATGTTTAGGGCTAGGGATACAGATCCGGTTAGGGTTACGATTGGACCTAGGGTTAGGGTTATGTTGAGGGCTAGGGTTAGTGATCAGGTTAGTATTACGATTGGACGTAAGGTTAAGGTTATGTTGAGGGCTAGGGTTCAGATCCGGTTAGGGTTACGATTGGACCTAGGGTTAGCGTAACGTTGAGGGCTAGGGTTAGAGAGACGGTTAGGGTTACGATTGGTCCTAGGGTTAGGGTTATGTTGAGGGCTAGGGTTAGAGATATGGTAAGGGTTATGATTGGACCTAGGGTTAGGGTTATGTATAGGGCTAGGCTTAGAGATCAGGTTAGGGTTACGATTGGACCTAGGGTTAGGGTTATGTTGAGGGCTAAGGTTAGAGAGAAGGTTAGGGTTTCAATTGGTCCTAGGGTTAGGCTTATGTTAAGGGCTAGGTTTAGAGATCCGGTTAGTATTACGATTGGACCTAGGGTTAGGGTTATGTTGAGGGCTAGAGTTACAGATCCGGTTAGGGTTACGATTTGACCTAGGGTTACGGTTATGTTTAGGGCTAGGGTTAGAGATCCGGTTAGGGTTACTATTGGACGTAGGGTTAGGGTTATGTTGAGGGCTAGGCTTAGAGATACGGTTAGGGTTAGGGTTGGACCTAGGGTTAGGGTTATGTTGAGGGCTAGGGTTAGAGATCAGGTTAGGGTTAAGATTGGACCTAGGGTTAGGGTTATGTTGAGGGCTAGGGTTAGAGAGAAGGTTAGGGTTACTTTTGGACCCAGGGTTAGGGTTATGTTGAGGGCTAGGGTTAGAGATCTGGTTAGGGTTACGATTGGACCTAGGGTTAGGGTTATGTTGAGGGCTAGGGTTAGAGTTCCGGTTAGGGTTACACTTGAACCTAGGGTTAGCGTAACGTTGAGGGCTAGGCTTAGAGAGAAGGTTAGGGTTACAATTGGACCTTGGGTTAGGGTTATGTTGAGGGCTAGGGTTAGAGATCCGGTTAGGGTTACGATTGGACCTAGGGTTAGGGTTATGTTGAGGGCTAGGGTTAGAGATCCGGTTAGGTTTACGATTGGACCTAGGGTTAGGGTTATGTTGAGGGCTAGGATTAGAGATCATGTTAGTATTACGATTGGACATAGGGTTAGGGTTATGTTGAGGGCTAGGGTTAGAGAGAAGGTTAGGGTTACTATTGGACGTAGGGTTAGGGTTATGTTGAGGGCTAGGCTTAGAGATCCGGTTAGGGTTACGGTTGGACCTAGGGTTAGGGTTATGTTGACGGCTAGGGTTAGAGATCAGGTTAGGGTTAAGATTGGACCTAGGGTTATAGTGATGTCGAGGGCTAGGGTATTCCAGCAGTGAAAACACACATTTCTATAAGGACTTTGAAGCAGCAAGCTAAAGCCTTGTGGCTGAGTGTTCTTTCATAGAGAAACATGCATTTCATCCTTCTGGAGTGAATTTTCATGCTGGAGTTCATATGCATTTTATACTGTGCAGAATGTAGCTACCTGCTGGGGGTTGTGTCATAGAAGCACCTTTTCTGCAGGAGCTTATTGGAACATTCATTGTTTGGCTAAGTTATTTAGGGTTGGTTTTGGAAGGTCTTTCAACCTTGGCCAAATCCCGCTTCGTACGCAAGTTTTTAATAGCGCTGTTTCCAAGTGTCCACAAACAGCTGCTGCTTGAAACTGTCCACATGCACATCTCGTATACTGGTGTGCTCGTTTCACTACCTGGATTTTGGTTTCCTCTTCTTTCTTTGAAATGACAAGTCTTCATTCAGCATTCTACACACACCTTGTACCAGCTTCAGTTTGAAGCATGTTGGTGCTCTCAAAACGCTGTGTAACCTATGTAGAGTGTGTTACTCTCCAGCACTGAATACACAACTTAGAGCTCCTTTCACCACAGGCACGCAAACACATCTTTTTGTGAAAGTCCTACTTCAGGTCCCTTGGAAATGTAAGGGTTTCATGGAGAACATGAAGTCAATCATGCTTTTGCACTCTACTACCAATAGAAATGACCTCTTGTACATGCCTGACTGAGTTTCACTGCAAAATGCCCTTGTTTTCTGTTTTCTTGAATGTTCTCAACACATTAGGAGAAAGAGCGTGTTTGAGCAAGATCGATGCAGTGTGCGTTTCCCTAGATTTCAAGTGATTTGGGAAATATAATCCTTATTTTTCCACATTGTGAAAGAAACATGAGGCTTGCAAGAGATTGAAAAAATGCATCCCAAAACGTACTCCAGCGGTGAAAGCACACGTTTCTACAAAGACTTTGAAGTAGCAAGTAAAAGCCAATGGCTGAGTGTTCTTTCAGAGAGAAACATACACATTTCATCCTTCTGGAGTGAATTTTCAGCCTGGAATTCATATGCATTTGTACCGTGCAGAATGTAAGTACCTGCTCGGGGGTTGTGTCATAGAAGCAACTTTCCTGCAGGAGCTTATTGGAACATTCATTGTTTGGCTAACTTCTTTGGGTTGGTTTTGGAAGGTCTTTCAACTTTAGCCAAATCCGCTTTCTTACGAAATTTTTTCACAGCCTTGTTTCCAAGAGCCCACAAAGAACTGCTGCTTAAAACTCTCCACATGCACATCTCCCATACTGGTGTTCTCGTTTCACTACCTGGATTTTGGTTTCCTCTTCTTTCTTTGAAATTACAAGCCCTCTTTCTGCATGCTACACACACCTTGTAGCAGTTTCAGTTTGCAGCATATTGGTGCTCTTAAAACGCTGAGTAACCTGTGTAGAGTGTGTCAATCTCCAGCACTGAATACACAACTTAGAGCTCCTTTCACCACAGACACGCAAACACATCTTTTTGTAAAAGTCCTACTTCTTTACTCTTGGAAATGTAAGGGTTTCATCGAGAACTTGAAGTCAATCATGCTTTTGCACTCTGCAACCAATAGGAATGAACTCTTGTACATACCCGTCTGAATTTCAGTGCAAAATGCCCTTCTTTTCTGGTTTGTTGAAAGTTCACAACACATTAGGAGATAGAGCGTGTTTGAAGAAGACTGATGCAGTGTGCGTTTTCCTTTATTTCTTGTGATTTGGGAAACATAATCCGTGATTTTCCACATTGTCTAAGAAACAACATGAGGCTTGCAAGAGATTGAAACAATGCATCCTAAAACTTATTCAGGCAGTGAAAACACACGGTTCTACAAAGACTTGGAAGGAGCAAGCAAAAGAATAATGGCTGTGTGTCCGTTCTGAGAGAAACACATGCATTTCATCCTTCTGGATTGAGTTTTCTTGCTGGAATTCATATGCATTTTGTACTGTGCAGAATGTAGCTACCTGCTCGGGGGTTGTGTCATAGATGCACCTTTCCTGTAGGAGCTTATTGGAACTTTCATTGTTTGGCTAAGTTATTTAGGGTTGGTTTTGGAAGGTCTTTCAACTTTGGCCAAATCGGCTTTGTACGAAAGTTTTTCACAGCCCTGTTTCCAAGTGTCCACAAAGAGCTGGTGCTTGAAAGTGTCCACATGCACATCTCCCATACTGGTGTGCTCATTTCATTATCTGGATTTTGGTTTCCTCTTCTTTCTTTGAAATGACAAGTCTTCATTCAGCATGCTACACACACCTTGTAGCAGTTTCAGTTTGAAGCATGTTGGTGCTCTCAAAACGCTGTGTATCCTGGGTAGAGTGTGTCACTCTACAGCACTGAATACACAACTTAGAGCTCCTTTCAACACAGACACGCAAACACGTCTTTTTGGGAAAGTCCTAACTCAGGTAAATTGGAAATGTAAGGGTTTCATCGAAAACATGAAGACAATCATGCTTTTGAACTCTGCAACCGAAAGAAATGGCTTTTTGTACATGCCATTCTGAATTTCACTGCAAAATGCCCTTCTTTTCTGGTTTGTTGAAAGTTCAAAACACTTTAGGAAATAGAACGTGTTTGAAGAAGGCTGATGCAGTGTGCGTTTTCCTGGATTTCAAGTGATTCGGGATACATACTCCTTGTTTTTCCACATTGTCTAAGAAACAACATGAGGCTTGCAAGAGATTGAAAAAATGCATCCTAAAACTTATGCCTGCAGTGAAAACACACGTTTCTACAAAGACTTGGAAGGAGCAAGCAAAAGAATAGTGGCTGAGAGTTCTTTCAGAGAGAAACACACGTATTTCATCCTTCTGTAGAGATGGTTAGGGTTACGAGTGGACCTAGGGTAGGGTTATGTTGAGGTCTAGGGTTAGAGAGATGGTTAGGGTTACGATTGGACCTAGGGTTAGGCTTAATTGAGGGCTAGGGTTAGAGAGAAGGTTAGGGTTACTTTTGGACCTAGGGTTAGGGTTATGTTGAGGGCTAGGGTTAGAGATATGGTTAGGGTTACGATTGGACCTAGGGTTAGGGTTATGTTGAGGGCTAGGGTTAGAGATCCGGTTAGGGTTACGATTGGACCTAGGGTTAGGGTTATGTTGAGGGCTAGGGTTAGACATCCGGTTAGGGTTACGATTGTACCTAGGGTTAGGGTTATGTTGAGGCCCAGTGTTTGAGATCTGGTTAGGGTTAGATTGGACCTAGCGTTAGGGTTATGTTGAGGGCTAGGGTTAGAGATCAGTTTAGTATTACGATTGGACCTAGGGTTAGGGTTATGTTTAGGGCTAGGGACACAGATCCGGTTAGGGTTACGATTGGACCTAGGGTTAGGGTTTTGTTGAGGGCTAAGGTTAGTGATCAGGTTAGTATTACGATTGGACCTAAGGTTAAGGTTATGTTGAGGGCTAGGGTTCAGATCCGGTTAGGGTTACGATTGGACCTAGGGTTAGCGTAACGTTGAGGGCTAGGGTTAGAGAGACGGTTAGGGTTACGATTGGACCTAGGGTTAGGGTTATGTTGAGGGCTAGAGTTACAGATCCGGTTAGGGTTACGATTTGACCTAGGGTTAGGGTTATGTTTAGGGCTAGGGTTAGAGATCCGGTTAGGGTTACTATTGGACGTAGGGTTAGGGTTATGTTGAGCGCTAGGTTTAGAGATCCGGTTAGGGTTACGGTTGGACCTAGGGTTAGGGTTATGTTGAGGCCTAGGGTTAGAGATCAGGTTAGGGTTAAGATTGGACCTAGGGTTATAGTGATGTTGAGGGCTAGGGTATTCCAGCAGTGAAAACACACATTTCTATAAAGACTTTGAAGCAGCAAGCTAAAGCCTTGTGGCTGAGTGTTCTTTCATAGAGAAACATGCATTTCATCCTTCTGGAGTGAATTTTCATGCTGGAGTTCATATGCATTTTATACTGTGCAGAATGTAGCTACCTGCTGGGGGTTGTGTCACAGAAGCACCTTTTCTGCAGGAGCTTATTGGAACATTCATTGTTTGGCTAAGTTATTTAGGGTTGGTTTTGGAAGGTCTTTCAACCTTGGCCAAATCCCGCTTCGTACGCAAGTTTTTAATAGCGGTGTTTCCAAGTGTCCACAAAGAGCTGCTGCTTGAAACTGTCCACATGCACATCTCGTATACTGGTGTGCTCGTTTCACTACCTGGATTTTGGTTTCCTCTTCTTTCTTTGAAATGACAAGTCTTCATTCAGCATTCTACACACACCTTGTACCAGCTTCAGTTTGAAGCTTGTTGGTGCTCTCAAAACGCTGTGTAACCTATGTAGAGTGTGTTACTCTCCAGCACTGAATACACAACTTAGAGCTCCTTTCACCACAGACACGCAAACACATCTTTTTGTGAAAGTCCTACTTCAGGTCCCTTGGAAATGTAAGGGTTTCATGGAGAACATGAAGTCAATCATGCTTTTGCACTCTACTACCAATAGAAATGACCTCTTGTACATGCCTGACTGAGTTTCACTGCAAAATGCCCTTGTTTTCTGTTTTCTTGAATGTTCTCAACACATTAGGAGAAAGAGCGTGTTTGAGCAAGATCGATGCAGTGTGCGTTTCCCTAGATTTCAAGTGATTTGGGAAATATAATCCTTATTTTTCCACATTGTGAAAGAAACATGAGGCTTGCAAGAGATTGAAAAAATGCATCCCAAAACGTACTCCAGCGGTGAAAGCACACGTTTCTACAAAGACTTTGAAGTAGCAAGTAAAAGCCAATGGCTGAGTGTTCTTTCAGAGAGAAACATACACATTTCATCCTTCTGGAGTGAATTTTCAGCCTGGAATTCATATGCATTTGTACCGTGCAGAATGTAACTACCTGCTCGGGGGTTGTGTCATAGAAGCAACTTTCCTGCAGGAGCTTATTGGAACATTCATTGTTTGGCTAACTTCTTTGGGTTGGTTTTGGAAGGTCTTTCAACTTTAGCCAAATCCGCTTTCTTACGAAATTTTTTCACAGCCTTGTTTCCAAGAGCCCACAAAGAACTGCTGCTTAAAACTCTCCACATGCACATCTCCCATACTGGTGTTCTCGTTTCACTACCTGGATTTTGGTTTCCTCTTCTTTCTTTGAAATTACAAGCCCTCTTTCTGCATGCTACACACACCTTGTAGCAGTTTCAGTTTGCAGCATATTGGTGCTCTTAAAACGCTGAGTAACCTGTGTAGAGTGTGTCAATCTCCAGCACTGAATACACAACTTAGAGCTCCTTTCACCACAGACACGCAAACTCATCTTTTTGTAAAAGTCCTACTTCTTTACTCTTGGAAATGTAAGGGTTTCATCGAGAACTTGAAGTCAATCATGCTTTTGCACTCTGCAACCAATAGGAATGAACTCTTGTACATACCCGTCTGAATTTCAGTGCAAAATGCCCTTCTTTTCTGGTTTGTTGAAAGTTCACAACACATTAGGAGATAGAGCGTGTTTGAAGAAGACTGATGCAGTGTGCGTTTTCCTTTACTTCTTGTGATTTGGGAAACATAATCCGTGATTTTCCACATTGTCTAAGAAACAACATGAGGCTTGCAAGAGATTGAAACAATGCATCCTAAAACTTATTCAGGCAGTGAAAACACACGGTTCTACAAAGACTTGGAAGGAGCAAGCAAAAGAATAATGGCTGTGTGTCCGTTCTGAGAGAAACACATGCATTTCATCCTTCTGGAGTGAGTTTTCTTGCTGGAATTCATATGCATTTTGTACTGTGCAGAATGTAGCTACCTGCTCGGGGGTTGTGTCATAGATGCACCTTTCCTGTAGGAGCTTATTGGAACTTTCATTGTTTGGCTAAGTTATTTAGGGTTGGTTTTGGAAGGTCTTTCAACTTTGGCCAAATCCGCTTTGTACGAAAGTTTTTCACAGCCCTGTTTCCAAGTGTCCACAAAGAGCTGCTGCTTGAAAGTGTCCACATGCACATCTCCCATACTGGTGTGCTCGTTTCATTATCTGGATTTTGGTTTCCTCTTCTTTCTTTGAAATGACAAGTCTTCATTCAGCATGCTACACACACCTTGTAGCAGTTTCAGTTTGAAGCATGTTGGTGCTCTCAAAACGCTGTGTATCCTGGGTAGAGTGTGTCACTCTACAGCACTGAATACACAACTTAGAGCTCCTTTCAACACAGACACGCAAACACGTCTTTTTGGGAAAGTCCTAACTCAGGTAAATTGGAAATGTAAGGGTTTCATCGAAAACATGAAGACAATCATGCTTTTGAACTCTGCAACCGAAAGAAATGGCTTTTTGTACATGACATTCTGAATTTCACTGCAAAATGCCCTTCTTTTCTGGTTTGTTGAAAGTTCAAAACACTTTAGGAAATAGAACGTGTTTGAAGAAGACTGATGCAGTGTGCGTTTTCCTGGATTTCAAGTGATTCGGGATACATACTCCTTGTTTTTCCACATTGTCTAAGAAACAACATGAGGCTTGCAAGAGATTGAAAAAATGCATCCTAAAACTTATGCCTGCAGTGAAAACACACGTTTCTACAAAGACTTGGAAGGAGCAAGCAAAAGAATAGTGGCTGAGAGTTCTTTCAGAGAGAAACACACGTATTTCATCCTTCTGTAGAGATGGTTAGGGTTACGATTGGACCTAGGGTAGGGTTATGTTGAGGTCTAGGGTTAGAGATATGGTTAGGGTTACGATTGGACCTAGGGTTAGGCTTATGTTGAGGGCTAGGGTTAGAGAGAAGGTTAGGGTTACTTTTGGACCTAGGGTTAGGGTTATGTTGAGGGCTAGGGTTAGAGATATGGTTAGGGTTACGATTGGACCTAGGGTTAGGGTTATGTTGAGGGCTAGGCTTAGAGATCCGGTTAGGGTTACGATTGGACCTAGGGTTAGGGTTATGTTGAGGGCCAGGGTTAGACATCCGGTTAGGGTTACGATTGTACCTAGGGTTAGGGTTATGTTGAGGCCCAGGGTTTGAGATCTGGTTAGGGTTAGATTGGACCTAGCGTTAGGGTTATGTTGAGGGCTAGGGTTAGAGATCAGTTTAGTATTACGATTGGACCTAGGGTTAGGGTTATGTTTAGGGCTAGGGACACAGATCCGGTTAGGGTTACGATTGGACCTAGGGTTAGGGTTATGTTGAGGGCTAAGGTTAGTGATCAGGTTAGTATTACGATTGGACCTAAGGTTAAGGTTATGTTGAGGGCTAGGGTTCAGATCCGGTTAGGGTTACGATTGGACCTAGGGTTAGCGTAACGTTGAGGGCTAGGGTTAGAGAGACGGTTAGGGTTACGATTGGACCTAGGGTTAGGGTTATGTTGAGGGCTAGGGTTAGAGATATGGTTAGGGGTATGATTGGACCTAGGGTTAGGGTTATGTATAGGGCTAGGGTTAGAGATCAGGTTAGGGTTACGATTGGACCTAGGGTTAGGGTTATGTTGAGGGCTAAGGTTAGAGAGAAGGTTAGGATTTCAATTGGACCTAGGGTTAGGGTTATGTTGAGGGCTAGGGTTAGAGATCCGGTTAGTATTACGATTGGACCTAGGGTTAGGGTTATGTTGAGGGCTAGAGTTACAGATCCGGTTAGGGTTACGATTTGACCTAGGGTTAGGGTTATGTTTAGGGCTAGGGTTAGAGATCCGGTTAGGGTTACTATTGGACGTAGGGTTAGGGTTATGTTGAGCGCTAGGTTTAGAGATCCGGTTAGGGTTACGGTTGGACCTAGGGTTAGGGTTATGTTGAGGCCTAGGGTTAGAGATCAGGTTAGGGTTAAGATTGGACCTAGGGTTATAGTGATGTTGAGGGCTAGGGTATTCCAGCAGTGAAAACACACATTTCTATAAAGACTTTGAAGCAGCAAGCTAAAGCCTTGTGGCTGAGTGTTCTTTCATAGAGAAACATGCATTTCATCCTTCTGGAGTGAATTTTCATGCTGGAGTTCATATGCATTTTATACTGTGCAGAATGTAGCTACCTGCTGGGGGTTGTGTCACAGAAGCACCTTTTCTGCAGGAGCTTATTGGAACATTCATTGTTTGGCTAAGTTATTTAGGGTTGGTTTTGGAAGGTCTTTCAACCTTGGCCAAATCCCGCTTCGTACGCAAGTTTTTAATAGCGCTGTTTCCAAGTGTCCACAAAGAGCTGCTGCTTGAAACTGTCCACATGCACATCTCGTATACTGGTGTGCTCGTTTCACTACCTGGATTTTGGTTTCCTCTTCTTTCTTTGAAATGACAAGTCTTCATTCAGCATTCTACACACACCTTGTACCAGCTTCAGTTTGAAGCTTGTTGGTGCTCTCAAAACGCTGTGTAACCTATGTAGAGTGTGTTACTCTCCAGCACTGAATACACAACTTAGAGCTCCTTTCACCACAGACACGCAAACACATCTTTTTGTGAAAGTCCTACTTCAGGTCCCTTGGAAATGTAAGGGTTTCATGGAGAACATGAAGTCAATCATGCTTTTGCACTCTACTACCAATAGAAATGACCTCTTGTACATGCCTGACTGAGTTTCACTGCAAAATGCCCTTGTTTTCTGGTTTCTTGAATGTTCTCAACACATTAGGAGAAAGAGCGTGTTTGAGCAAGATCGATGCAGTGTGCGTTTCCCTAGATTTCAAGTGATTTGGGAAATATAATCCTTATTTTTCCACATTGTGAAAGAAACATGAGGCTTGCAAGAGATTGAAGAAATGCATCCCAAAACGTACTCCAGCGGTGAAAGCACACGTTTCTACAAAGACTTTGAAGTAGCAAGTAAAAGCCAATGGCTGAGTGTTCTTTCAGAGAGAAACATACACATTTCATCCTTCTGGAGTGAATTTTCAGCCTGGAATTCATATGCATTTGTACCGTGCAGAATGTAAGTACCTGCTCGGGGGTTGTGTCATAGAAGCAACTTTCCTGCAGGAGCTTATTGGAACATTCATTGTTTGGCTAACTTCTTTGGGTTGGTTTTGGAAGGTCTTTCAACTTTAGCCAAATC
This sequence comes from Miniopterus natalensis, assembly GCF_054644295.1. Taxonomy (NCBI): domain Eukaryota; kingdom Metazoa; phylum Chordata; class Mammalia; order Chiroptera; family Miniopteridae; genus Miniopterus; species Miniopterus natalensis. The sequence continues at coordinate 1,666,970 of NC_142085.1, read as the reverse complement.
CGCTTTCTTACGAAATTTTTTCACAGCCTTGTTTCCAAGAGCCCACAAAGAACTGCTGCTTAAAACTCTCCACATGCACATCTCCCATACTGGTGTTCTCGTTTCACTACCTGGATTTTGGTTTCCTCTTCTTTCTTTGAAATTACAAGCCCTCTTTCTGCATGCTACACACACCTTGTAGCAGTTTCAGTTTGCAGCATATTGGTGCTCTTAAAACGCTGAGTAACCTGTGTAGAGTGTGTCAATCTCCAGCACTGAATACACAACTTAGAGCTCCTTTCACCACAGACACGCAAACTCATCTTTTTGTAAAAGTCCTACTTCTTTACTCTTGGAAATGTAAGGGTTTCATCGAGAACTTGAAGTCAATCATGCTTTTGCACTCTGCAACCAATAGGAATGAACTCTTGTACATACCCGTCTGAATTTCAGTGCAAAATGCCCTTCTTTTCTGGTTTGTTGAAAGTTCACAACACATTAGGAGATAGAGCGTGTTTGAAGAAGACTGATGCAGTGTGCGTTTTCCTTTATTTCTTGTGATTTGGGAAACATAATCCGTGATTTTCCACATTGTCTAAGAAACAACATGAGGCTTGCAAGAGATTGAAACAATGCATCCTAAAACTTATTCAGGCAGTGAAAACACACGGTTCTACAAAGACTTGGAAGGAGCAAGCAAAAGAATAATGGCTGTGTGTCCGTTCTGAGAGAGACACATGCATTTCATCCTTCTGGAGTGAGTTTTCTTGCTGGAATTCATATGCATTTTGTACTGTGCAGAATGTAGCTACCTGCTCGGGGGTTGTGTCATAGATGCACCTTTCCTGTAGGAGCTTATTGGAACTTTCATTGTTTGGCTAAGTTATTTAGGGTTGGTTTTGGAAGGTCTTTCAACTTTGGCCAAATCGGCTTTGTACGAAAGTTTTTCACAGCCCTGTTTCCAAGTGTCCACAAAGAGCTGCTGCTTGAAAGTGTCCACATGCAAATCTCCCATACTGGTGTGCTCGTTTCATTATCTGGATTTTGGTTTCCTCTTCTTTCTTTGAAATGACAAGTCTTCATTCAGCATGCTACACACACCTTGTAGCAGTTTCAGTTTGAAGCATGTTGGTGCTCTCAAAACGCTGTGTATCCTGGGTAGAGTGTGTCACTCTACAGCACTGAATACACAACTTAGAGCTCCTTTCAACACAGACACGCAAACACGTCTTTTTGGGAAAGTCCTAACTCAGGTAAATTGGAAATGTAAGGGTTTCATCGAAAACATGAAGACAATCATGCTTTTGAACTCTGCAACCGAAAGAAATGGCTTTTTGTACATGCCATTCTGAATTTCACTGCAAAATGCCCTTCTTTTCTGGTTTCTTGAAAGTTCAAAACACTTTAGGAAATAGAACGTGTTTGAAGAAGACTGATGCAGTGTGCGTTTTCCTGGATTTCAAGTGATTCGGGATACATACTCCTTGTTTTTCCACATTGTCTAAGAAACAACATGAGGCTTGCAAGAGATTGAAAAAATGCATCCTAAAACTTATGCCTGCAGTGAAAACACACGTTTCTACAAAGACTTGGACGGAGCAAGCAAAAGAATAGTGGCTGAGAGTTCTTTTAGAGAGAAACACACGTATTTCATCCTTCTGTAGAGATGGTTACGGTTACGATTGGACCTAGGGTAGGGTTATGTTGAGGGCTAGGGTTAGAGAGATGGTTAGGGTTACGATTGGACCTAGGGTTAGGCTTATGTTGAGGGCTAGGGTTAGAGAGAAGGTTAGGGTTACTTTTGGACCTAGGGTTAGGGTTATGTTGAGGGCTAGGGTTAGAGATATGGTTAGGGTTACGATTGGACCTAGGGTTAGGGTTATGTTGAGGGCTAGGCTTAGAGATCCGGTTAGGGTTACGATTGGACCTAGGGTTAGGGTTATGTTGAGGGCTAGGGTTAGACATCCGGTTAGGGTTACGATTGTACCTAGGGTTAGGGTTATGTTGAGGCCCAGGGTTTGAGATCTGGTTAGGGTTAGATTGGACCTAGCGTTAGGGTTATGTTGAGGGCTAGGGTTAGAGATCAGTTTAGTATTACGATTGGACCTAGGGTTAGGGTTATGTTTAGGGCTAGGGACACAGATCCGGTTAGGGTTACGATTGGACCTAGGGTTAGGGTTATGTTGAGGGCTAAGGTTAGTGATCAGTTTAGTATTACGATTGGACCTAAGGTTAAGGTTATGTTGAGGGCTAGGGTTCAGATCCGGTTAGGGTTACGATTGGACCTAGGGTTAGCGTAACGTTGAGGGCTAGGGTTAGAGATATGGTTAGGGGTATGATTGGACCTAGGGTTAGGGTTATGTATAGGGCTAGGGTTAGAGATCAGGTTAGGGTTACGATTGGACCTAGGGTTAGGGTTATGTTGAGGGCTAAGGTTAGAGAGAAGGTTAGGATTTCAATTGGACCTAGGGTTAGGGTTATGTTGAGGGCTAGGGTTAGAGATCCGGTTAGTATTACGATTGGACCTAGGGTTAGGGTTATGTTGAGGGCTAGAGTTACAGATCCGGTTAGGGTTACGATTTGACCTAGGGTTAGGGTTATGTTTAGGGCTAGGGTTAGAGATCCGGTTAGGGTTACTATTGGACGTAGGGTTAGGGTTATGTTGAGGGCTAGGTTTAGAGATCCGGTTAGGGTTATGGTTGGACCTAGGGTTAGGGTTATGTTGTGGCCTAGGGTTAGAGATCAGGTTAGGGTTAAGATTGGACCTAGGGTTATAGTGATGTTGAGGGCTAGGGTATTCCAGCAGTGAAAACACACATTTCTATAAAGACTTTGAAGCAGCAAGCTAAAGCCTTGTGGCTGAGTGTTCTTTCATAGAGAAACATGCATTTCATCCTTCTGGAGTGAATTTTCATGCTGGAGTTCATATGCATTTTATACTGTGCAGAATGTAGCTACCTGCTGGGGGTTGTGTCACAGAAGCACCTTTTCTGCAGGAGCTTATTGGAACATTCATTGTTTGGCTAAGGTATTTAGGGTTGGTTTTGGAAGGTCTTTCAACCTTGGCCAAATCCCGCTTCGTACGCAAGTTTTTAATAGCGCTGTTTCCAAGTGTCCACAAAGAGCTGCTGCTTGAAACTGTCCACATGCACATCTCGTATACTGGTGTGCTCGTTTCACTACCTGGATTTTGGTTTCCTCTTCTTTCTTTGAAATGACAAGTCTTCATTCAGCATTCTACACACACCTTGTACCAGCTTCAGTTTGAAGCTTGTTGGTGCTCTCAAAACGCTGTGTAACCTATGTAGAGTGTGTTACTCTCCAGCACTGAATACACAACTTAGAGCTCCTTTCACCACAGACACGCAAACACATCTTTTTGTGAAAGTCCTACTTCAGGTCCCTTGGAAATGTAAGGGTTTCATGGAGAACATGAAGTCAATCATGCTTTTGCACTCTACTACCAATAGAAATGACCTCTTGTACATGCCTGACTGAGTTTCACTGCAAAATGCCCTTGTTTTCTGTTTTCTTGAATGTTCTCAACACATTAGGAGAAAGAGCGTGTTTGAGCAAGATCGATGCAGTGTGCGTTTCCCTAGATTTCAAGTGATTTGGGAAATATAATCCTTATTTTTCCACATTGTGAAAGAAACATGAGGCTTGCAAGAGATTGAAAAAATGCATCCCAAAACGTACTCCAGCGGTGAAAGCACACGTTTCTACAAAGACTTTGAAGTAGCAAGTAAAAGCCAATGGCTGAGTGTTCTTTCAGAGAGAAACATACACATTTCATCCTTCTGGAGTGAATTTTCAGCCTGGAATTCATATGCATTTCTACCGTGCAGAATGTAACTACCTGCTCGGGGGTTGTGTCATAGAAGCAACTTTCCTGCAGGAGCTTATTGGAACATTCATTGTTTGGTTAACTTCTTTGGGTTGGTTTTGGAAGGTCTTTCAACTTTAGCCAAATCCGCTTTCTTACGAAATTTTTTCACAGCCCTGTTTCCAAGAGCCCACAAAGAACTGCTGCTTAAAACTCTCCACATGCACATCTCCCATACTGGTGTTCTCGTTTCACTACCTGGATTTTGGTTTCCTCTTCTTTCTTTGAAATTACAAGCCCTCTTTCTGCATGCTACACACACCTTGTAGCAGTTTCAGTTTGCAGCATATTGGTGCTCTTAAAACGCTGAGTAACCTGTGTAGAGTGTGTCAATCTCCAGCACTGAATACACAACTTAGAGCTCCTTTCACCACAGACACGCAAACACATCTTTTTGTAAAAGTCCTACTTCTTTACTCTTGGAAATGTAAGGGTTTCATCGAGAACTTGAAGTCAATCATGCTTTTGCACTCTGCAACCAATAGGAATGAACTCTTGTACATACCCGTCTGAATTTCAGTGCAAAATGCCCTTCTTTTCTGGTTTGTTGAAAGTTCACAACACATTAGGAGATAGAGCGTGTTTGAAGAAGACTGATGCAGTGTGCGTTTTCCTTTATTTCTTGTGATTTGGGAAACATAATCCGTGATTTTCCACATTGTCTAAGAAACAACATGAGGCTTGCAAGAGATTGAAACAATGCATCCTAAAACTTCTTCCGGCAGTGAAAACACACGGTTCTACAAAGACTTGGAAGGAGCAAGCAAAAGAATAGTGGCTGAGTGTCCTTTCAGAGAGAAACACATGCATTTCATCCTTCTGGAGTGAGTTTTCTTGCTGGAATTCATATGCATTTTGTACTGTGCAGAATGTAGCTACCTGCTCGGGGGTTGTGTCATAGATGCACCTTTCCTGTAGGAGCTTATTGGAACTTTCATTGTTTGGCTAAGTTATTTAGGGTTGGTTTTGGAAGGTCTTTCAACTTTGGCCAAATCCGCTTTGTACGAAAGTTTTTCACAGCCCTGTTTCCAAGTGTCCACAAAGAGCTGCTGCTTGAAAGTGTCCACATGCACATCTCCCATACTGGTGTGCTCGTTTCACTACCTGGATTTTGGTTTCCTCTTCTTTCTTTGAAATGACAAGTCTTCATTCAGCATGCTACACACACCTTGTAGCAGTTTCAGTTTGAAGCATGTTGGTGCTCTCAAAACGCTGTGTATCCTGGGTAGAGTGTGTCACTCTACAGCACTGAATACACAACTTAGAGCTCCTTTCAACACAGACACGCAAACACGTCTTTTTGGGAAAGTCCTAACTCAGGTAAATTGGAAATGTAAGGGTTTCATCGAAAACATGAAGACAATCATGCTTTTGAACTCTGCAACCGAAAGAAATGGCTTTTTGTACATGCCATTCTGAATTTCACTGCAAAATGCCCTTCTTTTCTGGTTTCTTGAAAGTTCAAAACACTTTAGGAAATAGAACGTGTTTGAAGAAGACTGATGCAGTGTGCGTTTTCCTGGATTTCAAGTGATTCGGGATACATACTCCTTGTTTTTCCACATTGTCTAAGAAACAACATGAGGCTTGCAAGAGATTGAAAAAATGCATCCTAAAACTTATGCCTGCAGTGAAAACACACGTTTCTACAAAGACTTGGAAGGAGCAAGCAAAAGAATACTGGCTGAGAGTTCTTTCAGAGAGAAACTCACGTATTTCATCCTTCTGTAGAGACGGTTAGGGTTACGATTGGACCTAGGGTAGGGTTATGTTGAGGGCTAGGGTTAGAGAGACGGTTAGGGTTACGATTGTACCTAGGGTTAGGCTTATGTTGAGGGCTAGGTTTAGAGAGAAGGTTAGGGTTACTTTTGGACATAGGGTTAGGGTTATGTTGAGGGCTAGGGTTAAAGATATGGTTAGGGTTACGATTGGACCTAGGGTTAGGGTTATGTTGAGGGCTAGGGTTAGAGAGAAGGTTAGGGTTACTTTTGGACCTAGGGTTAGGGTTATGTTGAGGGCTAGGGTTAGAGATATGGTTAGGGTTACGATTGGACCTATTGTTAGGGTTACGTTGAGGGCTAGGGTTAGAGTTCCGGTTAGGGTTACACTTGAACCTAGGGTTAGCGTAACGTTAAGGGCTAGGCTTAGAGAGAAGGTTAGGGTTACAATTGGACCTAGGGTTAGGGTTATGTTGAGGGCTATGTTTAGAGATCCGGTTAGGGTTACGATTGGACCTAGGGTTAGGGTTATGTTGAGGGCTAGGATTAGAGATCATGTTAGTATTACGATTGGACATAGGGTTAGGGTTATGTTGAGGGCTAGGGTTAGAGAGAAGGTTAGGGTTACTTTTGGACCTAGGGTTAGGGTTATGTTGAGGGCTAGGGTTAGAGATCTGGTTAGGGTTAGATTGGACCTAGCGTTAGGGTTATGTTGAGGGCTAGGGTTAGAGATCAGGTTAGTATTACGATTGGACCTAGGGTTAGGGTTATGTTTAGGACTAGGGATACAGATCCGGTTAGGGTTACGATTGGACCTAGGGTTAGGGTTATGTTGAGGGCTAGGGTTAGTGATCAGGTTAGTATTACGATTGGACCTAAGGTTAAGGTTATGTTGAGGGCTAGGGTTCAGATCCGGTTAGGGTTACGATTGGACCTAGGGTTAGCGTAACGTTGAGGGCTAGGGTTAGTGAGACGGTTAGGGTTACGATTGGTCCTAGGGTTAGGGTTATGTTGAGGGCTAGGGTTAGAGATATGGTTAGGGTTATGATTGGACCTAGGGTTAGGCTTATGTATAGGGCTAGGGTTAGAGATCAGGTTAGGGTTACGATTGGACCTAGGGTTAGGGTTATGTTGAGGGCTAAGGTTAGAGAGAAGGTTAGGGTTTCAATTGGACCTAGGGTTAGGCTTATGTTAAGGGATAGGGTTAGAGATCCGGTTAGTATTACGATTGGACCTAGGGTTAGGGTTATGTTGAGGGCTAGAGTTACAGATCCGGTTAGGGTTACGATTTGACCTAGGGTTAGGGTTATGTTTACGGCTAGGGTTAGAGATCCGGTTAGGGTTACTATTGGACGTAGGGTTAGGGTTATGTTGAGGGCTAGGCTTAGAGATCCGGTTAGGGTTATGGTTGGACCTAGGGTTAGGGTTATGTTGAGGCCTAGGGTTAGAGATCAGGTTAGGGTTAAGATTGGACCTAGGGTTATAGTGATGTTGAGGGCTAGGGTATTCCAGCAGTGAAAACACACATTTCTATAAAGACTTTGAAGAAGCAAGCTAAAGCCTTGTGGCTGAGTGTTCTTTCATAGAGAAACATGCATTTCATCCTTCTGGAGTGAATTTTCATGCTGGAGTTCATATGCATTTTATACTGTGCAGAATGTAGCTACCTGCTGGGGGTTGTGTCACAGAAGCACCTTTTCTGCAGGAGCTTATTGGAACATTCATTGTTTGGCTAAGTTATTTAGGGTTGGTTTTGGAAGGTCTTTCAACCTTGGCCAAATCCCGCTTCGTACGCAAGTTTTTAATAGCGCTGTTTCCAAGTGTCCACAAAGAGCTGCTGCTTGAAACTGTCCACATGCACATCTCGTATACTGGTGTGCTCGTTTCACTACCTGGATTTTGGTTTCCTCTTCTTTCTTTGAAATGACAAGTCTTCATTCAGCATTCTACACACACCTTGTACCAGCTTCAGTTTGAAGCTTGTTGGTGCTCTCAAAACGCTGTGTAACCAATGTAGAGTGTGTTACTCTCCTGCACTGAATACACAACTTAGAGCTCCTTTCACCACAGACACGCAAACACATCTTTTTGTGAAAGTCCTACTTCAGGTCCCTTGGAAATGTAAGGGTTTCATGGAGAACATGAAGTCAATCATGCTTTTGCACTCTACTACCAATAGAAATGACCTCTTGTACATGCCTGACTGAGTTTCACTGCAAAATGCCCTTGTTTTCTGTTTTCTTGAATGTTCTCAACACATTAGGAGAAAGAGCGTGTTTGAGCAAGATCGATGCAGTGTGCGTTTCCCTAGATTTCAAGTGATTTGGGAAATATAATCCTTATTTTTCCACATTGTGAAAGAAACATGAGGCTTGCAAGAGATTGAAAAAATGCATCCCAAAACGTACTCCAGTGGTGAAAGCACACGTTTCTACAAAGACTTTGAAGTAGCAAGTAAAAGCCAATGGCTGAGTGTTCTTTCAGAGAGAAACATACACATTTCATCCTTCTGGAGTGAATTTTCAGCCTGGAATTCATATGCATTTGTACCGTGCAGAATGTAACTACCTGCTCGGGGGTTGTGTCATAGAAGCAACTTTCCTGCAGGAGCTTATTGGAACATTCATTGTTTGGCTAACTTCTTTGGGTTGGTTTTGGAAGGTCTTTCAACTTTAGCCAAATCCGCTTTCTTACGAAATTTTTTCACAGCCTTGTTTCCAAGAGCCCAGAAAGAACTGCTGCTTAAAACTCTCCACATGCACATCTCCCATACTGGTGTTCTCGTTTCACTACCTGGATTTTGGTTTCCTCTTCTTTCTTTGAAATTACAAGCCCTCTTTCTGCATGCTACACACACCTTGTAGCAGTTTCAGTTTGCAACATATTGGTGCTCTTAAAACGCTGAGTAACCTGTGTAGAGTGTGTCAATCTCCAGCACTGAATACACAACTTAGAGCTCCTTTCACCACAGACACGCAAACACATCTTTTTGTAAAAGTCCTACTTCTTTACTCTTGGAAATGTAAGGGTTTCATCGAGAACTTGAAGTCAATCATGCTTTTGCACTCTGCAACCAATAGGAATGAACTCTTGTACATACCCGTCTGAATTTCAGTGCAAAATGCCCTTCTTTTCTGGTTTGTTGAAAGTTCACAACACATTAGGAGATAGAGCGTGTTTGAAGAAGACTGATGCAGTGTGCGTTTTCCTTTATTTCTTGTGATTTGGGAAACATAATCCGTGATTTTCCACATTGTCTAAGAAACAACATGAGGCTTGCAAGAGATTGAAAAAATGCATCCTAAAACTTATTCCAGCAGTGAAAACACACGGTTCTACAAAGACTTGGAAGGAGCAAGCAAAAGAATAGTGGCTGAGTGTCCTTTCAGAGAGAAACACATGCATTTCATCCTTCTGGAGTGAGTTTTCTTGCTGGAATTCATATGCATTTTGTACTGTGCAGAATGTAGCTACCTGCTCGGGGGTTGTGTCATAGATGCACCTTTCCTGTAGGAGCTTATTGGAACTTTCATTGTTTGGCTAAGTTATTTAGGGTTGGTTTTGGAAGGTCTTTCAACTTTGGCCAAATCCGCTTTGTACGAAAGTTTTTCACAGCCCTGTTTCCAAGTGTCCACAAAGAGCTGCTGCTTGAAAGTGTCCACATGCACATCTCCCATACTGGTGTGCTCGTTTCACTACCTGGATTTTGGTTTCCTCTTCTTTCTTTGAAATGACAAGTCTTCATTCAGCATGCTACACACACCTTGTAGCAGTTTCAGTTTGAAGCATGTTGGTGCTCTCAAAAGGCTGTGTATCCTGTGTAGAGTATGTCACTCTACAGCACTGAATACACAACTTAGAGCTCCTTTCAACACAGACACGCAAACACGTCTTTTTGGGAAAGTCCTAACTCAGGTAAATTGGAAATGTAAGGGTTTCATCGAAAACATGAAGACAATCATGCTTTTGAACTCTGCAACCGAAAGAAATGGCTTTTTGTACATGCCATTCTGAATTTCACTGCAAAATGCCCTTCTTTTCTGGTTTGTTGAAAGTTCAAAACACTTTAGGAAATAGAACGTGTTTGAAGAAGACTGATGCAGTGTGCGTTTTCCTGGATTTCAAGTGATTCGGGATACATACTCCTTGTTTTTCCACATTGTCTAAGAAACAACATGAGGCTTGCAAGAGATTGAAAAAATGCATCCTAAAACTTATGCCTGCAGTGAAAACACACGTTTCTACAAAGACTTGGAAGGAGCAAGCAAAAGAATAGTGGCTGAGAGTTCTTGCAGAGAGAAACACACGTATTTCATCCTTCTGTAGAGACGGTTAGGGTTACGATTGGACCTAGGGTAGGGTTATGTTGAGGGCTAGGGTTAGAGAGACGGTTAGGGTTATGATTGGACCTAGGGTTAGGGTTATGTTGAGGGCTAGGGTTAGAGAGAAGGTTAGGGTTACTTTTGGACCTAGGGTTAGGGTTATGTTGAGGGCTAGGGTTAGAGATATGGTTAGGGTTACGATTGGACCTAGGGTTAGGGTTATGTTGAGGGCTAGGGTTAGAGATCCGGTTAGGGTTACGATTGGACCTAGGGTTAGGGTTATGTTGATGGCTAGGCTTAGAGAGAAGGTTAGGGTTACAATTGGACCTAGGGTTAGGGTTATGTTGAGGGCTAGGGTTAGAGATCATGTTAGTATTACAATTGGACATAGGGTTAGGGTTATGTTGACGGCTAGGGTTAGAGCGAAGGTTAGGGTTACTTTTGGACCTAGGGTTAGGGTTATGTTGAGGGCTAGGGTTAGAGATATGGTTAGGGTTACACTTGAACGTAGGGTTAGGGTTATGTTGAGGGCTAGGCTTAGAGATCCGGTTTGGGTTACGATTGGACCTAGGGTTAGGGTTATGTTGAGGGCTAGGATTAGAGATCATGTTAGTATTACGATTGGACATAGGGTTAGGGTTATGTTGAGGGCTAGGGTTAGAGATCCGGTTAGGGTTACGATTGGACCTAGGGTTAGGGTTATGTTGAGGGCTAGGATTAGAGATCATGTTAGTATTACGATTGGACATAGGGTTAGGGTTATGTTGAGGGCTAGGGTTAGAGAGAAGGTTAGGGTTACTTTTGGACCTAGGGTTAGGGTTATGTTGAGGGCTAGGGTTAGAGATATGGTTAGGGTTACGATTGGACCTAGGGTTAGGGTTATGTTGAGGGCTAGGGTTAGAGATCCGGTTAGGGTTACGATTGGACCTAGGGTTAGGGTTATGTTGAGGCCCAGGGTTTGAAATCTGCTTAGGGTTAGATTGGACCTAGGGTTAGGGTTATGTTGAGGGCTAGGGTTAGAGATATGGTTAGGGTTACGATTGGACCTAGGGTTAGGGTTATGTTGAGGGCTAGGGTTAGAGTTCCGGTTAGGGTTACACTTGAACGTAGGGTTAGGGTTATGTTGAGGGCTAGGCTTAGAGATCCGGTTTGGGTTACGATTGGACCTAGGGTTAGGGTTATGTTGAGGGCTAGGATTAGAGATCATGTTAGTATTACGATTGGACATAGGGTTAGGGTTATGTTGAGGGCTAGGGTTAGAGATCCGGTTAGGGTTACGATTGGACCTAGGGTTAGGGTTATGTTGAGGGCTAGGGTTAGAGATATGGTTAGGGTTACGATTGGACCTAGGGTTAGGGTTATGTTGAGGGCTAGGGTTAGAGTTCCGGTTAGGGTTACACTTGAACGTAGGGTTAGGGTTATGTTGAGGGCTAGGCTTAGAGATCCGGTTTGGGTTACGATTGGACCTAGGGTTAGGGTTATGTTGAGGGCTAGGATTAGAGATCATGTTAGTATTACGATTGGACATAGGGTTAGTGTTATGTTGAGGGCTAGGGTTAGAGAGAAGGTTAGGGTTACTTTTGGACCTAGGGTTAGGGTTATGTTGAGGGCTAGGGTTAGAGATATGGTTAGGGTTATGATTGGACCTAGGGTTAGGGTTATGTTGAGGGCTAGGTTTAGAGATCCGGTTAGGGTTACGATTGGACCTAGGGTTAGGGTTATGTTGAGGCCCAGGGTTTGAGATCTGGTTAGGGTTAGATTGGACCTAGGGTTAGGGTTATGTTGAGGGCTAGGGTTAGAGATCAGGTTAGTATTACGATTGGACCTAGGGTTAGGGTTAGGTTTAGGGCTAGTGATACAGATCCGGTTAGGGTTACGATTGGACCTAGGGTTAGGGTTATGTTGAGGGCCAGGGTTAGTGATCAGGTTAGTATTACGATTGGACCTAAGGTTAAGGTTATGTTGAGGGCTAGGGTTCAGATCCGGTTAGGGTTACGATTGGACCTAGGGTTAGCGTAACGTTGAGGGCTAGGGTTAAAGAGACGGTTAGGGTTACGATTGGACCTAGGGTTAGGGTTATGTTGAGGGCTAGGGTTAGAGATATGGTTAGGGTTACGATTGGACCTAGGGTTAGGGTTATGTTGAGGGCAAGGGTTAGAGATCCGGTTAGGGTTACGATTGGACCTAGGGTTAGGGTTATGTTGAGGCCCAGGGTTTGAGATCTGGTTAGGGTTAGATTGGACCTAGGGTTAGGGTTATGTTGAGGGCTAGGGTTAGAGATATGGTTAGGGTTATGATTGGACATAGGGTTAGGGTTATGTATAGGGCTAGGGTTAGAGATCAGGTTAGGGTTTCAATTGGACCTAGGGTTAGGGTTATGTTGAGGGCTAGGGTTAGAGAGAAGGTTAGGGTTTCAATTGGACCTAGGGTTAGGGTTATGTTGAGGGCTAGGGTTACAGATCCGGTTAGGGTTACGATTGGACCTAGGGTTAGGGTTATGTTTAGGGCTAGGGTTAGAGATCCGATTACGGTTACTATTGGACGTAGGGTTAGGGTTATGTTGAGGGCTAGGGTTAGAGATCCAGTTAGTATTACGATTGGACCTAGGGTTAGGGTTATGTTGAGGGCTAGAGTTACAGATCCGGTTAGGGTTACGATTTGACCTAGGGTTAGGGTTATGTTGAGGGCTAGGGTTAGAGATCCGGTTAGGGTTACGGTTGGACCTAGGGTTAGGGTTATGTTGAGGGCTAGGGTTAGAGATCAGGTTAGGGTTAAGATTGTACCTAGGGTTATAGTGATGTTGAGTGCTAGGGTATTCCAGCAGTGAAAACACACATTTCTATAAAGACTTTGAAGCAGCAAGCTAAATCCTTGTGGCTGAGTGTTCTTTCATAGAGAAACATGCATTTCATCCTTCTGGAGTGAATTTTCATGCTGGAGTTCATATGCATTTTATACTGTGCAGAATGTGGCTACCTGCTGGGGGTTGTGTCATAGAAGCACCTTTTCTGCAGGAGCTTATTGGAACATTCATTGTTTGGCTAAGTTATTTAGGGTTGGTTTTGGAAGGTCTTTCAACCTTGGTCAAATCCCGCTTCGTACGCAAGTTTTTAATACCGCTGTTTCCAAGTGTCCACAAAGAGCTGCTGCTTGAAACTGTCCACATGCACATCTCGTATACTGGTGTGCTCGTTTCACTACCTGGATTTTGGTTTCCTCTTCTTTCTTTGAAATGACAAGTCTTCATTCAGCATTCTACCACACCTTGTACCAGCTTCAGTTTGAAGCATGTTGGTGCTCTCAAAACGCTGTGTAACCTATGTAGAGTGTGTTACTCTCCAGCACTGAATACACAACTTAGAGCTCCTTTCACCACAGACACGCAAACACATCTTTTTGTGAAAGTCCTACTTCAGGTCCCTTGGAAATGTAAGGGTTTCATGGAGGACATGAAGTCAATCATGCTTTTGCACTCTACTACCAATATAAATGACCTCTTGTACATGCCTGACTGAGTTTCACTGCAAAATGCCCTTGTTTTCTGTTTTCTTGAATGTTCTCAACACATTAGGAGAAAGAGCGTGTTTGAGCAAGATCGATGCAGTGTGCGTTTCCCTAGATTTCAAGTGATTTGGGAAATATAATCCTTATTTTTCCACATTGTGAAAGAAACATGAGGCTTGCAAGAGATTGAAAAAATGCATCCCAAAACGTACTCCAGTGGTGAAAGCACACGTTTCTACAAAGACTTTGAAGTAGCAAGTAAAAGCCAATGGCTGAGTGTTCTTTCAGAGAGAAACATACACATTTCATCCTTCTGGAGTGAATTTTCAGCCTGGAATTCATATGCATTTGTACCGTGCAGAATGTAACTACCTGCTCGGGGGTTGTGTCATAGAAGCAACTTTCCTGCAGGAGCTTATTGGAACATTCATTGTTTGGCTAACTTCTTTGGGTTGGTTTTGGAAGGTCTTTCAACTTTAGCCAAATCCGCTTTCTTACGAAATTTTTTCACAGCCTTGTTTCCAAGAGCCCAGAAAGAACTGCTGCTTAAAACTCTCCACATGCACATCTCCCATACTGGTGTTCTCGTTTCACTACCTGGATTTTGGTTTCCTCTTCTTTCTTTGAAATTACAAGCCCTCTTTCTGCATGCTACACACACCTTGTAGCAGTTTCAGTTTGCAACATATTGGTGCTCTTAAAACGCTGAGTAACCTGTGTAGAGTGTGTCAATCTCCAGCACTGAATACACAACTTAGAGCTCCTTTCACCACAGACACGCAAACACATCTTTTTGTAAAAGTCCTACTTCTTTACTCTTGGAAATGTAAGGGTTTCATCGAGAACTTGAAGTCAATCATGCTTTTGCACTCTGCAACCAATAGGAATGAACTCTTGTACATACCCGTCTGAATTTCAGTGCAAAATGCCCTTCTTTTCTGGTTTGTTGAAAGTTCACAACACATTAGGAGATAGAGCGTGTTTGAAGAAGACTGATGCAGTGTGCGTTTTCCTTTATTTCTTGTGATTTGGGAAACATAATCCGTGATTTTCCACATTGTCTAAGAAACAACATGAGGCTTGCAAGAGATTGAAAAAATGCATCCTAAAACTTATTCCAGCAGTGAAAACACACGGTTCTACAAAGACTTGGAAGGAGCAAGCAAAAGAATAGTGGCTGAGTGTCCTTTCAGAGAGAAACACATGCATTTCATCCTTCTGGAGTGAGTTTTCTTGCTGGAATTCATATGCATTTTGTACTGTGCAGAATGTAGCTACCTGCTCGGGGGTTGTGTCATAGATGCACCTTTCCTGTAGGAGCTTATTGGAACTTTCATTGTTTGGCTAAGTTATTTAGGGTTGGTTTTGGAAGGTCTTTCAACTTTGGCCAAATCCGCTTTGTACGAAAGTTTTTCACAGCCCTGTTTCCAAGTGTCCACAAAGAGCTGCTGCTTGAAAGTGTCCACATGCACATCTCCCATACTGGTGTGCTCGTTTCACTACCTGGATTTTGGTTTCCTCTTCTTTCTTTGAAATGACAAGTCTTCATTCAGCATGCTACACACACCTTGTAGCAGTTTCAGTTTGAAGCATGTTGGTGCTCTCAAAAGGCTGTGTATCCTGTGTAGAGTATGTCACTCTACAGCACTGAATACACAACTTAGAGCTCCTTTCAACACAGACACGCAAACACGTCTTTTTGGGAAAGTCCTAACTCAGGTAAATTGGAAATGTAAGGGTTTCATCGAAAACATGAAGACAATCATGCTTTTGAACTCTGCAACCGAAAGAAATGGCTTTTTGTACATGCCATTCTGAATTTCACTGCAAAATGCCCTTCTTTTCTGGTTTGTTGAAAGTTCAAAACACTTTAGGAAATAGAACGTGTTTGAAGAAGACTGATGCAGTGTGCGTTTTCCTGGATTTCAAGTGATTCGGGATACATACTCCTTGTTTTTCCACATTGTCTAAGAAACAACATGAGGCTTGCAAGAGATTGAAAAAATGCATCCTAAAACTTATGCCTGCAGTGAAAACACACGTTTCTACAAAGACTTGGAAGGAGCAAGCAAAAGAATAGTGGCTGAGAGTTCTTGCAGAGAGAAACACACGTATTTCATCCTTCTGTAGAGACGGTTAGGGTTACGATTGGACCTAGGGTAGGGTTATGTTGAGGGCTAGGGTTAGAGAGACGGTTAGGGTTATGATTGGACCTAGGGTTAGGGTTATGTTGAGGGCTAGGGTTAGAGAGAAGGTTAGGGTTACTTTTGGACCTAGGGTTAGGGTTATGTTGAGGGCTAGGGTTAGAGATATGGTTAGGGTTACGATTGGACCTAGGGTTAGGGTTATGTTGAGGGCTAGGGTTAGAGATCCGGTTAGGGTTACGATTGGACCTAGGGTTAGGGTTATGTTGATGGCTAGGCTTAGAGAGAAGGTTAGGGTTACAATTGGACCTAGGGTTAGGGTTATGTTGAGGGCTAGGGTTAGAGATCATGTTAGTATTACAATTGGACATAGGGTTAGGGTTATGTTGACGGCTAGGGTTAGAGCGAAGGTTAGGGTTACTTTTGGACCTAGGGTTAGGGTTATGTTGAGGGCTAGGGTTAGAGATATGGTTAGGGTTACACTTGAACGTAGGGTTAGGGTTATGTTGAGGGCTAGGCTTAGAGATCCGGTTTGGGTTACGATTGGACCTAGGGTTAGGGTTATGTTGAGGGCTAGGATTAGAGATCATGTTAGTATTACGATTGGACATAGGGTTAGGGTTATGTTGAGGGCTAGGGTTAGAGATCCGGTTAGGGTTACGATTGGACCTAGGGTTAGGGTTATGTTGAGGGCTAGGATTAGAGATCATGTTAGTATTACGATTGGACATAGGGTTAGGGTTATGTTGAGGGCTAGGGTTAGAGAGAAGGTTAGGGTTACTTTTGGACCTAGGGTTAGGGTTATGTTGAGGGCTAGGGTTAGAGATATGGTTAGGGTTACGATTGGACCTAGGGTTAGGGTTATGTTGAGGGCTAGGGTTAGAGATCCGGTTAGGGTTACGATTGGACCTAGGGTTAGGGTTATGTTGAGGCCCAGGGTTTGAAATCTGCTTAGGGTTAGATTGGACCTAGGGTTAGGGTTATGTTGAGGGCTAGGGTTAGAGATATGGTTAGGGTTACGATTGGACCTAGGGTTAGGGTTATGTTGAGGGCTAGGGTTAGAGTTCCGGTTAGGGTTACACTTGAACGTAGGGTTAGGGTTATGTTGAGGGCTAGGCTTAGAGATCCGGTTTGGGTTACGATTGGACCTAGGGTTAGGGTTATGTTGAGGGCTAGGATTAGAGATCATGTTAGTATTACGAT
Organism: Miniopterus natalensis; assembly: GCF_054644295.1. Classification (NCBI taxonomy): domain Eukaryota; kingdom Metazoa; phylum Chordata; class Mammalia; order Chiroptera; family Miniopteridae; genus Miniopterus; species Miniopterus natalensis. The sequence continues at coordinate 1,650,214 of NC_142085.1, read as the reverse complement.
TGGACATAGGGTTAGGGTTATGTTGAGGGCTAGGGTTAGAGATCCGGTTAGGGTTACGATTGGACCTAGGGTTAGGGTTATGTTGAGGGCTAGGATTAGAGATCATGTTAGTATTACGATTGGACATAGGGTTAGTGTTATGTTGAGGGCTAGGGTTAGAGAGAAGGTTAGGGTTACTTTTGGACCTAGGGTTAGGGTTATGTTGAGGGCTAGGGTTAGAGATATGGTTAGGGTTATGATTGGACCTAGGGTTAGGGTTATGTTGAGGGCTAGGTTTAGAGATCCGGTTAGGGTTACGATTGGACCTAGGGTTAGGGTTATGTTGAGGCCCAGGGTTTGAGATCTGGTTAGGGTTAGATTGGACCTAGGGTTAGGGTTATGTTGAGGGCTAGGGTTAGAGATCAGGTTAGTATTACGATTGGACCTAGGGTTAGGGTTAGGTTTAGGGCTAGTGATACAGATCCGGTTAGGGTTACGATTGGACCTAGGGTTAGGGTTATGTTGAGGGCCAGGGTTAGTGATCAGGTTAGTATTACGATTGGACCTAAGGTTAAGGTTATGTTGAGGGCTAGGGTTCAGATCCGGTTAGGGTTACGATTGGACCTAGGGTTAGCGTAACGTTGAGGGCTAGGGTTAAAGAGACGGTTAGGGTTACGATTGGACCTAGGGTTAGGGTTATGTTGAGGGCTAGGGTTAGAGATATGGTTAGGGTTACGATTGGACCTAGGGTTAGGGTTATGTTGAGGGCAAGGGTTAGAGATCCGGTTAGGGTTACGATTGGACCTAGGGTTAGGGTTATGTTGAGGCCCAGGGTTTGAGATCTGGTTAGGGTTAGATTGGACCTAGGGTTAGGGTTATGTTGAGGGCTAGGGTTAGAGATATGGTTAGGGTTATGATTGGACATAGGGTTAGGGTTATGTATAGGGCTAGGGTTAGAGATCAGGTTAGGGTTTCAATTGGACCTAGGGTTAGGGTTATGTTGAGGGCTAGGGTTAGAGAGAAGGTTAGGGTTTCAATTGGACCTAGGGTTAGGGTTATGTTGAGGGCTAGGGTTACAGATCCGGTTAGGGTTACGATTGGACCTAGGGTTAGGGTTATGTTTAGGGCTAGGGTTAGAGATCCGATTACGGTTACTATTGGACGTAGGGTTAGGGTTATGTTGAGGGCTAGGGTTAGAGATCCAGTTAGTATTACGATTGGACCTAGGGTTAGGGTTATGTTGAGGGCTAGAGTTACAGATCCGGTTAGGGTTACGATTTGACCTAGGGTTAGGGTTATGTTGAGGGCTAGGGTTAGAGATCCGGTTAGGGTTACGGTTGGACCTAGGGTTAGGGTTATGTTGAGGGCTAGGGTTAGAGATCAGGTTAGGGTTAAGATTGTACCTAGGGTTATAGTGATGTTGAGTGCTAGGGTATTCCAGCAGTGAAAACACACATTTCTATAAAGACTTTGAAGCAGCAAGCTAAATCCTTGTGGCTGAGTGTTCTTTCATAGAGAAACATGCATTTCATCCTTCTGGAGTGAATTTTCATGCTGGAGTTCATATGCATTTTATACTGTGCAGAATGTGGCTACCTGCTGGGGGTTGTGTCATAGAAGCACCTTTTCTGCAGGAGCTTATTGGAACATTCATTGTTTGGCTAAGTTATTTAGGGTTGGTTTTGGAAGGTCTTTCAACCTTGGTCAAATCCCGCTTCGTACGCAAGTTTTTAATACCGCTGTTTCCAAGTGTCCACAAAGAGCTGCTGCTTGAAACTGTCCACATGCACATCTCGTATACTGGTGTGCTCGTTTCACTACCTGGATTTTGGTTTCCTCTTCTTTCTTTGAAATGACAAGTCTTCATTCAGCATTCTACCACACCTTGTACCAGCTTCAGTTTGAAGCATGTTGGTGCTCTCAAAACGCTGTGTAACCTATGTAGAGTGTGTTACTCTCCAGCACTGAATACACAACTTAGAGCTCCTTTCACCACAGACACGCAAACACATCTTTTTGTGAAAGTCCTACTTCAGGTCCCTTGGAAATGTAAGGGTTTCATGGAGGACATGAAGTCAATCATGCTTTTGCACTCTACTACCAATATAAATGACCTCTTGTACATGCCTGACTGAGTTTCACTGCAAAATGCCCTTGTTTTCTGGTTTCTTGAATGTTCTCAACACATTAGGAGAAAGAGCGTGTTTGAGCAAGATCTATGCAGTGTGCGTTTCCCTAGATTTCAAGTGATTTGGGAAATATAATCCTTATTTTTCCACATTGTGAAAGAAACATGAGGCTTGCAAGAGATTGAAAAAATGCATCCCAACACGTACTCCAGCGGTGAAAGCACACGTTTCTACAAAGACTTTGAAGTAGCAAGTAAAAGCCAATGGCTGAGTGTTCTTTCAGAGAGAAACATACACATTTCATCCTTCTGGAGTGAATTTTCAGCCTGGAATTCATATGCATTTGTACCGTGCAGAATGTAACTACCTGCTCGGGGGTTGTGTCATAGAAGCAACTTTCCTGCAGGAGCTTATTGGAACATTCATTGTTTGGCTAACTTCTTTGGGTTGGTTTTGGAAGGTCTTTCAACTTTAGCCAAATCCGCTTTCTTACGAAATTTTTTCACAGCCCTGTTTCCAAGAGCCCACAAAGAACTGCTGCTTAAAACTCTCCACATGCACATCTCCCATCCTGGTGTGCTCGTTTCACTACCTGGATTTTGGTTTCCTCTTCTTTCTTTGAAATTACAAGCCCTCTTTCTGCATGCTACACACAGCTTGTAGCAGTTTCAGTTTGAAACATGTTGGTGCTCTCAAAACGCTGTGTATCCTGGGTAGAGTGTGTCACTCTACAGCACTGAATACACAACTTAGAGCTCCTTTCACCACAGACACGCAAACACGTCTTTTTGGGAAAGTCCTAACTCAGGTAAATTGGAAATGTAAGGGTTTCATCGAAAACATGAAGACAATCATGCTTTTGAACTCTGCAACCGAAAGAAATGGCTTTTTGTACATGCCATTCTGAATTTCACTGCAAAATGCCCTTCTTTTCTGGTTTGTTGAAAGTTCAAAACACTTTAGGAAATAGAACGTGTTTGAAGAAGACTGATGCAGTGTGCGTTTTCCTGGATTTCAAGTGATTCGGGATACATACTCCTTGTTTTTCCACATTGTCTAAGAAACAACATGAGGCTTGCAAGAGATTGAAAAAATGCATCCTAAAACTTATGCCTGCAGTGAAAACACACGTTTCTACAAAGACTTGGAAGGAGCAAGCAAAAGAATATTGGCTGAGTGTTCTTTCATAGAGAAACATGCATTTCATCCTTCTGGAGTGAATTTTCATGCTGGAGTTCATATGCATTTTATACTGTGCAGAATGTAGCTACCTGCTGGGGGTTGTGTCATAGAAGCACCTTTTCTGCAGGAGCTTATTGGAACATTCATTGTTTGGCTAAGTTATTTAGGGTTGGTTTTGGAAGGTCTTTCAACCTTGGCCAAATCCCGCTTCGTACGCAAGTTTTTAATACCGCTGTTTCCAAGTGTCCACAAACAGCTGCTGCTTGAAACTGTCCTCATGCACATCTCGTATACTGGGTGCTCGTTTCACTACCTGGATTTTGGTTTCCTCTTCTTTCTTTGAAATGACAAGTCTTCATTCAGCATTCTACACACACCTTGTACCAGCTTCAGTTTGAAGCATGTTGGTGCTCTCAAAACGCTGTGTAACCTATGTAGAGTGTGTTACTCTCCAGCACTGAATACACAACTTAGAGCTCCTTTCACCACAGGCACGCAAACACATCTTTTTGTGAAAGTCCTACTTCAGGTCCCTTGGAAATGTAAGGGTTTCATGGAGGACATGAAGTCAATCATGCTTTTGCACTCTACTACCAATAGAAATGACCTCTTGTACATGCCTGACTGAGTTTCACTGCAAAATGCCCTTGTTTTCTGGTTTCTTGAATGTTCTCAACACATGAGGAGAAAGAGCGTGTTTGAGCAAGATCTATGCAGTGTGCGTTTCCCTAGATTTCAAGTGATTTGGGAAATATAATCCTTATTTTTCCACATTGTGAAAGAAACATGAGGCTTGCAAGAGATTGAAAAAATGCATCCCAAAACGTACTCCAGCGGTGAAAGCAAACGTTTCTACAAAGACTTTGAAGTAGCAAGTAAAAGCCAATGGCTGAGTGTTCTTTCAGAGAGAAACATACACATTTCATCCTTCTGGAGTGAATTTTCAGCCTGGAATTCATATGCATTTGTACCGTGCAGAATGTAAGTACCTGCTCGGGGGTTGTCTCAAAGAAACAACTTTCCTGCAGGAGCTTATTGGAACATTCATTGTTTGGCTAACTTCTTTGGGTTGGTTTTGGAAGATCTTTCAACTTTAGCCAAATCCGCTTTCTTACGAAATTTTTTCACAGCCCTGTTTCCAAGAGCCCACAAAGAACTGCTGCTTAAAACTCTCCACATGCACATCTCCCATACTGGTGTGCTCGTTTCACTACCTGGATTTTGGTTTCCTCTTCTTTCTTTGAAATTACAAGCCCTCTTTCTGCATGCTACACACACCTTGTAGCAGTTTAGTTTGCAGCATATTGGTGCTCTTAAAACGCTGAGTAACCTGTGTAGAGTGTGTCAATCTCCAGCACTGAATACACAACTTAGAGCTCCTTTCACCACAGACACGCAAACACATCTTTTTGTAAAAGTCCTACTTCTTTACTCTTGGAAATGTAAGGGTTTCATCGAGAACTTGAAGTCAATCATGCTTTTGCACTCTGCAACCAATAGGAATGAACTCTTGTACATACCCGTCTGAATTTCAGTGCAAAATGCCCTTCTTTTCTGGTTTGTTGAAAGTTCACAACACATTAGGAGATAGAGCGTGTTTGAAGAAGACTGATGCAGTGTGCGTTTTCCTTTATTTCTTGTGATTTGGGAAACATAATCCGTGATTTTCCACATTGTCTAAGAAACAACATGAGGCTTGCAAGAGATTGAAACAATGCATCCTAAAACTTATTCCAGCAGTGAAAACACACGGTTCTACAAAGACTTGGAAGGAGCAAGCAAAAGAATAGTGGCTGAGTGTCCTTTCAGAGAGAAAAACATGCATTTCATCCTTCTGGGTGAGTTTTCTTGCTGGAATTCATATGCATTTTGTACTGTGCAGAATGTAGCTACCTGCTCGGGGGTTGTGTCATAGATGCACCTTTCCTGTAGGAGCTTATTGGAACTTTCATTGTTTGGCTAAGTTATTTAGGGTTGGTTTTGGAAGGTCTTTCAACTTTGGCCAAATCCGCTTTGTACGAAAGTTTTTCACAGCCCTGTTTCCAAGTGTCCACAAAGAGCTGCTGCTTGAAAGTGTCCACATGCACATCTCCCATACTGGTGTGCTCGTTTCACTACCTGGATTTTGGTTTCCTCTTCTTTCTTTGAAATGACAAGTCTTCATTCAGCATGCTACACACAGCTTGTAGCAGTTTCAGTTTGAAGCATGTTGGTGCTCTCAAAACGCTGTGTATCCTGTGTAGAGTGTGTCACTCTACAGCACTGAATACACAACTTAGAGCTCCTTTCAACACAGACACGCAAACACGTCTTTTTGGGAAAGTCCTAACTCAGGTAAATTGGAAATGTAAGGGTTTCATCGAAAACATGAAGACAATCATGCTTTTGAACTCTGCAACCGAAAGAAATGGCTTTTTGTACATGCCATTCTGAATTTCACTGCAAAATGCCCTTCTTTTCTGCTGTGTTGAAAGTTCAAAACACTTTAGGAAATAGAACGTGTTTGAAGAAGACTGATGCAGTGTGCGTTTTCCTGGATTTCAAGTGATTCGGGATACATACTCCTTGTTTTTTCCACATTGTCTAAGAAACAACATGAGGCTTGCAAGAGATTGAAAAAATGCATCCTAAAACTTATGCCTGCAGTGAAAACACACGTTTCTACAAAGACTTGGAAGGAGCAAGCAAAAGAATAGTGGCTGAGAGTTCTTTCAGAGAGAAACACACGTATTTCATCCTTCTGTAGAGACGGTTAGGGTTACGATTGGACCTAGGGTAGGGTTATGTTGAGGGCTAGGGTTAGAGATATGGTTAGGGTTACGATTGGACCTAGGGTTAGGGTTATGTTGAGGGCTAGGGTTAGAGAGAAGGTTAGGGTTACTTTTGGACCTAGGGTTAGGGTTATGTTGAGGGCTAGGGTTAGAGTTCCGGTTAGGGTTACACTTGAACCTAGGGTTAGGGTTATGTTGAGGGCTAGGCTTAGAGAGAAGGTTAGGGTTACAATTGGACCTAGGGTTAGGGTTATGTTGAGGGCTAGGGTTAGATACCCGGTTAGGGTTACGATTGGACCTAGGGTTAGGGTTATGTTGAGGGCTAGGGTTAGAGAGAAGTTTAGGGTTACTTTTGGACCTAGGGTTAGGGTTATGTTGAGGGCTAGGGTTAGAGATATGGGTAGGGTTACGATTGGACCTAGGGTTAGGGTTATGTTGAGGGCTAGGGTTAGAGATCCGGTTAGGGTTACGATTGGACCTAGGGTTAGGGTTATGTCGAGGGCTAGGGTTAGAGATCCGGTTAGGGTTACGATTGGACATAGGGTTAGGGTTATGTTGAGGGCTAGGGTTAGAGAGAAGGTTAGGGTTACTTTTGGATCTAGGGTTAGGGTTATGTTGAGGCCCAGGGTTTGAGATCTGGTTAGGGTTAGATTGGACCTAGGGTTAGGGTTATGTTGAGGGCTAGGGTTAGAGATTAGGTTAGTATTACGATTGGACCTAGGGTTAGGGTTATGTTTAGGGCTAGGGATACAGATCCGGTTAGGGTTAGGATTGGACCTAGGGTTAGTGTTATGTATAGGGCTAGGGTTAGAGATCAGGTTAGGGTTACGATTGGACCTAGGGTTAGGGTTATGTTGAGGGCTAGGGTTAGAGAGAAGGTTAGGGTTTCAATTGGACCTAGGGTTAGGGTTATGTTGAGGGCTAGGGTTAGAGATCCGGTTAGGGTTACTATTGGACGTAGGGTTAGGGTTATATTGAGGGCTAGGCTTAGAGATCCGGTTAGGGTTACGGTTGGACCTAGGGTTAGGGTTATGTTGAGGGCTAGGGTTAGAGATATGGTTAGGGTTACGATTGGACCTAGGGTTAGGGTTATGTTGAGGGCTAGGGTTAGAGATATGGTTAGGGTTACGATTGGACCTAGGGTTAGGGTTATGTTGAGGCCCAGGGTTTGAGATCTGGTTAGGGTTAGATTGGACCTAGGGTTAGGGTTATGTTGAGGGCTTGGGTTAGAGATCAGGTTAGTATTACGATTGGACCTAGGGTTAGGGTTATGTTTAGGGCTGGGGATACAGATCCGGTTAGGGTTACGGTTGGACCTAGGGTTAGGGTTATGTTGAGGGCTAGGGTTAGAGATCAGGTTAGGGTTAAGATTGGACCTAGGGTTATACTGATGTTGAGGGCTAGGGTATTCCAGCAGTGAAAACACACATTTCTATAAAGACTTTGAAGCAGCAAGCTAAAGCCTTGTGGCTGAGTGTTCTTTCATAGAGAAACATGCATTTCATCCTTCTGGAGTGAATTTTCATGCTGGAGTTCATATGCATTTTATACTGTGCAGAATGTAGCTACCTGCTGGGGGTTGTGTCATAGAAGCACCTTTTCTGCAGGAGCTTATTGGAACATTCATTGTTTGGCTAAGTTATTTAGGGTTGGTTTTGGAAGGTCTTTCAACCTTGGCCAAATCCCGCTTCGTACGCAAGTTTTTAATACCGCTGTTTCCAAGTGTCCACAAACAGCTGCTGCTTGAAACTGTCCACATGCACATCTCGTATACTGGGTGCTCGTTTCACTACCTGGATTTTGGTTTCCTCTTCTTTCTTTGAAATGACAAGTCTTCATTCAGCATTCTACACACACCTTGTACCAGCTTCAGTTTGAAGCATGTTGATGCTCTCAAAACTCTGTGTAACCTATGTAGAATGTGTTACTCTCCAGCACTGAATACACAACTTAGAGCTCCTTTCACCACAGGCACGCAAACACATCTTTTTGTGAAAGTCCTACTTCAGGTCCCTTGGAAATGTAAGGGTTTCATGGAGGACATGAAGTCAATCATGCTTTTGCACTCTACTACCAATAGAAATGACATCTTGTACATGCCTGACTGAGTTTCACTGCAAAATGCCCTTGTTTTCTGGTTTCTTGAATGTTCTCAACACATGAGGAGAAAGAGCGTGTTTGAGCAAGATCTATGCAGTGTGCGTTTCCCTAAATTTCAAGTGATTTGGGAAATATAATCCTTATTTTTCCACATTGTGAAAGAAACATGAGACTTGCAAGAGATTGAAAAAATGCATCCCAAAACGTACTCCAGCGGTGAAAGCACACGTTTCTACAAAGACTTTGAAGTAGCAAGTAAAAGCCAATGGCTGAGTGTCCTTTCTGAGAGAAACACATGCATTTCATCCTTCTGGAGTGAGTTTTCTTGCTGGAATTCATATGCATTTTGTACTGTGCAGAATGTAGCTACCTGCTCGGGGGTTGTGTCATAGATGCACCTTTCCTGTAGGAGCTTATTGGAACTTTCATTGTTTGGCTAAGTTATTTAGGGTTGGTTTTGGAAGGTCTTTCAACTTTGGCCAAATCCGCTTTGTACGAAAGTTTTTCACAGCCCTGTTTCCAAGTGTCCACAAAGAGCTGCTGCTTGAAAGTGTCCACATGCACATCTCCCATACTGGTGTGCTCGTTTCACTACCTGGATTTTGGTTTCCTCTTCTTTCTTTGAAATGACAAGTCTTCATTCAGCATGCTACACACAGCTTGTAGCAGTTTCAGTTTGAAGCATGTTGGTGCTCTCAAAACGCTGTGTATCCTGTGTAGAGTGTGTCACTCTACAGCACTGAATACACAACTTAGAGCTCCTTTCAACACAGACACGCAAACACGTCTTTTTGGGAAAGTCCTAACTCAGGTAAATTGGAAATGTAAGGGTTTCATCGAAAACATGAAGACAATCATGCTTTTGAACTCTGCAACCGAAAGAAATGGCTTTTTGTACATGCCATTCTGAATTTCACTGCAAAATGCCCTTCTTTTCTGCTGTGTTGAAAGTTCAAAACACTTTAGGAAATAGAACGTGTTTGAAGAAGACTGATGCAGTGTGCGTTTTCCTGGATTTCAAGTGATTCGGGATACATACTCCTTGTTTTTCCAAATTGTCTAAGAAAGAACATGAGGCTTGCAAGAGATTGAAAAAATGCATCCTAAAACTTATGCCTGCAGTGAAAACACACGTTTCTACAAAGACTTGGAAGGAGCAAGCAAAAGAATAGTGGCTGAGAGTTCTTTCAGAGAGAAACACACGTATTTCATCCTTCTGTAGAGACGGTTAGGGTTACGATTGGACCTAGGGTAGGGTTATGTTGAGGGCTAGGGTTAGAGAGACGGTTAGGGTTACGATTGGACCTAGGGTTAGGGTTATGTTGAGGGCTAGGGTTAGAGAGAAGGTTAGGGTTACTTTTGGACCTAGGGTTAGGGTTATGTTGAGGGCTAGGGTTAGAGATATGGTTAGGGTTACGATTGGACCTAGGGTTAGGGTTATGTTGAGGGCTAGGGTTAGAGTTCCGGATAGGGTTACACTTGAACCTAGGGTTAGGGTTATGTTGAGGGGTAGGCTTAGAGAGAAGATTAGGGTTACAATTGGACCTAGGGTTAGGGTTATGTTGAGGGCTAGGGTTAGAGACCCGGTTAGGGTTACGATTGGACCTAGGGTTAGGGTTATGTTGAGGGCTAGGGTTAGAGAGAAGGTTAGGGTTACTTTTGGACCTAGGGTTAGGGTTATGTAGAGGGCTAGGGTTAGAGATATGGTTAGGGTTAAGATTGGACCTAGGGTTAGGGTTATGTTGAGGGCTAGCGTTACAGATCCGGTTAGGGTTACGATTGGACCTAGGGTTAGGGTTATGTTTAGGGCTAGGGTTAGAGATCCGGTTAGGGTTACTATTGGACGTAGGGTTAGGGTTATGTTGAGGGCAAGGTTTAGAGATCCGGTTAGGGTTACGATTGGACCTAGGGTTAGGGTTATGTTGAGGGCTAGAGTTACAGATCCGGTTAGGGTTACGATTTGACCTAGGGTTAGGGTTATGTTTAGGGCTAGGGTTAGAGATCCGGTTAGGGTTACTATTGGACGTAGGGTTAGGGTTATGTTGAGGGCTAGGCTTAGAGATCCGGTTAGGGTTACGGTTGGACCTAGGGTTAGGGTTATGTTGAGGGCTAGGGTTAGAGATCAGGTTAGGGTTAAGATTCGACCTAGGGTTATAGTGATGTTGAGGGCTAGGGTATTCCAGCAGTGAAAACACACATTTCTATAAAGACTTTGAAGCAGCAAGCTAAAGCCTTGTGGCTGAGTGTTCTTTCATAGAGAAACATGCATTTCATCCTTCTGGAGTGAATTTTCATGCTGGAGTTCATATGCATTTTATACTGTGCAGAATGTAGCTACCTGCTGGGGGTTGTGTCATAGAAGCACCTTTTCTGCAGGAGCTTATTGGAACATTCATTGTTTGGCTAAGTTATTTAGGGTTGGTTTTGGAAGGTCTTTCAACCTTGGCCAAATCCCGCTTCGTACGCAAGTTTTTAATAGCGCTGTTTCCAAGTGTCCACAAAGAGCTGCTGCTTGAAACTGTCCACATGCACATCTCGTATACTGGTGTGCTTGTTTCACTACCTGGATTTTGGTTTCCTGTTCTTTCTCTGAAATGACAAGTCTTCATTCAGCATTCTACACACACCTTGTACCAGCTTCAGTTTGAAGCTTGTTGATGCTCTCAAAACGCTGTGTAACCTATGTAGAGTGTGTTACTCTCCAGCACTGAATACACAACTTAGAGCTCCTTTCACCACAGACACGCAAACACATCTTTTTGTGAAAGTCCTACTTCAGGTCCCTTGGAAATGTAAGGGTTTCATGGAGGACATGAAGTCAATCATGCTTTTGCACTCTACTACCAATAGAAATGACCTCTTGTACATGCCTGACTGAGTTTCACTGCAAAATGCCCTTGTTTTCTGGTTTCTTGAATGTTCTCAACACATTAGGAGAAAGAGCGTGTTTGAGCCAAATCTATGCAGTGTGCATTTCCCTAGATTTCAAGTGATTTGGGAAATATAATCCTTATTTTTCCACATTGTGAAAGAAACATGAGACTTGCAAGAGATTGAAAAAATGCATCCCAAAACGTACTCCAGCGGTGAAAGCACACGTTTCTACAAAGACTTTGAAGTAGCAAGTAAAAGCCAATGGCTGAGTGTTCTTTCAGAGAGAAACATACACATTTCATCCTTCTGGAGTGAATTTTCAGCCTGGAATTCATATGCATTTGTACCGTGCAGAATGTAAGTACCTGCTCGGGGGTTGTGTCATAGAAGCAACTTTCCTGCAGGAGCTTATTGGAACATTCATTGTTTGGCTAACTTCTTTGGGTTGGTTTTGGAAGGTCTTTCAACTTTAGCCAAATCCGCTTTCTTACGAAATTTTTTCACAGCCCTGTTTCCAAGAGCCCACAAAGAACTGCTGCTTAAAACTCTCCACATGCACATCTCCCATACTGGTGTGCTCGTTTCACTACCTGGATTTTGGTTTCCTCTTCTTTCTTTGAAATTACAAGCCCTCTTTCTGCATGCTACACACACCTTGTAGCAGTTTAGTTTGCAGCATATTGGTGCTCTTAAAACGCTGAGTAACCTGTGTAGAGTGTGTCAATCTCCAGCACTGAATACACAACTTAGAGCTCCTTTCACCACAGACACGCAAACACATCTTTTTGTAAAAGTCCTACTTCTTTACTCTTGGAAATGTAAGGGTTTCATCGAGAACTTGAAGTCAATCATGCTTTTGCACTCTGCAACCAATAGGAATGAACTCTTGTACACACCCGTCTAAATTTCAGTGCAAAATGCCCTTCTTTTCTGGTTTGTTGAAAGTTCACAACACATTAGGAGATAGAGCGTGTTTGAAGAAGACTGATGCAGTGTGCGTTTTCCTTTATTTCTTGTGATTTGGGAAACATAATCCGTGATTTTCCACATTGTCTAAGAAACAACATGAGGCTTGCAAGAGATTGAAACAATGCATCCTAAAACTTATTCCAGCAGTGAAAACACACGGTTCTACAAAGACTTGGAAGGAGCAAGCAAAAGAATAGTGGCTGAGTGTCCTTTCAGAGAGAAACACATGCATTTCATCCTTCTGGAGTGAGTTTTCTTGCTGGAATTCATATGCATTTTGTACTGTGCAGAATGTAGCTACCTGCTCGGGGGTTGTGTCATAGATGCACCTTTCCTGTAGGAGCTTATTGGAACTTTCATTGTTTGGCTAAGTTATTTAGGGTTGGTTTTGGAAGGTCTTTCAACTTTGGCCAAATCCGCTTTGTACGAAAGTTTTTCACAGCCCTGTTTCCAAGTGTCCGCAAAGAGCTGCTGCTTGAAAGTGTCCACATGCACATCTCCCATACTGGTGTGCTCGTTTCACTACCTGGATTTTGGTTTCCTCTTCTTTCTTTGAAATGACAAGTCTTCATTCAGCATGCTACACACAGCTTGTAGCAGTTTCAGTTTGAAGCATGTTGGTGCTCTCAAAACGCTGTGTATCCTGTGTAGAGTGTGTCACTCTACAGCACTGAATACACAACTTAGAGCTCCTTTCAACACAGACACGCAAACACGTCTTTTTGGGAAAGTCCTAACTCAGGTAAATTGGAAATGTAAGGGTTTCATCGAAAACATGAAGACAATCATGCTTTTGAACTCTGCAACCGAAAGAAATGGCTTTTTGTACATGCCATTCTGAATTTCACTGCAAAATGCCCTTCTTTTCTGCTTTGTTGAAAGTTCAAAACACTTTAGGAAATAGAACGTGTTTGAAGAAGACTGATGCAGTGTGCGTTTTCCTGGATTTCAAGTGATTCGGGATACATACTCCTTGTTTTACCACATTGTCTAAGAAAGAACATGAGGCTTGCAAGAGATTGAAAAAATGCATCCTAAAACTTATGCCTGCAGTGAAAACACGTTTCTACAAAGACTTGGAAGGAGCAAGCAAAAGAATAGTGGCTGAGAGTTCTTTCAGAGAGAAACACACGTATTTCATCCTTCTGTAGAGACGGTTAGGGTTACGATTGGACCTAGGGTAGGGTTATGTTGAGGGCTAGGGTTAGAGAGACGGTTAGGGTTACGATTGGACCTAGGGTTAGGGTTATGTTGAGGGCTAGGGTTAGAGAGAAGGTTAGGGTTACTTTTGGACCTAGGGTTAGGGTTATGTTGAGGGCTAGGGTTAGAGATATGGTTAGGGTTACGATTGGACCTAGGGTTAGGGTTATGTTGAGGGCTAGGGTTAGAGTTCCGGATAGGGTTACACTTGAACCTAGGGTTAGGGTTATGTTGAGGGGTAGACTTAGAGAGAAGATTAGGGTTACAATTGGACCTAGGGTTAGGGTTATGTTGAGGGCTAGGGTTAGAGACCCGGTTAGGGTTACGATTGGACCTAGGGTTAGGGTTATGTTGAGGGCTAGGGTTCGAGAGAAGGTTAGGGTTACTTTTGGACCTAGGGTTAGGGTTATGTTGAGGGCTAGGGTTAGAGATATGGTTAGGGTTAAGATTGGACCTAGGGTTAGGGTTATGTTGAGGGCTAGGGTTAGAGATCTGGTTAGGGTTACGATTGGACCTAGGGTTAGGGTTATGTTGAGGGCTAGGGTTAGAGAGAAGGTTAGGGTTTCAATTGGACCTAGGGTTAGGGTTATGTTGAGGGCTAGGGTTACAGATCCGGTTAGGGTTACGATTGGACCTAGGGTTAGGGTTATGTTTAGGGCTAGGGTTAGAGATCCGGTTAATGTTACTATTGGACGTATGGTTAGGGTTATGTTGAGGGCTAGGGTTAGAGATCCGGTTAGTATTACGATTGGACCTAGGGTTAGGGTTATGTTGAGGGCTAGAGTTACAGATCCGGTTAGGTTTACGATTTGACCAAGGGTTAGGGTTATGTTTAGGGCTAGGGTTAGAGATCCGGTTAGGGTTACTATTGGACGTAGGGTTAGGGTTATGTTGAGGGCTAGGCTTAGAGATCCGGTTAGGGTTACGGTTGGACCTAGGGTTAGGGTTATGTTGAGGGCTAGGGTTAGAGATCAGGTTAGGGTTAAGATTCGACCTAGGGTTATAGTGATGTTGAGGGCTAGGATATTCCAGCAGTGAAAACACACATTTCTATAAAGACTTTGAAGCAGCAAGCTAAAGCCTTGTGGCTGAGTGTTCTTTCATAGAGAAACATGCATTTCCTCCTTCTGGAGTGAATTTTCATGCTGGAGTTCATATGCATTTTATACTGTGCAGAATGTAGCTACCTGCTGGGGGTTGTGTCATAGAAGCACCTTTTCTGCAGGAGCTTATTGGAACATTCATTGTTTGGCTAAGTTATTTAGGGTTGGTTTTGGAAGGTCTTTCAACCTTGGCCAAATCCCGCTTCGTACGCAAGTTTTTAATAGCGCTGTTTCCAAGTGTCCACAAAGAGCTGCTGCTTGAAACTGTCCACATGCACATCTCGTATACTGGTGTGCTCGTTTCACTACCTGGATTTTGGTTTCCTCTTCTTTCTTTGAAATGACAAGTTTTCATTCAGCATTCTACACACACCTTCTACCAGCTTCAGTTTGAAGCTTGTTGGTGCTCTCAAAACGCTGTGTAACCTACGTAGAGTGTGTTACTCTCCAGCACTGAATACACAACTTAGAGCTCCTTTCACCACAGACACGCAAACACATCTTTTTGTGAAAGTCCTACTTCAGGTCCCTTGGAAATGTAAGGGTTTCATGGAGAACATGAAGTCAATCATGCTTTTGCACTCTACTACCAATAGAAATGACCTCTTGTACATGCCTGACTGAGTTTCACTGCAAAATGCCCTTGTTTTCTGGTTTCTTGAATGTTCTCAACACATTAGGAGAAAGAGCGTGTTTGAGCAAGATCGATGCAGTGTGCGTTTCCCTAGATTTCAAGTGATTTGGGAAATATAATCCTTATTTTTCCACATTGTGAAAGAAACATGAGGCTTGCAAGAGATTGAAAAAATGCATCCCAAAACGTACTCCAGCGGTGAAAGCAAACGTTTCTACAAAGACTTTGAAGTAGCAAGTAAAAGCCAATGGCTGAGTGTTCTTTCAGAGAGAAACATACACATTTCATCCTTCTGGAGTGAATTTTCAGCCTGGAATTCATATGCATTTGTACCGTGCAGAATGTAAGTACCTGCTCGGGGGTTGTCTCAAAGAAACAACTTTCCTGCAGGAGCTTATTGGAACATTCATTGTTTGGCTAACTTCTTTGGGTTGGTTTTGGAAGATCTTTCAACTTTAGCCAAATCCGCTTTCTTACGAAATTTTTTCACAGCCCTGTTTCCAAGAGCCCACAAAGAACTGCTGCTTAAAACTCTCCACATGCACATCTCCCATACTGGTGTGCTCGTTTCACTACCTGGATTTTGGTTTCCTCTTCTTTCTTTGAAATTACAAGCCCTCTTTCTGCATGCTACACACACCTTGTAGCAGTTTAGTTTGCAGCATATTGGTGCTCTTAAAACGCTGAGTAACCTGTGTAGAGTGTGTCAATCTCCAGCACTGAATACACAACTTAGAGCTCCTTTCACCACAGACACGCAAACACATCTTTTTGTAAAAGTCCTACTTCTTTACTCTTGGAAATGTAAGGGTTTCATCGAGAACTTGAAGTCAATCATGCTTTTGCACTCTGCAACCAATAGGAATGAACTCTTGTACATACCCGTCTGAATTTCAGTGCAAAATGCCCTTCTTTTCTGGTTTGTTGAAAGTTCACAACACATTAGGAGATAGAGCGTGTTTGAAGAAGACTGATGCAGTGTGCGTTTTCCTTTATTTCTTGTGATTTGGGAAACATAATCCGTGATTTTCCACATTGTCTAAGAAACAACATGAGGCTTGCAAGAGATTGAAACAATGCATCCTAAAACTTATTCCAGCAGTGAAAACACACGGTTCTACAAAGACTTGGAAGGAGCAAGCAAAAGAATAGTGGCTGAGTGTCCTTTCAGAGAGAAAAACATGCATTTCATCCTTCTGGGTGAGTTTTCTTGCTGGAATTCATATGCATTTTGTACTGTGCAGAATGTAGCTACCTGCTCGGGGGTTGTGTCATAGATGCACCTTTCCTGTAGGAGCTTATTGGAACTTTCATTGTTTGGCTAAGTTATTTAGGGTTGGTTTTGGAAGGTCTTTCAACTTTGGCCAAATCCGCTTTGTACGAAAGTTTTTCACAGCCCTGTTTCCAAGTGTCCACAAAGAGCTGCTGCTTGAAAGTGTCCACATGCACATCTCCCATACTGGTGTGCTCGTTTCACTACCTGGATTTTGGTTTCCTCTTCTTTCTTTGAAATGACAAGTCTTCATTCAGCATGCTACACACAGCTTGTAGCAGTTTCAGTTTGAAGCATGTTGGTGCTCTCAAAACGCTGTGTATCCTGTGTAGAGTGTGTCACTCTACAGCACTGAATACACAACTTAGAGCTCCTTTCAACACAGACACGCAAACACGTCTTTTTGGGAAAGTCCTAACTCAGGTAAATTGGAAATGTAAGGGTTTCATCGAAAACATGAAGACAATCATGCTTTTGAACTCTGCAACCGAAAGAAATGGCTTTTTGTACATGCCATTCTGAATTTCACTGCAAAATGCCCTTCTTTTCTGGTTTGTTGAAAGTTCAAAACACTTTAGGAAATAGAACGTGTTTGAAGAAGACTGATGCAGTGTGCGTTTTCCTGGATTTCAAGTGATTCGGGATACATACTCCTTGTTTTTCCACATTGTCTAAGAAACAACATGAGGCTTGCAAGAGATTGAAAAAATGCATCCTAAAACTTATGCCTGCAGTGAAAACACACGTTTCTACAAAGACTTGGAAGGAGCAAGCAAAAGAATAGTGGCTGAGAGTTCTTGCAGAGAGAAACACACGTATTTCATCCTTCTGTAGAGACGGTTAGGGTTACGATTGGACCTAGGGTAGGGTTATGTTGAGGGCTAGGGTTAGAGAGACGGTTAGGGTTATGATTGGACCTAGGGTTAGGGTTATGTTGAGGGCTAGGGTTAGAGAGAAGGTTAGGGTTACTTTTGGACCTAGGGTTAGGGTTATGTTGAGGGCTAGGGTTAGAGATATGGTTAGGGTTACGATTGGACCTAGGGTTAGGGTTATGTTGAGGGCTAGGGTTAGAGATCCGGTTAGGGTTACGATTGGACCTAGGGTTAGGGTTATGTTGATGGCTAGGCTTAGAGAGAAGGTTAGGGTTACAATTGGACCTAGGGTTAGGGTTATGTTGAGGGCTAGGGTTAGAGATCATGTTAGTATTACAATTGGACATAGGGTTAGGGTTATGTTGACGGCTAGGGTTAGAGCGAAGGTTAGGGTTACTTTTGGACCTAGGGTTAGGGTTATGTTGAGGGCTAGGGTTAGAGATATGGTTAGGGTTACACTTGAACGTAGGGTTAGGGTTATGTTGAGGGCTAGGCTTAGAGATCCGGTTTGGGTTACGATTGGACCTAGGGTTAGGGTTATGTTGAGGGCTAGGATTAGAGATCATGTTAGTATTACGATTGGACATAGGGTTAGGGTTATGTTGAGGGCTAGGGTTAGAGATCCGGTTAGGGTTACGATTGGACCTAGGGTTAGGGTTATGTTGAGGGCTAGGATTAGAGATCATGTTAGTATTACGATTGGACATAGGGTTAGGGTTATGTTGAGGGCTAGGGTTAGAGAGAAGGTTAGGGTTACTTTTGGACCTAGGGTTAGGGTTATGTTGAGGGCTAGGGTTAGAGATATGGTTAGGGTTACGATTGGACCTAGGGTTAGGGTTATGTTGAGGGCTAGGGTTAGAGATCCGGTTAGGGTTACGATTGGACCTAGGGTTAGGGTTATGTTGAGGCCCAGGGTTTGAAATCTGCTTAGGGTTAGATTGGACCTAGGGTTAGGGTTATGTTGAGGGCTAGGGTTAGAGATATGGTTAGGGTTACGATTGGACCTAGGGTTAGGGTTATGTTGAGGGCTAGGGTTAGAGTTCCGGTTAGGGTTACACTTGAACGTAGGGTTAGGGTTATGTTGAGGGCTAGGCTTAGAGATCCGGTTTGGGTTACGATTGGACCTAGGGTTAGGGTTATGTTGAGGGCTAGGATTAGAGATCATGTTAGTATTACGATTGGACATAGGGTTAGGGTTATGTTGAGGGCTAGGGTTAGAGATCCGGTTAGGGTTACGATTGGACCTAGGGTTAGGGTTATGTTGAGGGCTAGGATTAGAGATCATGTTAGTATTACGATTGGACATAGGGTTAGTGTTATGTTGAGGGCTAGGGTTAGAGAGAAGGTTAGGGTTACTTTTGGACCTAGGGTTAGGGTTATGTTGAGGGCTAGGGTTAGAGATATGGTTAGGGTTATGATTGGACCTAGGGTTAGGGTTATGTTGAGGGCTAGGTTTAGAGATCCGGTTAGGGTTACGATTGGACCTAGGGTTAGGGTTATGTTGAGGCCCAGGGTTTGAGATCTGGTTAGGGTTAGATTGGACCTAGGGTTAGGGTTATGTTGAGGGCTAGGGTTAGAGATCAGGTTAGTATTACGATTGGACCTAGGGTTAGGGTTAGGTTTAGGGCTAGTGATACAGATCCGGTTAGGGTTACGATTGGACCTAGGGTTAGGGTTATGTTGAGGGCCAGGGTTAGTGATCAGGTTAGTATTACGATTGGACCTAAGGTTAAGGTTATGTTGAGGGCTAGGGTTCAGATCCGGTTAGGGTTACGATTGGACCTAGGGTTAGCGTAACGTTGAGGGCTAGGGTTAAAGAGACGGTTAGGGTTACGATTGGACCTAGGGTTAGGGTTATGTTGAGGGCTAGGGTTAGAGATATGGTTAGGGTTACGATTGGACCTAGGGTTAGGGTTATGTTGAGGGCAAGGGTTAGAGATCCGGTTAGGGTTACGATTGGACCTAGGGTTAGGGTTATGTTGAGGCCCAGGGTTTGAGATCTGGTTAGGGTTAGATTGGACCTAGGGTTAGGGTTATGTTGAGGGCTAGGGTTAGAGATATGGTTAGGGTTATGATTGGACATAGGGTTAGGGTTATGTATAGGGCTAGGGTTAGAGATCAGGTTAGGGTTTCAATTGGACCTAGGGTTAGGGTTATGTTGAGGGCTAGGGTTAGAGAGAAGGTTAGGGTTTCAATTGGACCTAGGGTTAGGGTTATGTTGAGGGCTAGGGTTACAGATCCGGTTAGGGTTACGATTGGACCTAGGGTTAGGGTTATGTTTAGGGCTAGGGTTAGAGATCCGATTACGGTTACTATTGGACGTAGGGTTAGGGTTATGTTGAGGGCTAGGGTTAGAGATCCAGTTAGTATTACGATTGGACCTAGGGTTAGGGTTATGTTGAGGGCTAGAGTTACAGATCCGGTTAGGGTTACGATTTGACCTAGGGTTAGGGTTATGTTGAGGGCTAGGGTTAGAGATCCGGTTAGGGTTACGGTTGGACCTAGGGTTAGGGTTATGTTGAGGGCTAGGGTTAGAGATCAGGTTAGGGTTAAGATTGTACCTAGGGTTATAGTGATGTTGAGTGCTAGGGTATTCCAGCAGTGAAAACACACATTTCTATAAAGACTTTGAAGCAGCAAGCTAAATCCTTGTGGCTGAGTGTTCTTTCATAGAGAAACATGCATTTCATCCTTCTGGAGTGAATTTTCATGCTGGAGTTCATATGCATTTTATACTGTGCAGAATGTGGCTACCTGCTGGGGGTTGTGTCATAGAAGCACCTTTTCTGCAGGAGCTTATTGGAACATTCATTGTTTGGCTAAGTTATTTAGGGTTGGTTTTGGAAGGTCTTTCAACCTTGGTCAAATCCCGCTTCGTACGCAAGTTTTTAATACCGCTGTTTCCAAGTGTCCACAAAGAGCTGCTGCTTGAAACTGTCCACATGCACATCTCGTATACTGGTGTGCTCGTTTCACTACCTGGATTTTGGTTTCCTCTTCTTTCTTTGAAATGACAAGTCTTCATTCAGCATTCTACCACACCTTGTACCAGCTTCAGTTTGAAGCATGTTGGTGCTCTCAAAACGCTGTGTAACCTATGTAGAGTGTGTTACTCTCCAGCACTGAATACACAACTTAGAGCTCCTTTCACCACAGACACGCAAACACATCTTTTTGTGAAAGTCCTACTTCAGGTCCCTTGGAAATGTAAGGGTTTCATGGAGGACATGAAGTCAATCATGCTTTTGCACTCTACTACCAATATAAATGACCTCTTGTACATGCCTGACTGAGTTTCACTGCAAAATGCCCTTGTTTTCTGGTTTCTTGAATGTTCTCAACACATTAGGAGAAAGAGCGTGTTTGAGCAAGATCTATGCAGTGTGCGTTTCCCTAGATTTCAAGTGATTTGGGAAATATAATCCTTATTTTTCCACATTGTGAAAGAAACATGAGGCTTGCAAGAGATTGAAAAAATGCATCCCAACACGTACTCCAGCGGTGAAAGCACACGTTTCTACAAAGACTTTGAAGTAGCAAGTAAAAGCCAATGGCTGAGTGTTCTTTCAGAGAGAAACATACACATTTCATCCTTCTGGAGTGAATTTTCAGCCTGGAATTCATATGCATTTGTACCGTGCAGAATGTAACTACCTGCTCGGGGGTTGTGTCATAGAAGCAACTTTCCTGCAGGAGCTTATTGGAACATTCATTGTTTGGCTAACTTCTTTGGGTTGGTTTTGGAAGGTCTTTCAACTTTAGCCAAATCCGCTTTCTTACGAAATTTTTTCACAGCCCTGTTTCCAAGAGCCCACAAAGAACTGCTGCTTAAAACTCTCCACATGCACATCTCCCATCCTGGTGTGCTCGTTTCACTACCTGGATTTTGGTTTCCTCTTCTTTCTTTGAAATTACAAGCCCTCTTTCTGCATGCTACACACAGCTTGTAGCAGTTTCAGTTTGAAACATGTTGGTGCTCTCAAAACGCTGTGTATCCTGGGTAGAGTGTGTCACTCTACAGCACTGAATACACAACTTAGAGCTCCTTTCACCACAGACACGCAAACACGTCTTTTTGGGAAAGTCCTAACTCAGGTAAATTGGAAATGTAAGGGTTTCATCGAAAACATGAAGACAATCATGCTTTTGAACTCTGCAACCGAAAGAAATGGCTTTTTGTACATGCCATTCTGAATTTCACTGCAAAATGCCCTTCTTTTCTGGTTTGTTGAAAGTTCAAAACACTTTAGGAAATAGAACGTGTTTGAAGAAGACTGATGCAGTGTGCGTTTTCCTGGATTTCAAGTGATTCGGGATACATACTCCTTGTTTTTCCACATTGTCTAAGAAACAACATGAGGCTTGCAAGAGATTGAAAAAATGCATCCTAAAACTTATGCCTGCAGTGAAAACACACGTTTCTACAAAGACTTGGAAGGAGCAAGCAAAAGAATATTGGCTGAGTGTTCTTTCATAGAGAAACATGCATTTCATCCTTCTGGAGTGAATTTTCATGCTGGAGTTCATATGCATTTTATACTGTGCAGAATGTAGCTACCTGCTGGGGGTTGTGTCATAGAAGCACCTTTTCTGCAGGAGCTTATTGGAACATTCATTGTTTGGCTAAGTTATTTAGGGTTGGTTTTGGAAGGTCTTTCAACCTTGGCCAAATCCCGCTTCGTACGCAAGTTTTTAATACCGCTGTTTCCAAGTGTCCACAAACAGCTGCTGCTTGAAACTGTCCTCATGCACATCTCGTATACTGGGTGCTCGTTTCACTACCTGGATTTTGGTTTCCTCTTCTTTCTTTGAAATGACAAGTCTTCATTCAGCATTCTACACACACCTTGTACCAGCTTCAGTTTGAAGCATGTTGGTGCTCTCAAAACGCTGTGTAACCTATGTAGAGTGTGTTACTCTCCAGCACTGAATACACAACTTAGAGCTCCTTTCACCACAGGCACGCAAACACATCTTTTTGTGAAAGTCCTACTTCAGGTCCCTTGGAAATGTAAGGGTTTCATGGAGGACATGAAGTCAATCATGCTTTTGCACTCTACTACCAATAGAAATGACCTCTTGTACATGCCTGACTGAGTTTCACTGCAAAATGCCCTTGTTTTCTGGTTTCTTGAATGTTCTCAACACATGAGGAGAAAGAGCGTGTTTGAGCAAGATCTATGCAGTGTGCGTTTCCCTAGATTTCAAGTGATTTGGGAAATATAATCCTTATTTTTCCACATTGTGAAAGAAACATGAGGCTTGCAAGAGATTGAAAAAATGCATCCCAAAACGTACTCCAGCGGTGAAAGCAAACGTTTCTACAAAGACTTTGAAGTAGCAAGTAAAAGCCAATGGCTGAGTGTTCTTTCAGAGAGAAACATACACATTTCATCCTTCTGGAGTGAATTTTCAGCCTGGAATTCATATGCATTTGTACCGTGCAGAATGTAAGTACCTGCTCGGGGGTTGTCTCAAAGAAACAACTTTCCTGCAGGAGCTTATTGGAACATTCATTGTTTGGCTAACTTCTTTGGGTTGGTTTTGGAAGATCTTTCAACTTTAGCCAAATCCGCTTTCTTACGAAATTTTTTCACAGCCCTGTTTCCAAGAGCCCACAAAGAACTGCTGCTTAAAACTCTCCACATGCACATCTCCCATACTGGTGTGCTCGTTTCACTACCTGGATTTTGGTTTCCTCTTCTTTCTTTGAAATTACAAGCCCTCTTTCTGCATGCTACACACACCTTGTAGCAGTTTAGTTTGCAGCATATTGGTGCTCTTAAAACGCTGAGTAACCTGTGTAGAGTGTGTCAATCTCCAGCACTGAATACACAACTTAGAGCTCCTTTCACCACAGACACGCAAACACATCTTTTTGTAAAAGTCCTACTTCTTTACTCTTGGAAATGTAAGGGTTTCATCGAGAACTTGAAGTCAATCATGCTTTTGCACTCTGCAACCAATAGGAATGAACTCTTGTACATACCCGTCTGAATTTCAGTGCAAAATGCCCTTCTTTTCTGGTTTGTTGAAAGTTCACAACACATTAGGAGATAGAGCGTGTTTGAAGAAGACTGATGCAGTGTGCGTTTTCCTTTATTTCTTGTGATTTGGGAAACATAATCCGTGATTTTCCACATTGTCTAAGAAACAACATGAGGCTTGCAAGAGATTGAAACAATGCATCCTAAAACTTATTCCAGCAGTGAAAACACACGGTTCTACAAAGACTTGGAAGGAGCAAGCAAAAGAATAGTGGCTGAGTGTCCTTTCAGAGAGAAAAACATGCATTTCATCCTTCTGGGTGAGTTTTCTTGCTGGAATTCATATGCATTTTGTACTGTGCAGAATGTAGCTACCTGCTCGGGGGTTGTGTCATAGATGCACCTTTCCTGTAGGAGCTTATTGGAACTTTCATTGTTTGGCTAAGTTATTTAGGGTTGGTTTTGGAAGGTCTTTCAACTTTGGCCAAATCCGCTTTGTACGAAAGTTTTTCACAGCCCTGTTTCCAAGTGTCCACAAAGAGCTGCTGCTTGAAAGTGTCCACATGCACATCTCCCATACTGGTGTGCTCGTTTCACTACCTGGATTTTGGTTTCCTCTTCTTTCTTTGAAATGACAAGTCTTCATTCAGCATGCTACACACAGCTTGTAGCAGTTTCAGTTTGAAGCATGTTGGTGCTCTCAAAACGCTGTGTATCCTGTGTAGAGTGTGTCACTCTACAGCACTGAATACACAACTTAGAGCTCCTTTCAACACAGACACGCAAACACGTCTTTTTGGGAAAGTCCTAACTCAGGTAAATTGGAAATGTAAGGGTTTCATCGAAAACATGAAGACAATCATGCTTTTGAACTCTGCAACCGAAAGAAATGGCTTTTTGTACATGCCATTCTGAATTTCACTGCAAAATGCCCTTCTTTTCTGCTGTGTTGAAAGTTCAAAACACTTTAGGAAATAGAACGTGTTTGAAGAAGACTGATGCAGTGTGCGTTTTCCTGGATTTCAAGTGATTCGGGATACATACTCCTTGTTTTTTCCACATTGTCTAAGAAACAACATGAGGCTTGCAAGAGATTGAAAAAATGCATCCTAAAACTTATGCCTGCAGTGAAAACACACGTTTCTACAAAGACTTGGAAGGAGCAAGCAAAAGAATAGTGGCTGAGAGTTCTTTCAGAGAGAAACACACGTATTTCATCCTTCTGTAGAGACGGTTAGGGTTACGATTGGACCTAGGGTAGGGTTATGTTGAGGGCTAGGGTTAGAGATATGGTTAGGGTTACGATTGGACCTAGGGTTAGGGTTATGTTGAGGGCTAGGGTTAGAGAGAAGGTTAGGGTTACTTTTGGACCTAGGGTTAGGGTTATGTTGAGGGCTAGGGTTAGAGTTCCGGTTAGGGTTACACTTGAACCTAGGGTTAGGGTTATGTTGAGGGCTAGGCTTAGAGAGAAGGTTAGGGTTACAATTGGACCTAGGGTTAGGGTTATGTTGAGGGCTAGGGTTAGATACCCGGTTAGGGTTACGATTGGACCTAGGGTTAGGGTTATGTTGAGGGCTAGGGTTAGAGAGAAGTTTAGGGTTACTTTTGGACCTAGGGTTAGGGTTATGTTGAGGGCTAGGGTTAGAGATATGGGTAGGGTTACGATTGGACCTAGGGTTAGGGTTATGTTGAGGGCTAGGGTTAGAGATCCGGTTAGGGTTACGATTGGACCTAGGGTTAGGGTTATGTCGAGGGCTAGGGTTAGAGATCCGGTTAGGGTTACGATTGGACATAGGGTTAGGGTTATGTTGAGGGCTAGGGTTAGAGAGAAGGTTAGGGTTACTTTTGGATCTAGGGTTAGGGTTATGTTGAGGCCCAGGGTTTGAGATCTGGTTAGGGTTAGATTGGACCTAGGGTTAGGGTTATGTTGAGGGCTAGGGTTAGAGATTAGGTTAGTATTACGATTGGACCTAGGGTTAGGGTTATGTTTAGGGCTAGGGATACAGATCCGGTTAGGGTTAGGATTGGACCTAGGGTTAGTGTTATGTATAGGGCTAGGGTTAGAGATCAGGTTAGGGTTACGATTGGACCTAGGGTTAGGGTTATGTTGAGGGCTAGGGTTAGAGAGAAGGTTAGGGTTTCAATTGGACCTAGGGTTAGGGTTATGTTGAGGGCTAGGGTTAGAGATCCGGTTAGGGTTACTATTGGACGTAGGGTTAGGGTTATATTGAGGGCTAGGCTTAGAGATCCGGTTAGGGTTACGGTTGGACCTAGGGTTAGGGTTATGTTGAGGGCTAGGGTTAGAGATATGGTTAGGGTTACGATTGGACCTAGGGTTAGGGTTATGTTGAGGGCTAGGGTTAGAGATATGGTTAGGGTTACGATTGGACCTAGGGTTAGGGTTATGTTGAGGCCCAGGGTTTGAGATCTGGTTAGGGTTAGATTGGACCTAGGGTTAGGGTTATGTTGAGGGCTTGGGTTAGAGATCAGGTTAGTATTACGATTGGACCTAGGGTTAGGGTTATGTTTAGGGCTGGGGATACAGATCCGGTTAGGGTTACGGTTGGACCTAGGGTTAGGGTTATGTTGAGGGCTAGGGTTAGAGATCAGGTTAGGGTTAAGATTGGACCTAGGGTTATACTGATGTTGAGGGCTAGGGTATTCCAGCAGTGAAAACACACATTTCTATAAAGACTTTGAAGCAGCAAGCTAAAGCCTTGTGGCTGAGTGTTCTTTCATAGAGAAACATGCATTTCATCCTTCTGGAGTGAATTTTCATGCTGGAGTTCATATGCATTTTATACTGTGCAGAATGTAGCTACCTGCTGGGGGTTGTGTCATAGAAGCACCTTTTCTGCAGGAGCTTATTGGAACATTCATTGTTTGGCTAAGTTATTTAGGGTTGGTTTTGGAAGGTCTTTCAACCTTGGCCAAATCCCGCTTCGTACGCAAGTTTTTAATACCGCTGTTTCCAAGTGTCCACAAACAGCTGCTGCTTGAAACTGTCCACATGCACATCTCGTATACTGGGTGCTCGTTTCACTACCTGGATTTTGGTTTCCTCTTCTTTCTTTGAAATGACAAGTCTTCATTCAGCATTCTACACACACCTTGTACCAGCTTCAGTTTGAAGCATGTTGATGCTCTCAAAACTCTGTGTAACCTATGTAGAATGTGTTACTCTCCAGCACTGAATACACAACTTAGAGCTCCTTTCACCACAGGCACGCAAACACATCTTTTTGTGAAAGTCCTACTTCAGGTCCCTTGGAAATGTAAGGGTTTCATGGAGGACATGAAGTCAATCATGCTTTTGCACTCTACTACCAATAGAAATGACATCTTGTACATGCCTGACTGAGTTTCACTGCAAAATGCCCTTGTTTTCTGGTTTCTTGAATGTTCTCAACACATGAGGAGAAAGAGCGTGTTTGAGCAAGATCTATGCAGTGTGCGTTTCCCTAAATTTCAAGTGATTTGGGAAATATAATCCTTATTTTTCCACATTGTGAAAGAAACATGAGACTTGCAAGAGATTGAAAAAATGCATCCCAAAACGTACTCCAGCGGTGAAAGCACACGTTTCTACAAAGACTTTGAAGTAGCAAGTAAAAGCCAATGGCTGAGTGTCCTTTCTGAGAGAAACACATGCATTTCATCCTTCTGGAGTGAGTTTTCTTGCTGGAATTCATATGCATTTTGTACTGTGCAGAATGTAGCTACCTGCTCGGGGGTTGTGTCATAGATGCACCTTTCCTGTAGGAGCTTATTGGAACTTTCATTGTTTGGCTAAGTTATTTAGGGTTGGTTTTGGAAGGTCTTTCAACTTTGGCCAAATCCGCTTTGTACGAAAGTTTTTCACAGCCCTGTTTCCAAGTGTCCACAAAGAGCTGCTGCTTGAAAGTGTCCACATGCACATCTCCCATACTGGTGTGCTCGTTTCACTACCTGGATTTTGGTTTCCTCTTCTTTCTTTGAAATGACAAGTCTTCATTCAGCATGCTACACACAGCTTGTAGCAGTTTCAGTTTGAAGCATGTTGGTGCTCTCAAAACGCTGTGTATCCTGTGTAGAGTGTGTCACTCTACAGCACTGAATACACAACTTAGAGCTCCTTTCAACACAGACACGCAAACACGTCTTTTTGGGAAAGTCCTAACTCAGGTAAATTGGAAATGTAAGGGTTTCATCGAAAACATGAAGACAATCATGCTTTTGAACTCTGCAACCGAAAGAAATGGCTTTTTGTACATGCCATTCTGAATTTCACTGCAAAATGCCCTTCTTTTCTGCTGTGTTGAAAGTTCAAAACACTTTAGGAAATAGAACGTGTTTGAAGAAGACTGATGCAGTGTGCGTTTTCCTGGATTTCAAGTGATTCGGGATACATACTCCTTGTTTTTCCAAATTGTCTAAGAAAGAACATGAGGCTTGCAAGAGATTGAAAAAATGCATCCTAAAACTTATGCCTGCAGTGAAAACACACGTTTCTACAAAGACTTGGAAGGAGCAAGCAAAAGAATAGTGGCTGAGAGTTCTTTCAGAGAGAAACACACGTATTTCATCCTTCTGTAGAGACGGTTAGGGTTACGATTGGACCTAGGGTAGGGTTATGTTGAGGGCTAGGGTTAGAGAGACGGTTAGGGTTACGATTGGACCTAGGGTTAGGGTTATGTTGAGGGCTAGGGTTAGAGAGAAGGTTAGGGTTACTTTTGGACCTAGGGTTAGGGTTATGTTGAGGGCTAGGGTTAGAGATATGGTTAGGGTTACGATTGGACCTAGGGTTAGGGTTATGTTGAGGGCTAGGGTTAGAGTTCCGGATAGGGTTACACTTGAACCTAGGGTTAGGGTTATGTTGAGGGGTAGGCTTAGAGAGAAGATTAGGGTTACAATTGGACCTAGGGTTAGGGTTATGTTGAGGGCTAGGGTTAGAGACCCGGTTAGGGTTACGATTGGACCTAGGGTTAGGGTTATGTTGAGGGCTAGGGTTAGAGAGAAGGTTAGGGTTACTTTTGGACCTAGGGTTAGGGTTATGTAGAGGGCTAGGGTTAGAGATATGGTTAGGGTTAAGATTGGACCTAGGGTTAGGGTTATGTTGAGGGCTAGCGTTACAGATCCGGTTAGGGTTACGATTGGACCTAGGGTTAGGGTTATGTTTAGGGCTAGGGTTAGAGATCCGGTTAGGGTTACTATTGGACGTAGGGTTAGGGTTATGTTGAGGGCAAGGTTTAGAGATCCGGTTAGGGTTACGATTGGACCTAGGGTTAGGGTTATGTTGAGGGCTAGAGTTACAGATCCGGTTAGGGTTACGATTTGACCTAGGGTTAGGGTTATGTTTAGGGCTAGGGTTAGAGATCCGGTTAGGGTTACTATTGGACGTAGGGTTAGGGTTATGTTGAGGGCTAGGCTTAGAGATCCGGTTAGGGTTACGGTTGGACCTAGGGTTAGGGTTATGTTGAGGGCTAGGGTTAGAGATCAGGTTAGGGTTAAGATTCGACCTAGGGTTATAGTGATGTTGAGGGCTAGGGTATTCCAGCAGTGAAAACACACATTTCTATAAAGACTTTGAAGCAGCAAGCTAAAGCCTTGTGGCTGAGTGTTCTTTCATAGAGAAACATGCATTTCATCCTTCTGGAGTGAATTTTCATGCTGGAGTTCATATGCATTTTATACTGTGCAGAATGTAGCTACCTGCTGGGGGTTGTGTCATAGAAGCACCTTTTCTGCAGGAGCTTATTGGAACATTCATTGTTTGGCTAAGTTATTTAGGGTTGGTTTTGGAAGGTCTTTCAACCTTGGCCAAATCCCGCTTCGTACGCAAGTTTTTAATAGCGCTGTTTCCAAGTGTCCACAAAGAGCTGCTGCTTGAAACTGTCCACATGCACATCTCGTATACTGGTGTGCTTGTTTCACTACCTGGATTTTGGTTTCCTGTTCTTTCTCTGAAATGACAAGTCTTCATTCAGCATTCTACACACACCTTGTACCAGCTTCAGTTTGAAGCTTGTTGATGCTCTCAAAACGCTGTGTAACCTATGTAGAGTGTGTTACTCTCCAGCACTGAATACACAACTTAGAGCTCCTTTCACCACAGACACGCAAACACATCTTTTTGTGAAAGTCCTACTTCAGGTCCCTTGGAAATGTAAGGGTTTCATGGAGGACATGAAGTCAATCATGCTTTTGCACTCTACTACCAATAGAAATGACCTCTTGTACATGCCTGACTGAGTTTCACTGCAAAATGCCCTTGTTTTCTGGTTTCTTGAATGTTCTCAACACATTAGGAGAAAGAGCGTGTTTGAGCCAAATCTATGCAGTGTGCATTTCCCTAGATTTCAAGTGATTTGGGAAATATAATCCTTATTTTTCCACATTGTGAAAGAAACATGAGACTTGCAAGAGATTGAAAAAATGCATCCCAAAACGTACTCCAGCGGTGAAAGCACACGTTTCTACAAAGACTTTGAAGTAGCAAGTAAAAGCCAATGACTGAGTGTTCTTTCAGAGAGAAACATACACATTTCATCCTTCTGGAGTGAATTTTCAGCCTGGAATTCATATGCATTTGTACCGTGCAGAATGTAAGTACCTGCTCGGGGGTTGTGTCATAGAAGCAACTTTCCTGCAGGAGCTTATTGGAACATTCATTGTTTGGCTAACTTCTTTGGGTTGGTTTTGGAAGGTCTTTCAACTTTAGCCAAATCCGCTTTCTTACGAAATTTTTTCACAGCCCTGTTTCCAAGAGCCCACAAAGAACTGCTGCTTAAAACTCTCCACATGCACATCTCCCATACTGGTGTGCTCGTTTCACTACCTGGATTTTGGTTTCCTCTTCTTTCTTTGAAATTACAAGCCCTCTTTCTGCATGCTACACACACCTTGTAGCAGTTTAGTTTGCAGCATATTGGTGCTCTTAAAACGCTGAGTAACCTGTGTAGAGTGTGTCAATCTCCAGCACTGAATACACAACTTAGAGCTCCTTTCACCACAGACACGCAAACACATCTTTTTGTAAAAGTCCTACTTCTTTACTCTTGGAAATGTAAGGGTTTCATCGAGAACTTGAAGTCAATCATGCTTTTGCACTCTGCAACCAATAGGAATGAACTCTTGTACACACCCGTCTAAATTTCAGTGCAAAATGCCCTTCTTTTCTGGTTTGTTGAAAGTTCACAACACATTAGGAGATAGAGCGTGTTTGAAGAAGACTGATGCAGTGTGCGTTTTCCTTTATTTCTTGTGATTTGGGAAACATAATCCGTGATTTTCCACATTGTCTAAGAAACAACATGAGGCTTGCAAGAGATTGAAACAATGCATCCTAAAACTTATTCCAGCAGTGAAAACACACGGTTCTACAAAGACTTGGAAGGAGCAAGCAAAAGAATAGTGGCTGAGTGTCCTTTCAGAGAGAAACACATGCATTTCATCCTTCTGGAGTGAGTTTTCTTGCTGGAATTCATATGCATTTTGTACTGTGCAGAATGTAGCTACCTGCTCGGGGGTTGTGTCATAGATGCACCTTTCCTGTAGGAGCTTATTGGAACTTTCATTGTTTGGCTAAGTTATTTAGGGTTGGTTTTGGAAGGTCTTTCAACTTTGGCCAAATCCGCTTTGTACGAAAGTTTTTCACAGCCCTGTTTCCAAGTGTCCGCAAAGAGCTGCTGCTTGAAAGTGTCCACATGCACATCTCCCATACTGGTGTGCTCGTTTCACTACCTGGATTTTGGTTTCCTCTTCTTTCTTTGAAATGACAAGTCTTCATTCAGCATGCTACACACAGCTTGTAGCAGTTTCAGTTTGAAGCATGTTGGTGCTCTCAAAACGCTGTGTATCCTGTGTAGAGTGTGTCACTCTACAGCACTGAATACACAACTTAGAGCTCCTTTCAACACAGACACGCAAACACGTCTTTTTGGGAAAGTCCTAACTCAGGTAAATTGGAAATGTAAGGGTTTCATCGAAAACATGAAGACAATCATGCTTTTGAACTCTGCAACCGAAAGAAATGGCTTTTTGTACATGCCATTCTGAATTTCACTGCAAAATGCCCTTCTTTTCTGCTTTGTTGAAAGTTCAAAACACTTTAGGAAATAGAACGTGTTTGAAGAAGACTGATGCAGTGTGCGTTTTCCTGGATTTCAAGTGATTCGGGATACATACTCCTTGTTTTACCACATTGTCTAAGAAAGAACATGAGGCTTGCAAGAGATTGAAAAAATGCATCCTAAAACTTATGCCTGCAGTGAAAACACGTTTCTACAAAGACTTGGAAGGAGCAAGCAAAAGAATAGTGGCTGAGAGTTCTTTCAGAGAGAAACACACGTATTTCATCCTTCTGTAGAGACGGTTAGGGTTACGATTGGACCTAGGGTAGGGTTATGTTGAGGGCTAGGGTTAGAGAGACGGTTAGGGTTACGATTGGACCTAGGGTTAGGGTTATGTTGAGGGCTAGGGTTAGAGAGAAGGTTAGGGTTACTTTTGGACCTAGGGTTAGGGTTATGTTGAGGGCTAGGGTTAGAGATATGGTTAGGGTTACGATTGGACCTAGGGTTAGGGTTATGTTGAGGGCTAGGGTTAGAGTTCCGGATAGGGTTACACTTGAACCTAGGGTTAGGGTTATGTTGAGGGGTAGACTTAGAGAGAAGATTAGGGTTACAATTGGACCTAGGGTTAGGGTTATGTTGAGGGCTAGGGTTAGAGACCCGGTTAGGGTTACGATTGGACCTAGGGTTAGGGTTATGTTGAGGGCTAGGGTTCGAGAGAAGGTTAGGGTTACTTTTGGACCTAGGGTTAGGGTTATGTTGAGGGCTAGGGTTAGAGATATGGTTAGGGTTAAGATTGGACCTAGGGTTAGGGTTATGTTGAGGGCTAGGGTTAGAGATCTGGTTAGGGTTACGATTGGACCTAGGGTTAGGGTTATGTTGAGGGCTAGGGTTAGAGAGAAGGTTAGGGTTTCAATTGGACCTAGGGTTAGGGTTATGTTGAGGGCTAGGGTTACAGATCCGGTTAGGGTTACGATTGGACCTAGGGTTAGGGTTATGTTTAGGGCTAGGGTTAGAGATCCGGTTAATGTTACTATTGGACGTATGGTTAGGGTTATGTTGAGGGCTAGGGTTAGAGATCCGGTTAGTATTACGATTGGACCTAGGGTTAGGGTTATGTTGAGGGCTAGAGTTACAGATCCGGTTAGGTTTACGATTTGACCAAGGGTTAGGGTTATGTTTAGGGCTAGGGTTAGAGATCCGGTTAGGGTTACTATTGGACGTAGGGTTAGGGTTATGTTGAGGGCTAGGCTTAGAGATCCGGTTAGGGTTACGGTTGGACCTAGGGTTAGGGTTATGTTGAGGGCTAGGGTTAGAGATCAGGTTAGGGTTAAGATTCGACCTAGGGTTATAGTGATGTTGAGGGCTAGGATATTCCAGCAGTGAAAACACACATTTCTATAAAGACTTTGAAGCAGCAAGCTAAAGCCTTGTGGCTGAGTGTTCTTTCATAGAGAAACATGCATTTCCTCCTTCTGGAGTGAATTTTCATGCTGGAGTTCATATGCATTTTATACTGTGCAGAATGTAGCTACCTGCTGGGGGTTGTGTCATAGAAGCACCTTTTCTGCAGGAGCTTATTGGAACATTCATTGTTTGGCTAAGTTATTTAGGGTTGGTTTTGGAAGGTCTTTCAACCTTGGCCAAATCCCGCTTCGTACGCAAGTTTTTAATAGCGCTGTTTCCAAGTGTCCACAAAGAGCTG
Source organism: Miniopterus natalensis (assembly GCF_054644295.1). Lineage (NCBI taxonomy): Eukaryota > Metazoa > Chordata > Mammalia > Chiroptera > Miniopteridae > Miniopterus > Miniopterus natalensis. The sequence goes on along the minus strand of NC_142085.1, from coordinate 1,617,388 downwards.
CTGCTTGAAACTGTCCACATGCACATCTCGTATACTGGTGTGCTCGTTTCACTACCTGGATTTTGGTTTCCTCTTCTTTCTTTGAAATGACAAGTTTTCATTCAGCATTCTACACACACCTTCTACCAGCTTCAGTTTGAAGCTTGTTGGTGCTCTCAAAACGCTGTGTAACCTACGTAGAGTGTGTTACTCTCCAGCACTGAATACACAACTTAGAGCTCCTTTCACCACAGACACGCAAACACATCTTTTTGTGAAAGTCCTACTTCAGGTCCCTTGGAAATGTAAGGGTTTCATGGAGAACATGAAGTCAATCATGCTTTTGCACTCTACTACCAATAGAAATGACCTCTTGTACATGCCTGACTGAGTTTCACTGCAAAATGCCCTTGTTTTCTGGTTTCTTGAATGTTCTCAACACATTAGGAGAAAGAGCGTGTTTGAGCAAGATCGATGCAGTGTGCGTTTCCCTAGATTTCAAGTGATTTGGGAAATATAATCCTTATTTTTCCACATTGTGAAAGAAACATGAGGCTTGCAAGAGATTGAAAAAATGCATCCCAAAACGTACTCCAGCGGTGAAAGCAAACGTTTCTACAAAGACTTTGAAGTAGCAAGTAAAAGCCAATGGCTGAGTGTTCTTTCAGAGAGAAACATACACATTTCATCCTTCTGGAGTGAATTTTCAGCCTGGAATTCATATGCATTTGTACCGTGCAGAATGTAAGTACCTGCTCGGGGGTTGTCTCAAAGAAACAACTTTCCTGCAGGAGCTTATTGGAACATTCATTGTTTGGCTAACTTCTTTGGGTTGGTTTTGGAAGATCTTTCAACTTTAGCCAAATCCGCTTTCTTACGAAATTTTTTCACAGCCCTGTTTCCAAGAGCCCACAAAGAACTGCTGCTTAAAACTCTCCACATGCACATCTCCCATACTGGTGTGCTCGTTTCACTACCTGGATTTTGGTTTCCTCTTCTTTCTTTGAAATTACAAGCCCTCTTTCTGCATGCTACACACACCTTGTAGCAGTTTAGTTTGCAGCATATTGGTGCTCTTAAAACGCTGAGTAACCTGTGTAGAGTGTGTCAATCTCCAGCACTGAATACACAACTTAGAGCTCCTTTCACCACAGACACGCAAACACATCTTTTTGTAAAAGTCCTACTTCTTTACTCTTGGAAATGTAAGGGTTTCATCGAGAACTTGAAGTCAATCATGCTTTTGCACTCTGCAACCAATAGGAATGAACTCTTGTACATACCCGTCTGAATTTCAGTGCAAAATGCCCTTCTTTTCTGGTTTGTTGAAAGTTCACAACACATTAGGAGATAGAGCGTGTTTGAAGAAGACTGATGCAGTGTGCGTTTTCCTTTATTTCTTGTGATTTGGGAAACATAATCCGTGATTTTCCACATTGTCTAAGAAACAACATGAGGCTTGCAAGAGATTGAAACAATGCATCCTAAAACTTATTCCAGCAGTGAAAACACACGGTTCTACAAAGACTTGGAAGGAGCAAGCAAAAGAATAGTGGCTGAGTGTCCTTTCAGAGAGAAAAACATGCATTTCATCCTTCTGGGTGAGTTTTCTTGCTGGAATTCATATGCATTTTGTACTGTGCAGAATGTAGCTACCTGCTCGGGGGTTGTGTCATAGATGCACCTTTCCTGTAGGAGCTTATTGGAACTTTCATTGTTTGGCTAAGTTATTTAGGGTTGGTTTTGGAAGGTCTTTCAACTTTGGCCAAATCCGCTTTGTACGAAAGTTTTTCACAGCCCTGTTTCCAAGTGTCCACAAAGAGCTGCTGCTTGAAAGTGTCCACATGCACATCTCCCATACTGGTGTGCTCGTTTCACTACCTGGATTTTGGTTTCCTCTTCTTTCTTTGAAATGACAAGTCTTCATTCAGCATGCTACACACAGCTTGTAGCAGTTTCAGTTTGAAGCATGTTGGTGCTCTCAAAACGCTGTGTATCCTGTGTAGAGTGTGTCACTCTACAGCACTGAATACACAACTTAGAGCTCCTTTCAACACAGACACGCAAACACGTCTTTTTGGGAAAGTCCTAACTCAGGTAAATTGGAAATGTAAGGGTTTCATCGAAAACATGAAGACAATCATGCTTTTGAACTCTGCAACCGAAAGAAATGGCTTTTTGTACATGCCATTCTGAATTTCACTGCAAAATGCCCTTCTTTTCTGCTGTGTTGAAAGTTCAAAACACTTTAGGAAATAGAACGTGTTTGAAGAAGACTGATGCAGTGTGCGTTTTCCTGGATTTCAAGTGATTCGGGATACATACTCCTTGTTTTTTCCACATTGTCTAAGAAACAACATGAGGCTTGCAAGAGATTGAAAAAATGCATCCTAAAACTTATGCCTGCAGTGAAAACACACGTTTCTACAAAGACTTGGAAGGAGCAAGCAAAAGAATAGTGGCTGAGAGTTCTTTCAGAGAGAAACACACGTATTTCATCCTTCTGTAGAGACGGTTAGGGTTACGATTGGACCTAGGGTAGGGTTATGTTGAGGGCTAGGGTTAGAGATATGGTTAGGGTTACGATTGGACCTAGGGTTAGGGTTATGTTGAGGGCTAGGGTTAGAGAGAAGGTTAGGGTTACTTTTGGACCTAGGGTTAGGGTTATGTTGAGGGCTAGGGTTAGAGTTCCGGTTAGGGTTACACTTGAACCTAGGGTTAGGGTTATGTTGAGGGCTAGGCTTAGAGAGAAGGTTAGGGTTACAATTGGACCTAGGGTTAGGGTTATGTTGAGGGCTAGGGTTAGATACCCGGTTAGGGTTACGATTGGACCTAGGGTTAGGGTTATGTTGAGGGCTAGGGTTAGAGAGAAGTTTAGGGTTACTTTTGGACCTAGGGTTAGGGTTATGTTGAGGGCTAGGGTTAGAGATATGGGTAGGGTTACGATTGGACCTAGGGTTAGGGTTATGTTGAGGGCTAGGGTTAGAGATCCGGTTAGGGTTACGATTGGACCTAGGGTTAGGGTTATGTCGAGGGCTAGGGTTAGAGATCCGGTTAGGGTTACGATTGGACATAGGGTTAGGGTTATGTTGAGGGCTAGGGTTAGAGAGAAGGTTAGGGTTACTTTTGGATCTAGGGTTAGGGTTATGTTGAGGCCCAGGGTTTGAGATCTGGTTAGGGTTAGATTGGACCTAGGGTTAGGGTTATGTTGAGGGCTAGGGTTAGAGATTAGGTTAGTATTACGATTGGACCTAGGGTTAGGGTTATGTTTAGGGCTAGGGATACAGATCCGGTTAGGGTTAGGATTGGACCTAGGGTTAGTGTTATGTATAGGGCTAGGGTTAGAGATCAGGTTAGGGTTACGATTGGACCTAGGGTTAGGGTTATGTTGAGGGCTAGGGTTAGAGAGAAGGTTAGGGTTTCAATTGGACCTAGGGTTAGGGTTATGTTGAGGGCTAGGGTTAGAGATCCGGTTAGGGTTACTATTGGACGTAGGGTTAGGGTTATATTGAGGGCTAGGCTTAGAGATCCGGTTAGGGTTACGGTTGGACCTAGGGTTAGGGTTATGTTGAGGGCTAGGGTTAGAGATATGGTTAGGGTTACGATTGGACCTAGGGTTAGGGTTATGTTGAGGGCTAGGGTTAGAGATATGGTTAGGGTTACGATTGGACCTAGGGTTAGGGTTATGTTGAGGCCCAGGGTTTGAGATCTGGTTAGGGTTAGATTGGACCTAGGGTTAGGGTTATGTTGAGGGCTTGGGTTAGAGATCAGGTTAGTATTACGATTGGACCTAGGGTTAGGGTTATGTTTAGGGCTGGGGATACAGATCCGGTTAGGGTTACGGTTGGACCTAGGGTTAGGGTTATGTTGAGGGCTAGGGTTAGAGATCAGGTTAGGGTTAAGATTGGACCTAGGGTTATACTGATGTTGAGGGCTAGGGTATTCCAGCAGTGAAAACACACATTTCTATAAAGACTTTGAAGCAGCAAGCTAAAGCCTTGTGGCTGAGTGTTCTTTCATAGAGAAACATGCATTTCATCCTTCTGGAGTGAATTTTCATGCTGGAGTTCATATGAATTTTATACTGTGCAGAATGTAGCTACCTGCTGGGGGTTGTGTCATAGAAGCACCTTTTCTGCAGGAGCTTATTGGAACATTCATTGTTTGGCTAAGTTATTTAGGGTTGGTTTTGGAAGGTCTTTCAACCTTGGCCAAATCCCGCTTCGTACGCAAGTTTTTAATACCGCTGTTTCCAAGTGTCCACAAACAGCTGCTGCTTGAAACTGTCCACATGCACATCTCGTATACTGGGTGCTCGTTTCACTACCTGGATTTTGGTTTCCTCTTCTTTCTTTGAAATGACAAGTCTTCATTCAGCATTCTACACACACCTTGTACCAGCTTCAGTTTGAAGCATGTTGATGCTCTCAAAACTCTGTGTAACCTATGTAGAATGTGTTACTCTCCAGCACTGAATACACAACTTAGAGCTCCTTTCACCACAGGCACGCAAACACATCTTTTTGTGAAAGTCCTACTTCAGGTCCCTTGGAAATGTAAGGGTTTCATGGAGGACATGAAGTCAATCATGCTTTTGCACTCTACTACCAATAGAAATGACATCTTGTACATGCCTGACTGAGTTTCACTGCAAAATGCCCTTGTTTTCTGGTTTCTTGAATGTTCTCAACACATGAGGAGAAAGAGCGTGTTTGAGCAAGATCTATGCAGTGTGCGTTTCCCTAGATTTCAAGTGATTTGGGAAATATAATCCTTATTTTTCCACATTGTGAAAGAAACATGAGACTTGCAAGAGATTGAAAAAATGCATCCCAAAACGTACTCCAGCGGTGAAAGCACACGTTTCTACAAAGACTTTGAAGTAGCAAGTAAAAGCCAATGGCTGAGTGTCCTTTCTGAGAGAAACACATGCATTTCATCCTTCTGGAGTGAGTTTTCTTGCTGGAATTCATATGCATTTTGTACTGTGCAGAATGTAGCTACCTGCTCGGGGGTTGTGTCATAGATGCACCTTTCCTGTAGGAGCTTATTGGAACTTTCATTGTTTGGCTAAGTTATTTAGGGTTGGTTTTGGAAGGTCTTTCAACTTTGGCCAAATCCGCTTTGTACGAAAGTTTTTCACAGCCCTGTTTCCAAGTGTCCACAAAGAGCTGCTGCTTGAAAGTGTCCACATGCACATCTCCCATACTGGTGTGCTCGTTTCACTACCTGGATTTTGGTTTCCTCTTCTTTCTTTGAAATGACAAGTCTTCATTCAGCATGCTACACACAGCTTGTAGCAGTTTCAGTTTGAAGCATGTTGGTGCTCTCAAAAGGCTGTGTATCCTGTGTAGAGTGTGTCACTCTACAGCACTGAATACACAACTTAGAGCTCCTTTCAACACAGACACGCAAACACGTCTTTTTGGGAAAGTCCTAACTCAGGTAAATTGGAAATGTAAGGGTTTCATCGAAAACATGAAGACAATCATGCTTTTGAACTCTGCAACCGAAAGAAATGGCTTTTTGTACATGCCATTCTGAATTTCACTGCAAAATGCCCTTCTTTTCTGCTGTGTTGAAAGTTCAAAACACTTTAGGAAATAGAACGTGTTTGAAGAAGACTGATGCAGTGTGCGTTTTCCTGGATTTCAAGTGATTCGGGATACATACTCCTTGTTTTTTCCACATTGTCTAAGAAACAACATGAGGCTTGCAAGAGATTGAAAAAATGCATCCTAAAACTTATGCCTGCAGTGAAAACACACGTTTCTACAAAGACTTGGAAGGAGCAAGCAAAAGAATAGTGGCTGAGAGTTCTTTCAGAGAGAAACACACGTATTTCATCCTTCTGTAGAGACGGTTAGGGTTACGATTGGACCTAGGGTAGGGTTATGTTGAGGGCTAGGGTTAGAGATATGGTTAGGGTTACGATTGGACCTAGGGTTAGGGTTATGTTGAGGGCTAGGGTTAGAGAGAAGGTTAGGGTTACTTTTGGACCTAGGGTTAGGGTTATGTTGAGGGCTAGGGTTAGAGTTCCGGTTAGGGTTACACTTGAACCTAGGGTTAGGGTTATGTTGAGGGCTAGGCTTAGAGAGAAGGTTAGGGTTACAATTGGACCTAGGGTTAGGGTTATGTTGAGGGCTAGGGTTAGATACCCGGTTAGGGTTACGATTGGACCTAGGGTTAGGGTTATGTTGAGGGCTAGGGTTAGAGAGAAGTTTAGGGTTACTTTTGGACCTAGGGTTAGGGTTATGTTGAGGGCTAGGGTTAGAGATATGGGTAGGGTTACGATTGGACCTAGGGTTAGGGTTATGTTGAGGGCTAGGGTTAGAGATCCGGTTAGGGTTACGATTGGACCTAGGGTTAGGGTTATGTCGAGGGCTAGGGTTAGAGATCCGGTTAGGGTTACGATTGGACATAGGGTTAGGGTTATGTTGAGGGCTAGGGTTAGAGAGAAGGTTAGGGTTACTTTTGGATCTAGGGTTAGGGTTATGTTGAGGCCCAGGGTTTGAGATCTGGTTAGGGTTAGATTGGACCTAGGGTTAGGGTTATGTTGAGGGCTAGGGTTAGAGATTAGGTTAGTATTACGATTGGACCTAGGGTTAGGGTTATGTTTAGGGCTAGGGATACAGATCCGGTTAGGGTTAGGATTGGACCTAGGGTTAGTGTTATGTATAGGGCTAGGGTTAGAGATCAGGTTAGGGTTACGATTGGACCTAGGGTTAGGGTTATGTTGAGGGCTAGGGTTAGAGAGAAGGTTAGGGTTTCAATTGGACCTAGGGTTAGGGTTATGTTGAGGGCTAGGGTTAGAGATCCGGTTAGGGTTACTATTGGACGTAGGGTTAGGGTTATATTGAGGGCTAGGCTTAGAGATCCGGTTAGGGTTACGGTTGGACCTAGGGTTAGGGTTATGTTGAGGGCTAGGGTTAGAGATATGGTTAGGGTTACGATTGGACCTAGGGTTAGGGTTATGTTGAGGGCTAGGGTTAGAGATATGGTTAGGGTTACGATTGGACCTAGGGTTAGGGTTATGTTGAGGCCCAGGGTTTGAGATCTGGTTAGGGTTAGATTGGACCTAGGGTTAGGGTTATGTTGAGGGCTTGGGTTAGAGATCAGGTTAGTATTACGATTGGACCTAGGGTTAGGGTTATGTTTAGGGCTGGGGATACAGATCCGGTTAGGGTTACGGTTGGACCTAGGGTTAGGGTTATGTTGAGGGCTAGGGTTAGAGATCAGGTTAGGGTTAAGATTGGACCTAGGGTTATACTGATGTTGAGGGCTAGGGTATTCCAGCAGTGAAAACACACATTTCTATAAAGACTTTGAAGCAGCAAGCTAAAGCCTTGTGGCTGAGTGTTCTTTCATAGAGAAACATGCATTTCATCCTTCTGGAGTGAATTTTCATGCTGGAGTTCATATGAATTTTATACTGTGCAGAATGTAGCTACCTGCTGGGGGTTGTGTCATAGAAGCACCTTTTCTGCAGGAGCTTATTGGAACATTCATTGTTTGGCTAAGTTATTTAGGGTTGGTTTTGGAAGGTCTTTCAACCTTGGCCAAATCCCGCTTCGTACGCAAGTTTTTAATACCGCTGTTTCCAAGTGTCCACAAACAGCTGCTGCTTGAAACTGTCCACATGCACATCTCGTATACTGGGTGCTCGTTTCACTACCTGGATTTTGGTTTCCTCTTCTTTCTTTGAAATGACAAGTCTTCATTCAGCATTCTACACACACCTTGTACCAGCTTCAGTTTGAAGCATGTTGATGCTCTCAAAACTCTGTGTAACCTATGTAGAATGTGTTACTCTCCAGCACTGAATACACAACTTAGAGCTCCTTTCACCACAGGCACGCAAACACATCTTTTTGTGAAAGTCCTACTTCAGGTCCCTTGGAAATGTAAGGGTTTCATGGAGGACATGAAGTCAATCATGCTTTTGCACTCTACTACCAATAGAAATGACATCTTGTACATGCCTGACTGAGTTTCACTGCAAAATGCCCTTGTTTTCTGGTTTCTTGAATGTTCTCAACACATGAGGAGAAAGAGCGTGTTTGAGCAAGATCTATGCAGTGTGCGTTTCCCTAGATTTCAAGTGATTTGGGAAATATAATCCTTATTTTTCCACATTGTGAAAGAAACATGAGACTTGCAAGAGATTGAAAAAATGCATCCCAAAACGTACTCCAGCGGTGAAAGCACACGTTTCTACAAAGACTTTGAAGTAGCAAGTAAAAGCCAATGGCTGAGTGTCCTTTCTGAGAGAAACACATGCATTTCATCCTTCTGGAGTGAGTTTTCTTGCTGGAATTCATATGCATTTTGTACTGTGCAGAATGTAGCTACCTGCTCGGGGGTTGTGTCATAGATGCACCTTTCCTGTAGGAGCTTATTGGAACTTTCATTGTTTGGCTAAGTTATTTAGGGTTGGTTTTGGAAGGTCTTTCAACTTTGGCCAAATCCGCTTTGTACGAAAGTTTTTCACAGCCCTGTTTCCAAGTGTCCACAAAGAGCTGCTGCTTGAAAGTGTCCACATGCACATCTCCCATACTGGTGTGCTCGTTTCACTACCTGGATTTTGGTTTCCTCTTCTTTCTTTGAAATGACAAGTCTTCATTCAGCATGCTACACACAGCTTGTAGCAGTTTCAGTTTGAAGCATGTTGGTGCTCTCAAAACGCTGTGTATCCTGTGTAGAGTGTGTCACTCTACAGCACTGAATACACAACTTAGAGCTCCTTTCAACACAGACACGCAAACACGTCTTTTTGGGAAAGTCCTAACTCAGGTAAATTGGAAATGTAAGGGTTTCATCGAAAACATGAAGACAATCATGCTTTTGAACTCTGCAACCGAAAGAAATGGCTTTTTGTACATGCCATTCTGAATTTCACTGCAAAATGCCCTTCTTTTCTGCTGTGTTGAAAGTTCAAAACACTTTAGGAAATAGAACGTGTTTGAAGAAGACTGATGCAGTGTGCGTTTTCCTGGATTTCAAGTGATTCGGGATACATACTCCTTGTTTTTCCACATTGTCTAAGAAAGAACATGAGGCTTGCAAGAGATTGAAAAAATGCATCCTAAAACTTATGCCTGCAGTGAAAACACACGTTTCTACAAAGACTTGGAAGGAGCAAGCAAAAGAATAGTGGCTGAGAGTTCTTTCAGAGAGAAACACACGTATTTCATCCTTCTGTAGAGACGGTTAGGGTTACGATTGGACCTAGGGTAGGGTTATGTTGAGGGCTAGGGTTAGAGAGACGGTTAGGGTTACGATTGGACCTAGGGTTAGGGTTATGTTGAGGGCTAGGGTTAGAGAGAAGGTTAGGGTTACTTTTGGACCTAGGGTTAGGGTTATGTTGAGGGCTAGGGTTAGAGATATGGTTAGGGTTACGATTGGACCTAGGGTTAGGGTTATGTTGAGGGCTAGGGTTAGAGTTCCGGATAGGGTTACACTTGAACCTAGGGTTAGGGTTATGTTGAGGGGTAGGCTTAGAGAGAAGATTAGGGTTACAATTGGACCTAGGGTTAGGGTTATGTTGAGGGCTAGGGTTAGAGACCCGGTTAGGGTTACGATTGGACCTAGGGTTAGGGTTATGTTGAGGGCTAGGGTTAGAGAGAAGGTTAGGGTTACTTTTGGACCTAGGGTTAGGGTTATGTAGAGGGCTAGGGTTAGAGATATGGTTAGGGTTAAGATTGGACCTAGGGTTAGGGTTATGTTGAGGGCTAGCGTTACAGATCCGGTTAGGGTTACGATTGGACCTAGGGTTAGGGTTATGTTTAGGGCTAGGGTTAGAGATCCGGTTAGGGTTACTATTGGACGTAGGGTTAGGGTTATGTTGAGGGCTAGGGTTAGAGATCCGGTTAGTATTACGATTGGACCTAGGGTTAGGGTTATGTTGAGGGCTAGAGTTACAGATCCGGTTAGGGTTACGATTTGACCTAGGGTTAGGGTTATGTTTAGGGCTAGGGTTAGAGATCCGGTTAGGGTTACTATTGGACGTAGGGTTAGGGTTATGTTGAGGGCTAGGCTTAGAGATCCGGTTAGGGTTACGGTTGGACCTAGGGTTAGGGTTATGTTGAGGGCTAGGGTTAGAGATCAGGTTAGGGTTAAGATTCGACCTAGGGTTATAGTGATGTTGAGGGCTAGGGTATTCCAGCAGTGAAAACACACATTTCTATAAAGACTTTGAAGCAGCAAGCTAAAGCCTTGTGGCTGAGTGTTCTTTCATAGAGAAACATGCATTTCATCCTTCTGGAGTGAATTTTCATGCTGGAGTTCATATGCATTTTATACTGTGCAGAATGTAGCTACCTGCTGGGGGTTGTGTCATAGAAGCACCTTTTCTGCAGGAGCTTATTGGAACATTCATTGTTTGGCTAAGTTATTTAGGGTTGGTTTTGGAAGGTCTTTCAACCTTGGCCAAATCCCGCTTCGTACGCAAGTTTTTAATAGCGCTGTTTCCAAGTGTCCACAAAGAGCTGCTGCTTGAAACTGTCCACATGCACATCTCGTATACTGGTGTGCTTGTTTCACTACCTGGATTTTGGTTTCCTGTTCTTTCTCTGAAATGACAAGTCTTCATTCAGCATTCTACACACACCTTGTACCAGCTTCAGTTTGAAGCTTGTTGATGCTCTCAAAACTCTGTGTAACCTATGTAGAGTGTGTTACTCTCCAGCACTGAATACACAACTTAGAGCTCCTTTCACCACAGACACGCAAACACATCTTTTTGTGAAAGTCCTACTTCAGGTCCCTTGGAAATGTAAGGGTTTCATGGAGGACATGAAGTCAATCATGCTTTTGCACTCTACTACCAATAGAAATGACCTCTTGTACATGCCTGACTGAGTTTCACTGCAAAATGCCCTTGTTTTCTGGTTTCTTGAATGTTCTCAACACATTAGGAGAAAGAGCGTGTTTGAGCCAAATCTATGCAGTGTGCATTTCCCTAGATTTCAAGTGATTTGGGAAATATAATCCTTATTTTTCCACATTGTGAAAGAAACATGAGACTTGCAAGAGATTGAAAAAATGCATCCCAAAACGTACTCCAGCGGTGAAAGCACACGTTTCTACAAAGACTTTGAAGTAGCAAGTAAAAGCCAATGGCTGAGTGTTCTTTCAGAGAGAAACATACACATTTCATCCTTCTGGAGTGAATTTTCAGCCTGGAATTCATATGCATTTGTACCGTGCAGAATGTAAGTACCTGCTCGGGGGTTGTGTCATAGAAGCAACTTTCCTGCAGGAGCTTATTGGAACATTCATTGTTTGGCTAACTTCTTTGGGTTGGTTTTGGAAGGTCTTTCAACTTTAGCCAAATCCGCTTTCTTACGAAATTTTTTCACAGCCCTGTTTCCAAGAGCCCACAAAGAACTGCTGCTTAAAACTCTCCACATGCACATCTCCCATACTGGTGTGCTCGTTTCACTACCTGGATTTTGGTTTCCTCTTCTTTCTTTGAAATTACAAGCCCTCTTTCTGCATGCTACACACACCTTGTAGCAGTTTAGTTTGCAGCATATTGGTGCTCTTAAAACGCTGAGTAACCTGTGTAGAGTGTGTCAATCTCCAGCACTGAATACACAACTTAGAGCTCCTTTCACCACAGACACGCAAACACATCTTTTTGTAAAAGTCCTACTTCTTTACTCTTGGAAATGTAAGGGTTTCATCGAGAACTTGAAGTCAATCATGCTTTTGCACTCTGCAACCAATAGGAATGAACTCTTGTACACACCCGTCTAAATTTCAGTGCAAAATGCCCTTCTTTTCTGGTTTGTTGAAAGTTCACAACACATTAGGAGATAGAGCGTGTTTGAAGAAGACTGATGCAGTGTGCGTTTTCCTTTATTTCTTGTGATTTGGGAAACATAATCCGTGATTTTCCACATTGTCTAAGAAACAACATGAGGCTTGCAAGAGATTGAAACAATGCATCCTAAAACTTATTCCAGCAGTGAAAACACACGGTTCTACAAAGACTTGGAAGGAGCAAGCAAAAGAATAGTGGCTGAGTGTCCTTTCAGAGAGAAACACATGCATTTCATCCTTCTGGAGTGAGTTTTCTTGCTGGAATTCATATGCATTTTGTACTGTGCAGAATGTAGCTACCTGCTCGGGGGTTGTGTCATAGATGCACCTTTCCTGTAGGAGCTTATTGGAACTTTCATTGTTTGGCTAAGTTATTTAGGGTTGGTTTTGGAAGGTCTTTCAACTTTGGCCAAATCCGCTTTGTACGAAAGTTTTTCACAGCCCTGTTTCCAAGTGTCCGCAAAGAGCTGCTGCTTGAAAGTGTCCACATGCACATCTCCCATACTGGTGTGCTCGTTTCACTACCTGGATTTTGGTTTCCTCTTCTTTCTTTGAAATGACAAGTCTTCATTCAGCATGCTACACACAGCTTGTAGCAGTTTCAGTTTGAAGCATGTTGGTGCTCTCAAAACGCTGTGTATCCTGTGTAGAGTGTGTCACTCTACAGCACTGAATACACAACTTAGAGCTCCTTTCAACACAGACACGCAAACACGTCTTTTTGGGAAAGTCCTAACTCAGGTAAATTGGAAATGTAAGGGTTTCATCGAAAACATGAAGACAATCATGCTTTTGAACTCTGCAACCGAAAGAAATGGCTTTTTGTACATGCCATTCTGAATTTCACTGCAAAATGCCCTTCTTTTCTGCTTTGTTGAAAGTTCAAAACACTTTAGGAAATAGAACGTGTTTGAAGAAGACTGATGCAGTGTGCGTTTTCCTGGATTTCAAGTGATTCGGGATACATACTCCTTGTTTTACCACATTGTCTAAGAAAGAACATGAGGCTTGCAAGAGATTGAAAAAATGCATCCTAAAACTTATGCCTGCAGTGAAAACACACGTTTCTACAAAGACTTGGAAGGAGCAAGCAAAAGAATAGTGGCTGAGAGTTCTTTCAGAGAGAAACACACGTATTTCATCCTTCTGTAGAGACGGTTAGGGTTACGATTGGACCTAGGGTAGGGTTATGTTGAGGGCTAGGGTTAGAGAGACGGTTAGGGTTACGATTGGACCTAGGGTTAGGGTTATGTTGAGGGCTAGGGTTAGAGAGAAGGTTAGGGTTACTTTTGGACCTAGGGTTAGGGTTATGTTGAGGGCTAGGGTTAGAGATATGGTTAGGGTTACGATTGGACCTAGGGTTAGGGTTATGTTGAGGGCTAGGGTTAGAGTTCCGGATAGGGTTACACTTGAACCTAGGGTTAGGGTTATGTTGAGGGGTAGACTTAGAGAGAAGATTAGGGTTACAATTGGACCTAGGGTTAGGGTTATGTTGAGGGCTAGGGTTAGAGACCCGGTTAGGGTTACGATTGGACCTAGGGTTAGGGTTATGTTGAGGGCTAGGGTTCGAGAGAAGGTTAGGGTTACTTTTGGACCTAGGGTTAGGGTTATGTTGAGGGCTAGGGTTAGAGATATGGTTAGGGTTAAGATTGGACCTAGGGTTAGGGTTATGTTGAGGGCTAGGGTTAGAGATCTGGTTAGGGTTACGATTGGACCTAGGGTTAGGGTTATGTTGAGGGCTAGGGTTAGAGAGAAGGTTAGGGTTTCAATTGGACCTAGGGTTAGGGTTATGTTGAGGGCTAGGGTTACAGATCCGGTTAGGGTTACGATTGGACCTAGGGTTAGGGTTATGTTTAGGGCTAGGGTTAGAGATCCGGTTAATGTTACTATTGGACGTATGGTTAGGGTTATGTTGAGGGCTAGGGTTAGAGATCCGGTTAGTATTACGATTGGACCTAGGGTTAGGGTTATGTTGAGGGCTAGAGTTACAGATCCGGTTAGGTTTACGATTTGACCTAGGGTTAGGGTTATGTTTAGGGCTAGGGTTAGAGATCCGGTTAGGGTTACTATTGGACGTAGGGTTAGGGTTATGTTGAGGGCTAGGCTTAGAGATCCGGTTAGGGTTACGGTTGGACCTAGGGTTAGGGTTATGTTGAGGGCTAGGGTTAGAGATCAGGTTAGGGTTAAGATTCGACCTAGGGTTATAGTGATGTTGAGGGCTAGGATATTCCAGCAGTGAAAACACACATTTCTATAAAGACTTTGAAGCAGCAAGCTAAAGCCTTGTGGCTGAGTGTTCTTTCATAGAGAAACATGCATTTCCTCCTTCTGGAGTGAATTTTCATGCTGGAGTTCATATGCATTTTATACTGTGCAGAATGTAGCTACCTGCTGGGGGTTGTGTCATAGAAGCACCTTTTCTGCAGGAGCTTATTGGAACATTCATTGTTTGGCTAAGTTATTTAGGGTTGGTTTTGGAAGGTCTTTCAACCTTGGCCAAATCCCGCTTCGTACGCAAGTTTTTAATAGCGCTGTTTCCAAGTGTCCACAAAGAGCTGCTGCTTGAAACTGTCCACATGCACATCTCGTATACTGGTGTGCTCGTTTCACTACCTGGATTTTGGTTTCCTCTTCTTTCTTTGAAATGACAAGTTTTCATTCAGCATTCTACACACACCTTCTACCAGCTTCAGTTTGAAGCTTGTTGGTGCTCTCAAAACGCTGTGTAACCTACGTAGAGTGTGTTACTCTCCAGCACTGAATACACAACTTAGAGCTCCTTTCACCACAGGCACGCAAACACATCTTTTTGTGAAAGTCCTACTTCAGGTCCCTTGGAAATGTAAGGGTTTCATGGAGAACATGAAGTCAATCATGCTTTTGCACTCTACTACCAATAGAAATGACCTCTTGTACATGCCTGACTGAGTTTCACTGCAAAATGCCCTTGTTTTCTGGTTTCTTGAATGTTCTCAACACATTAGGAGAAAGAGCGTGTTTGAGCAAGATCGATGCAGTGTGCGTTTCCCTAGATTTCAAGTGATTTGGGAAATATAATCCTTATTTTTCCACATTGTGAAAGAAACATGAGGCTTGCAAGAGATTGAAAAAATGCATCCCAAAACGTACTCCAGCGGTGAAAGCACACGTTTCTGCAAAGACTTTGAAGTAGCAAGTAAAAGCCAATGGCTGAGTGTTCTTTCAGAGAGAAACATACACATTTCATCCTTCTGGAGTGAATTTTCAGCCTGGAAATCATATGCATTTGTACCGTGCAGAATGTAACTACCTGCTCGGGGGTTGTGTCATAGAAGCAACTTTCCTGCAGGAGCTTATTGGAACATTCATTGTTTGGCTAACTTCTTTGGGTTGGTTTTGGAAGGTCTTTCAACTTTAGCCAAATCCGCTTTCTTACGAAATTTTTTCACAGCCCTGTTTCCAAGAGCCCACAAAGAACTGCTGCTTAAAACTCTCCACATGCACATCTCCCATACTGGTGTGCTCGTTTCACTACCTGGATTTTGGTTTCCTCTTCTTTCTTTGAAATTACAAGCCCTCTTTCTGCATGCTACACACACCTTGTAGCAGTTTCAGTTTGCAGCATATTGGTGCTCTTAAAACGCTGAGTAACCTGTGTAGAGTGTGTCAATCTCCAGCACTGAATACACAACTTAGAGCTCCTTTCACCACAGACACGCAAACACATCTTTTTGTAAAAGTCCTACTTCTTTACTCTTGGAAATGTAAGGGTTTCATCGAGAACTTGAAGTCAATCATGCTTTTGCACTCTGCAACCAATAGGAATGAACTCTTGTACATACCCGTCTGAATTTCAGTGCAAAATGCCCTTCTTTTCTGGTTTGTTGAAAGTTCACAACACATTAGGAGATAGAGCGTGTTTGAAGAAGACTGATGCAGTGTGCGTTTTCCTTTATTTCTTGTGATTTGGGAAACATAATCCGTGATTTTCCACATTGTCTAAGAAACAACATGAGGCTTGCAAGAGATTGAAACAATGCATCCTAAAACTTATTCCAGCAGTGAAAACACACGGTTCTACAAAGACTTGGAAGGAGCAAGCAAAAGAATAGTGGCTGAGTGTCCTTTCAGAGAGAAACACATGCATTTCATCCTTCTGGAGTGAGTTTTCTTGCTGGAATTCATATGCATTTTGTACTGTGCAGAATGTAACTACCTGCTCGGGGGTTGTGTCATAGATGCACCTTTCCTGTAGGAGCTTATTGGAACTTTCATTGTTTGGCTAAGTTATTTAGGGTTGGTTTTGGAAGGTCTTTCAACTTTGGCCAAATCCGCTTTGTACGAAAGTTTTTCACAGCCCTGTTTCCAAGTGTCCACAAAGAGCTGCTGCTTGAAAGTGTCCACATGCACATCTCCCATACTGGTGTGCTCGTTTCACTACCTGGATTTTGGTTTCCTCTTCTTTCTTTGAAATGACAAGTCTTCATTCAGCATGCTACACACAGCTTGTAGCAGTTTCAGTTTGAAGCATGTTGGTGCTCTCAAAAGGCTGTGTATCCTGTGTAGAGTGTGTCACTCTACAGCACTGAATACACAACTTAGAGCTCCTTTCAACACAGACACGCAAACACGTCTTTTTGGGAAAGTCCTAACTCAGGTAAATTGGAAATGTAAGGGTTTCATCGAAAACATGAAGACAATCATGCTTTTGAACTCTGCAACCGAAAGAAATGGCTTTTTGTACATGCCATTCTGAATTTCACTGCAAAATGCCCTTCTTCTCTGGTTTGTGAAAGTTCAAAACACTTTAGGAAATAGAACGTGTTTGAAGAAGACTGATGCAGTGTGCGTTTTCCTGGATTTCAAGTGATTCGGGATACATACTCCTTGTTTTTCCACATTGTCTAAGAAACAATATGAGGCTTGCAAGAGATTGAAAAAATGCATCCTAAAACTTATGCCTGCAGTGAAAACACACGTTTCTACAAAGACTTGGAAGGAGCAAGCAAAAGAATAGTGGCTGCGAGTTCTTTCAGAGAGAAACACACGTATTTCATCCTTCTGTAGAGACGGTTAGGGTTACGATTGGACCTAGGGTAGGGTTATGTTGAGGGCTAGGGTTAGAGAGACGGTTAGGGTTACGATTGGACCTAGGGTTACGGTTATGTTGAGGGCTAGGGTTAGAGAGAAGGTTAGGGTTACTTTTGGACCCAGGGTTAGGGTTATGTTGAGGGCTAGGGTTAGAGATCTGGTTAGGGTTACGATTAGACCTAGGGTTAGGGTTATGTTGAGGGCTAGGGTTAGAGATCAGGTTAGGGTTAAGATTCGACCTAGGGTTATAGTGATGTTGAGGGCTAGGGTATTCCAGCAGTGAAAACACACATTTCTATAAAGACTTTGAAGCAGCAAGCTAAAGCCTTGTGGCTGAGTGTTCTTTCATAGAGAAACATGCATTTCATCCTTCTGGAGTGAATTTTCATGCTGGAGTTCATATGCATTTTATACTGTGCAGAATGTAGCTACCTGCTGGGGGTTGTGTCATAGAAGCACCTATTCTGCAGGAGCTATTGGAACATTCATTGTTTGGCTAAGTTATTTAGGGTTGGTTTTGGAAGGTCTTTCAACCTTGGCCAAATCCCGCTTCGTACGCAAGTTTTTAATAGCGCTGTTTCCAAGTGTCCACAAAGAGCTGCTGCTTGAAACTGTCCACATGCACATCTCGTATACTGGTGTGCTCGTTTCACTACCTGGATTTTGGTTTCCTCTTCTTTCTTTGAAATGACAAGTCTTCATTCAGCATTCTGCACACACCTTCTACCAGCTTCAGTTTGAAGCTTGTTGGTGCTCTCAAAACGCTGTGTAACCTACGTAGAGTGTGTTACTCTCCAGCACTGAATACACAACTTAGAGCTCCTTTCACCACAGACACGCAAACACATCTTTTTGTGAAAGTCCTACTTCAGGTCCCTTGGAAATGTAAGGGTTTCATGGAGAACATGAAGTCAATCATGCTTTTGCACTCTACTACCAATAGAAATGACCTCTTGTACATGCCTGACTGAGTTTCACTGCAAAATGCCCTTGTTTTCTGGTTTCTTGAATGTTCTCAACACATTAGGAGAAAGAGCGTGTTTGAGCAAGATCTATGCAGTGTGCGTTTCCCTAGATTTCAAGTGATTTGGGAAATATAATCCTTATTTTTCCACATTGTGAAAGAAACATGAGGCTTGCAAGAGATTGAAAAAATGCATCCCAAAACGTACTCCAGCGGTGAAAGCACACGTTTCTGCAAAGACTTTGAAGTAGCAAGTAAAAGCCAATGGCTGAGTGTTCTTTCAGAGAGAAACATACACATTTCATCCTTCTGGAGTGAATTTTCAGCCTGGAAATCATATGCATTTGTACCGTGCAGAATGTAACTACCTGCTCGGGGGTTGTGTCATAGAAGCAACTTTCCTGCAGGAGCTTATTGGAACATTCATTGTTTGGCTAACTTCTTTGGGTTGGTTTTGGAAGGTCTTTCAACTTTAGCCAAATCCGCTTTCTTACGAAATTTTTTCACAGCCCTGTTTCCAAGAGCCCACAAAGAACTGCTGCTTAAAACTCTCCACATGCACATCTCCCATACTGGTGTGCTCGTTTCACTACCTGGATTTTGGTTTCCTCTTCTTTCTTTGAAATTACAAGCCCTCTTTCTGCATGCTACACACACCTTGTAGCAGTTTCAGTTTGCAGCATATTGGTGCTCTTAAAACGCTGAGTAACCTGTGTAGAGTGTGTCAATCTCCAGCACTGAATACACAACTTAGAGCTCCTTTCACCACAGACACGCAAACACATCTTTTTGTAAAAGTCCTACTTCTTTACTCTTGGAAATGTAAGGGTTTCATCGAGAACTTGAAGTCAATCATGCTTTTGCACTCTGCAACCAATAGGAATGAACTCTTGTACATACCCGTCTGAATTTCAGTGCAAAATGCCCTTCTTTTCTGGTTTGTTGAAAGTTCACAACACATTAGGAGATAGAGCGTGTTTGAAGAAGACTGATGCAGTGTGCGTTTTCCTTTATTTCTTGTGATTTGGGAAACATAATCCGTGATTTTCCACATTGTCTAAGAAACAACATGAGGCTTGCAAGAGATTGAAACAATGCATCCTAAAACTTATTCCAGCAGTGAAAACACACGGTTCTACAAAGACTTGGAAGGAGCAAGCAAAAGAATAGTGGCTGAGTGTCCTTTCAGAGAGAAACACATGCATTTCATCCTTCTGGAGTGAGTTTTCTTGCTGGAATTCATATGCATTTTGTACTGTGCAGAATGTAGCTACCTGCTCGGGGGTTGTGTCATAGATGCACCTTTCCTGTAGGAGCTTATTGGAACTTTCATTGTTTGGCTAAGTTATTTAGGGTTGGTTTTGGAAGGTCTTTCAACTTTGGCCAAATCCGCTTTGTACGAAAGTTTTTCACAGCCCTGTTTCCAAGTGTCCACAAAGAGCTGCTGCTTGAAAGTGTCCACATGCACATCTCCCATACTGGTGTGCTCGTTTCACTACCTGGATTTTGGTTTCCTCTTCTTTCTTTGAAATGACAAGTCTTCATTCAGCATGCTACACACAGCTTGTAGCAGTTTCAGTTTGAAGCATGTTGGTGCTCTCAAAAGGCTGTGTATCCTGTGTAGAGTGTGTCACTCTACAGCACTGAATACACAACTTAGAGCTCCTTTCAACACAGACACGCAAACACGTCTTTTTGGGAAAGTCCTAACTCAGGTAAATTGGAAATGTAAGGGTTTCATCGAAAACATGAAGACAATCATGCTTTTGAACTCTGCAACCGAAAGAAATGGCTTTTTGTACATGCCATTCTGAATTTCACTGCAAAATGCCCTTCTTCTCTGGTTTGTGAAAGTTCAAAACACTTTAGGAAATAGAACGTGTTTGAAGAAGACTGATGCAGTGTGCGTTTTCCTGGATTTCAAGTGATTCGGGATACATACTCCTTGTTTTTCCACATTGTCTAAGAAACAATATGAGGCTTGCAAGAGATTGAAAAAATGCATCCTAAAACTTATGCCTGCAGTGAAAACACACGTTTCTACAAAGACTTGGAAGGAGCAAGCAAAAGAATAGTGGCTGCGAGTTCTTTCAGAGAGAAACACACGTATTTCATCCTTCTGTAGAGACGGTTAGGGTTACGATTGGACCTAGGGTAGGGTTATGTTGAGGGCTAGGGTTAGAGAGACGGTTAGGGTTACGATTGGACCTAGGGTTACGGTTATGTTGAGGGCTAGGGTTAGAGAGAAGGTTAGGGTTACTTTTGGACCCAGGGTTAGGGTTATGTTGAGGGCTAGGGTTAGAGATCTGGTTAGGGTTACGATTAGACCTAGGGTTAGGGTTATGTTGAGGGCTAGGGTTAGAGATCAGGTTAGGGTTAAGATTCGACCTAGGGTTATAGTGATGTTGAGGGCTAGGGTATTCCAGCAGTGAAAACACACATTTCTATAAAGACTTTGAAGCAGCAAGCTAAAGCCTTGTGGCTGAGTGTTCTTTCATAGAGAAACATGCATTTCATCCTTCTGGAGTGAATTTTCATGCTGGAGTTCATATGCATTTTATACTGTGCAGAATGTAGCTACCTGCTGGGGGTTGTGTCATAGAAGCACCTATTCTGCAGGAGCTATTGGAACATTCATTGTTTGGCTAAGTTATTTAGGGTTGGTTTTGGAAGGTCTTTCAACCTTGGCCAAATCCCGCTTCGTACGCAAGTTTTTAATAGCGCTGTTTCCAAGTGTCCACAAAGAGCTGCTGCTTGAAACTGTCCACATGCACATCTCGTATACTGGTGTGCTCGTTTCACTACCTGGATTTTGGTTTCCTCTTCTTTCTTTGAAATGACAAGTCTTCATTCAGCATTCTACACACACCTTGTACCAGCTTCAGTTTGAAGCTTGTTGGTGCTCTCAAAACGCTGTGTAACCTACGTAGAGTGTGTTACTCTCCAGCACTGAATACACAACTTAGAGCTCCTTTCACCACAGACACGCAAACACATCTTTTTGTGAAAGTCCTACTTCAGGTCCCTTGGAAATGTAAGGGTTTCATGGAGAACATGAAGTCAATCATGCTTTTGCACTCTACTACCAATAGAAATGACCTCTTGTACATGCCTGACTGAGTTTCACTGCAAAATGCCCTTGTTTTCTGGTTTCTTGAATGTTCTCAACACATTAGGAGAAAGAGCGTGTTTGAGCAAGATCGATGCAGTGTGCGTTTCCCTAGATTTCAAGTGATTTGGGAAATATAATCCTTATTTTTCCACATTGTGAAAGAAACATGAGGCTTGCAAGAGATTGAAAAAATGCATCCCAAAACGTACTCCAGCGGTGAAAGCACACGTTTCTGCAAAGACTTTGAAGTAGCAAGTAAAAGCCAATGGCTGAGTGTTCTTTCAGAGAGAAACATACGCATTTCATCCTTCTGGAGTGAATTTTCAGCCTGGAAATCATATGCATTTGTACCGTGCAGAATGTAACTACCTGCTCGGGGGTTGTGTCATAGAAGCAACTTTCCTGCAGGAGCTTATTGGAACATTCATTGTTTGGCTAACTTCTTTGGGTTGGTTTTGGAAGGTCTTTCAACTTTAGCCAAATCCGCTTTCTTACGAAATTTTTTCACAGCCCTGTTTCCAAGAGCCCACAAAGAACTGCTGCTTAAAACTCTCCACATGCACATCTCCCATACTGGTGTGCTCGTTTCACTACCTGGATTTTGGTTTCCTCTTCTTTCTTTGAAATTACAAGCCCTCTTTCTGCATGCTACACACACCTTGTAGCAGTTTCAGTTTGCAGCATATTGGTGCTCTTAAAACGCTGAGTAACCTGTGTAGAGTGTGTCAATCTCCAGCACTGAATACACAACTTAGAGCTCCTTTCACCACAGACACGCAAACACATCTTTTTGTAAAAGTCCTACTTCTTTACTCTTGGAAATGTAAGGGTTTCATCGAGAACTTGAAGTCAATCATGCTTTTGCACTCTGCAACCAATAGGAATGAACTCTTGTACATACCCGTCTGAATTTCAGTGCAAAATGCCCTTCTTTTCTGGTTTGTTGAAAGTTCACAACACATTAGGAGATAGAGCGTGTTTGAAGAAGACTGATGCAGTGTGCGTTTTCCTTTATTTCTTGTGATTTGGGAAACATAATCCGTGATTTTCCACATTGTCTAAGAAACAACATGAGGCTTGCAAGAGATTGAAACAATGCATCCTAAAACTTATTCCAGCAGTGAAAACACACGGTTCTCCAAAGACTTGGAAGGAGCAAGCAAAAGAATAGTGGCTGAGTGTCCTTTCAGAGAGAAACACATGCATTTCATCCTTCTGGAGTGAGTTTTCTTGCTGGAATTCATATGCATTTTGTACTGTGCAGAATGTAGCTACCTGCTCGGGGGTTGTGTCATAGATGCACCTTTCCTGTAGGAGCTTATTGGAACTTTCATTGTTTGGCTAAGTTATTTAGGGTTGGTTTTGGAAGGTCTTTCAACTTTGGCCAAATCCGCTTTGTACGAAAGTTTTTCACAGCCCTGTTTCCAAGTGTCCACAAAGAGCTGCTGCTTGAAAGTGTCCACATGCACATCTCCCATACTGGTGTGCTCGTTTCACTACCTGGATTTTGGTTTCCTCTTCTTTCTTTGAAATGACAAGTCTTCATTCAGCATGCTACACACAGCTTGTAGCAGTTTCAGTTTGAAGCATGTTGGTGCTCTCAAAAGGCTGTGTATCCTGTGTAGAGTGTGTCACTCTACAGCACTGAATACACAACTTAGAGCTCCTTTCAACACAGACACGCAAACACGTCTTTTTGGGAAAGTCCTAACTCAGGTAAATTGGAAATGTAAGGGTTTCATCGAAAACATGAAGACAATCATGCTTTTGAACTCTGCAACCGAAAGAAATGGCTTTTTGTACATGCCATTCTGAATTTCACTGCAAAATGCCCTTCTTCTCTGGTTTGTGAAAGTTCAAAACACTTTAGGAAATAGAACGTGTTTGAAGAAGACTGATGCAGTGTGCGTTTTCCTGGATTTCAAGTGATTCGGGATACATACTCCTTGTTTTTCCACATTGTCTAAGAAACAATATGAGGCTTGCAAGAGATTGAAAAAATGCATCCTAAAACTTATGCCTGCAGTGAAAACACACGTTTCTACAAAGACTTGGAAGGCGCAAGCAAAAGAATAGTGGCTGCGAGTTCTTTCAGAGAGAAACACACGTATATCATCCTTCTGTAGAGACGGTTAGGGTTACGATTGGACCTAGGGTAGGGTTATGTTGAGGGCTAGGGTTAGAGAGACGGTTAGGGTTACGATTGGACCTAGGGTTACGGTTATGTTGAGGGCTAGGGTTAGAGAGAAGGTTAGGGTTACTTTTGGACCCAGGGTTAGGGTTATGTTGAGGGCTAGGGTTAGAGATCTGGTTAGGGTTACGATTGGACCTAGGGTTAGGGTTATGTTGAGGGCTAGGGTTAGAGAGAAGGTTAGGGTTTCAATTGGACCTAGGATTAGGGTTATGTTGAGGGCTAGGGTTACAGATCCGGTTAGGGTTACGATTGGACCTAGGGTTAGGGTTATGTTTAGGGCTAGGGTTAGAGATCCGGTTAGGGTTACTATTGGACGTAGGGTTAGGGTTATGTTGAGGGCTAGGGTTAGAGATCCGGTTAGTATTACGATTGGACCTAGGGTTAGGGTTATGTTGAGGGCTAGAGTTACAGATCCAGTTAGGGTTACGATTTGACCTAGGGTTAGGGTTATGTTTAGGGCTAGGGTTAGAGATCCGGTTAGGGTTACTATTGGACGTAGGGTTAGGGTTATGTTGAGGGCTAGGCTTAGAGATCCGGTTAGGGTTACGGTTGGACCTAGGGTTAGGGTTATGTTGAGGGCTAGGGTTAGAGATCAGGTTAGGGTTAAGATTCGACCTAGGGTTATAGTGATGTTGAGGGCTAGGGTATTCCAGCAGTGAAAACACACATTTCTATAAAGACTTTGAAGCAGCAAGCTAAAGCCTTGTGGCTGAGTGTTCTTTCATAGAGAAACATGCATTTCATCCTTCTGGAGTGAATTTTCATGCTGGAGTTCATATGCATTTTATACTGTGCAGAATGTAGCTACCTGCTGGGGGTTGTGTCATAGAAGCACCTTTTCTGCAGGAGCTTATTGGAACATTCATTGTTTGGCTAAGTTATTTAGGGTTGGTTTTGGAAGGTCTTTCAACCTTGGCCAAATCCCGCTTCGTACGCAAGTTTTTAATAGCGCTGTTTCCAAGTGTCCACAAAGAGCTGCTGCTTGAAACTGTCCACATGCACATCTCGTATACTGGTGTGCTCGTTTCACTACCTGGATTTTGGTTTCCTCTTCTTTCTTTGAAATGACAAGTCTTCATTCAGCATTCTACACACACCTTGTACCAGCTTCAGTTTGAAGCTTGTTGGTGCTCTCAAAACGCTGTGTAACCTATGTAGAGTGTGTTACTCTCCAGCACTGAATACACAACTTAGAGCTCCTTTCACCACAGACACGCAAACACATCTTTTTGTGAAAGTCCTACTTCAGGTCCCTTGGAAATGTAAGGGTTTCATGGAGAACATGAAGTCAATCATGCTTTTGCACTCTACTACCAATAGAAATGACCTCTTGTACATGCCTGACTGAGTTTCACTGCAAAATGCCCTTGTTTTCTGGTTTCTTGAATGTTCTCAACACATTAGGAGAAAGAGCGTGTTTGAGCAAGATCGATGCAGTGTGCGTTTCCCTAGATTTCAAGTGATTTGGGAAATATAATCCTTATTTTTCCACATTGTGAAAGAAACATGAGGCTTGCAAGAGATTGAAAAAATGCATCCCAAAACGTACTCCAGCGGTGAAAGCAAACGTTTCTACAAAGACTTTGAAGTAGCAAGTAAAAGCCAATGGCTGAGTGTTCTTTCAGAGAGAAACATACACATTTCATCCTTCTGGAGTGAATTTTCAGCCTGGAATTCATATGCATTTGTACCGTGCAGAATGTAAGTACCTGCTCGGGGGTTGTCTCAAAGAAACAACTTTCCTGCAGGAGCTTATTGGAACATTCATTGTTTGGCTAACTTCTTTGGGTTGGTTTTGGAAGATCTTTCAACTTTAGCCAAATCCGCTTTCTTACGAAATTTTTTCACAGCCCTGTTTCCAAGAGCCCACAAAGAACTGCTGCTTAAAACTCTCCACATGCACATCTCCCATACTGGTGTGCTCGTTTCACTACCTGGATTTTGGTTTCCTCTTCTTTCTTTGAAATTACAAGCCCTCTTTCTGCATGCTACACACACCTTGTAGCAGTTTAGTTTGCAGCATATTGGTGCTCTTAAAACGCTGAGTAACCTGTGTAGAGTGTGTCAATCTCCAGCACTGAATACACAACTTAGAGCTCCTTTCACCACAGACACGCAAACACATCTTTTTGTAAAAGTCCTACTTCTTTACTCTTGGAAATGTAAGGGTTTCATCGAGAACTTGAAGTCAATCATGCTTTTGCACTCTGCAACCAATAGGAATGAACTCTTGTACATACCCGTCTGAATTTCAGTGCAAAATGCCCTTCTTTTCTGGTTTGTTGAAAGTTCACAACACATTAGGAGATAGAGCGTGTTTGAAGAAGACTGATGCAGTGTGCGTTTTCCTTTATTTCTTGTGATTTGGGAAACATAATCCGTGATTTTCCACATTGTCTAAGAAACAACATGAGGCTTGCAAGAGATTGAAACAATGCATCCTAAAACTTATTCCAGCAGTGAAAACACACGGTTCTACAAAGACTTGGAAGGAGCAAGCAAAAGAATAGTGGCTGAGTGTCCTTTCAGAGAGAAAAACATGCATTTCATCCTTCTGGGTGAGTTTTCTTGCTGGAATTCATATGCATTTTGTACTGTGCAGAATGTAGCTACCTGCTCGGGGGTTGTGTCATAGATGCACCTTTCCTGTAGGAGCTTATTGGAACTTTCATTGTTTGGCTAAGTTATTTAGGGTTGGTTTTGGAAGGTCTTTCAACTTTGGCCAAATCCGCTTTGTACGAAAGTTTTTCACAGCCCTGTTTCCAAGTGTCCACAAAGAGCTGCTGCTTGAAAGTGTCCACATGCACATCTCCCATACTGGTGTGCTCGTTTCACTACCTGGATTTTGGTTTCCTCTTCTTTCTTTGAAATGACAAGTCTTCATTCAGCATGCTACACACAGCTTGTAGCAGTTTCAGTTTGAAGCATGTTGGTGCTCTCAAAACGCTGTGTATCCTGTGTAGAGTGTGTCACTCTACAGCACTGAATACACAACTTAGAGCTCCTTTCAACACAGACACGCAAACACGTCTTTTTGGGAAAGTCCTAACTCAGGTAAATTGGAAATGTAAGGGTTTCATCGAAAACATGAAGACAATCATGCTTTTGAACTCTGCAACCGAAAGAAATGGCTTTTTGTACATGCCATTCTGAATTTCACTGCAAAATGCCCTTCTTTTCTGCTGTGTTGAAAGTTCAAAACACTTTAGGAAATAGAACGTGTTTGAAGAAGACTGATGCAGTGTGCGTTTTCCTGGATTTCAAGTGATTCGGGATACATACTCCTTGTTTTTTCCACATTGTCTAAGAAACAACATGAGGCTTGCAAGAGATTGAAAAAATGCATCCTAAAACTTATGCCTGCAGTGAAAACACACGTTTCTACAAAGACTTGGAAGGAGCAAGCAAAAGAATAGTGGCTGAGAGTTCTTTCAGAGAGAAACACACGTATTTCATCCTTCTGTAGAGACGGTTAGGGTTACGATTGGACCTAGGGTAGGGTTATGTTGAGGGCTAGGGTTAGAGATATGGTTAGGGTTACGATTGGACCTAGGGTTAGGGTTATGTTGAGGGCTAGGGTTAGAGAGAAGGTTAGGGTTACTTTTGGACCTAGGGTTAGGGTTATGTTGAGGGCTAGGGTTAGAGTTCCGGTTAGGGTTACACTTGAACCTAGGGTTAGGGTTATGTTGAGGGCTAGGCTTAGAGAGAAGGTTAGGGTTACAATTGGACCTAGGGTTAGGGTTATGTTGAGGGCTAGGGTTAGATACCCGGTTAGGGTTACGATTGGACCTAGGGTTAGGGTTATGTTGAGGGCTAGGGTTAGAGAGAAGTTTAGGGTTACTTTTGGACCTAGGGTTAGGGTTATGTTGAGGGCTAGGGTTAGAGATATGGGTAGGGTTACGATTGGACCTAGGGTTAGGGTTATGTTGAGGGCTAGGGTTAGAGATCCGGTTAGGGTTACGATTGGACCTAGGGTTAGGGTTATGTCGAGGGCTAGGGTTAGAGATCCGGTTAGGGTTACGATTGGACATAGGGTTAGGGTTATGTTGAGGGCTAGGGTTAGAGAGAAGGTTAGGGTTACTTTTGGATCTAGGGTTAGGGTTATGTTGAGGCCCAGGGTTTGAGATCTGGTTAGGGTTAGATTGGACCTAGGGTTAGGGTTATGTTGAGGGCTAGGGTTAGAGATTAGGTTAGTATTACGATTGGACCTAGGGTTAGGGTTATGTTTAGGGCTAGGGATACAGATCCGGTTAGGGTTAGGATTGGACCTAGGGTTAGTGTTATGTATAGGGCTAGGGTTAGAGATCAGGTTAGGGTTACGATTGGACCTAGGGTTAGGGTTATGTTGAGGGCTAGGGTTAGAGAGAAGGTTAGGGTTTCAATTGGACCTAGGGTTAGGGTTATGTTGAGGGCTAGGGTTAGAGATCCGGTTAGGGTTACTATTGGACGTAGGGTTAGGGTTATATTGAGGGCTAGGCTTAGAGATCCGGTTAGGGTTACGGTTGGACCTAGGGTTAGGGTTATGTTGAGGGCTAGGGTTAGAGATATGGTTAGGGTTACGATTGGACCTAGGGTTAGGGTTATGTTGAGGGCTAGGGTTAGAGATATGGTTAGGGTTACGATTGGACCTAGGGTTAGGGTTATGTTGAGGCCCAGGGTTTGAGATCTGGTTAGGGTTAGATTGGACCTAGGGTTAGGGTTATGTTGAGGGCTTGGGTTAGAGATCAGGTTAGTATTACGATTGGACCTAGGGTTAGGGTTATGTTTAGGGCTGGGGATACAGATCCGGTTAGGGTTACGGTTGGACCTAGGGTTAGGGTTATGTTGAGGGCTAGGGTTAGAGATCAGGTTAGGGTTAAGATTGGACCTAGGGTTATACTGATGTTGAGGGCTAGGGTATTCCAGCAGTGAAAACACACATTTCTATAAAGACTTTGAAGCAGCAAGCTAAAGCCTTGTGGCTGAGTGTTCTTTCATAGAGAAACATGCATTTCATCCTTCTGGAGTGAATTTTCATGCTGGAGTTCATATGCATTTTATACTGTGCAGAATGTAGCTACCTGCTGGGGGTTGTGTCATAGAAGCACCTTTTCTGCAGGAGCTTATTGGAACATTCATTGTTTGGCTAAGTTATTTAGGGTTGGTTTTGGAAGGTCTTTCAACCTTGGCCAAATCCCGCTTCGTACGCAAGTTTTTAATACCGCTGTTTCCAAGTGTCCACAAACAGCTGCTGCTTGAAACTGTCCACATGCACATCTCGTATACTGGGTGCTCGTTTCACTACCTGGATTTTGGTTTCCTCTTCTTTCTTTGAAATGACAAGTCTTCATTCAGCATTCTACACACACCTTGTACCAGCTTCAGTTTGAAGCATGTTGATGCTCTCAAAACTCTGTGTAACCTATGTAGAATGTGTTACTCTCCAGCACTGAATACACAACTTAGAGCTCCTTTCACCACAGGCACGCAAACACATCTTTTTGTGAAAGTCCTACTTCAGGTCCCTTGGAAATGTAAGGGTTTCATGGAGGACATGAAGTCAATCATGCTTTTGCACTCTACTACCAATAGAAATGACATCTTGTACATGCCTGACTGAGTTTCACTGCAAAATGCCCTTGTTTTCTGGTTTCTTGAATGTTCTCAACACATGAGGAGAAAGAGCGTGTTTGAGCAAGATCTATGCAGTGTGCGTTTCCCTAGATTTCAAGTGATTTGGGAAATATAATCCTTATTTTTCCACATTGTGAAAGAAACATGAGACTTGCAAGAGATTGAAAAAATGCATCCCAAAACGTACTCCAGCGGTGAAAGCACACGTTTCTACAAAGACTTTGAAGTAGCAAGTAAAAGCCAATGGCTGAGTGTCCTTTCTGAGAGAAACACATGCATTTCATCCTTCTGGAGTGAGTTTTCTTGCTGGAATTCATATGCATTTTGTACTGTGCAGAATGTAGCTACCTGCTCGGGGGTTGTGTCATAGATGCACCTTTCCTGTAGGAGCTTATTGGAACTTTCATTGTTTGGCTAAGTTATTTAGGGTTGGTTTTGGAAGGTCTTTCAACTTTGGCCAAATCCGCTTTGTACGAAAGTTTTTCACAGCCCTGTTTCCAAGTGTCCACAAAGAGCTGCTGCTTGAAAGTGTCCACATGCACATCTCCCATACTGGTGTGCTCGTTTCACTACCTGGATTTTGGTTTCCTCTTCTTTCTTTGAAATGACAAGTCTTCATTCAGCATGCTACACACAGCTTGTAGCAGTTTCAGTTTGAAGCATGTTGGTGCTCTCAAAACGCTGTGTATCCTGTGTAGAGTGTGTCACTCTACAGCACTGAATACACAACTTAGAGCTCCTTTCAACACAGACACGCAAACACGTCTTTTTGGGAAAGTCCTAACTCAGGTAAATTGGAAATGTAAGGGTTTCATCGAAAACATGAAGACAATCATGCTTTTGAACTCTGCAACCGAAAGAAATGGCTTTTTGTACATGCCATTCTGAATTTCACTGCAAAATGCCCTTCTTTTCTGCTGTGTTGAAAGTTCAAAACACTTTAGGAAATAGAACGTGTTTGAAGAAGACTGATGCAGTGTGCGTTTTCCTGGATTTCAAGTGATTCGGGATACATACTCCTTGTTTTTCCACATTGTCTAAGAAAGAACATGAGGCTTGCAAGAGATTGAAAAAATGCATCCTAAAACTTATGCCTGCAGTGAAAACACACGTTTCTACAAAGACTTGGAAGGAGCAAGCAAAAGAATAGTGGCTGAGAGTTCTTTCAGAGAGAAACACACGTATTTCATCCTTCTGTAGAGACGGTTAGGGTTACGATTGGACCTAGGGTAGGGTTATGTTGAGGGCTAGGGTTAGAGAGACGGTTAGGGTTACGATTGGACCTAGGGTTAGGGTTATGTTGAGGGCTAGGGTTAGAGAGAAGGTTAGGGTTACTTTTGGACCTAGGGTTAGGGTTATGTTGAGGGCTAGGGTTAGAGATATGGTTAGGGTTACGATTGGACCTAGGGTTAGGGTTATGTTGAGGGCTAGGGTTAGAGTTCCGGATAGGGTTACACTTGAACCTAGGGTTAGGGTTATGTTGAGGGGTAGGCTTAGAGAGAAGATTAGGGTTACAATTGGACCTAGGGTTAGGGTTATGTTGAGGGCTAGGGTTAGAGACCCGGTTAGGGTTACGATTGGACCTAGGGTTAGGGTTATGTTGAGGGCTAGGGTTAGAGAGAAGGTTAGGGTTACTTTTGGACCTAGGGTTAGGGTTATGTAGAGGGCTAGGGTTAGAGATATGGTTAGGGTTAAGATTGGACCTAGGGTTAGGGTTATGTTGAGGGCTAGCGTTACAGATCCGGTTAGGGTTACGATTGGACCTAGGGTTAGGGTTATGTTTAGGGCTAGGGTTAGAGATCCGGTTAGGGTTACTATTGGACGTAGGGTTAGGGTTATGTTGAGGGCTAGGGTTAGAGATCCGGTTAGTATTACGATTGGACCTAGGGTTAGGGTTATGTTGAGGGCTAGAGTTACAGATCCGGTTAGGGTTACGATTTGACCTAGGGTTAGGGTTATGTTTAGGGCTAGGGTTAGAGATCCGGTTAGGGTTACTATTGGACGTAGGGTTAGGGTTATGTTGAGGGCTAGGCTTAGAGATCCGGTTAGGGTTACGGTTGGACCTAGGGTTAGGGTTATGTTGAGGGCTAGGGTTAGAGATCAGGTTAGGGTTAAGATTCGACCTAGGGTTATAGTGATGTTGAGGGCTAGGGTATTCCAGCAGTGAAAACACACATTTCTATAAAGACTTTGAAGCAGCAAGCTAAAGCCTTGTGGCTGAGTGTTCTTTCATAGAGAAACATGCATTTCATCCTTCTGGAGTGAATTTTCATGCTGGAGTTCATATGCATTTTATACTGTGCAGAATGTAGCTACCTGCTGGGGGTTGTGTCATAGAAGCACCTATTCTGCAGGAGCTATTGGAACATTCATTGTTTGGCTAAGTTATTTAGGGTTGGTTTTGGAAGGTCTTTCAACCTTGGCCAAATCCCGCTTCGTACGCAAGTTTTTAATAGCGCTGTTTCCAAGTGTCCACAAAGAGCTGCTGCTTGAAACTGTCCACATGCACATCTCGTATACTGGTGTGCTCGTTTCACTACCTGGATTTTGGTTTCCTCTTCTTTCTTTGAAATGACAAGTCTTCATTCAGCATTCTACACACACCTTGTACCAGCTTCAGTTTGAAGCTTGTTGGTGCTCTCAAAACGCTGTGTAACCTACGTAGAGTGTGTTACTCTCCAGCACTGAATACACAACTTAGAGCTCCTTTCACCACAGACACGCAAACACATCTTTTTGTGAAAGTCCTACTTCAGGTCCCTTGGAAATGTAAGGGTTTCATGGAGAACATGAAGTCAATCATGCTTTTGCACTCTACTACCAATAGAAATGACCTCTTGTACATGCCTGACTGAGTTTCACTGCAAAATGCCCTTGTTTTCTGGTTTCTTGAATGTTCTCAACACATTAGGAGAAATAGCGTGTTTGAGCAAGATCGATGCAGTGTGCGTTTCCCTAGATTTCAAGTGATTTGGGAAATATAATCCTTATTTTTCCACATTGTGAAAGAAACATGAGGCTTGCAAGAGATTGAAAAAATGCATCCCAAAACGTACTCCAGCGGTGAAAGCACACGTTTCTGCAAAGACTTTGAAGTAGCAAGTAAAAGCCAATGGCTGAGTGTTCTTTCAGAGAGAAACATACGCATTTCATCCTTCTGGAGTGAATTTTCAGCCTGGAAATCATATGCATTTGTACCGTGCAGAATGTAACTACCTGCTCGGGGGTTGTGTCATAGAAGCAACTTTCCTGCAGGAGCTTATTGGAACATTCATTGTTTGGCTAACTTCTTTGGGTTGGTTTTGGAAGGTCTTTCAACTTTAGCCAAATCCGCTTTCTTACGAAATTTTTTCACAGCCCTGTTTCCAAGAGCCCACAAAGAACTGCTGCTTAAAACTCTCCACATGCACATCTCCCATACTGGTGTGCTCGTTTCACTACCTGGATTTTGGTTTCCTCTTCTTTCTTTGAAATTACAAGCCCTCTTTCTGCATGCTACACACACCTTGTAGCAGTTTCAGTTTGCAGCATATTGGTGCTCTTAAAACGCTGAGTAACCTGTGTAGAGTGTGTCAATCTCCAGCACTGAATACACAACTTAGAGCTCCTTTCACCACAGACACGCAAACACATCTTTTTGTAAAAGTCCTACTTCTTTACTCTTGGAAATGTAAGGGTTTCATCGAGAACTTGAAGTCAATCATGCTTTTGCACTCTGCAACCAATAGGAATGAACTCTTGTACATACCCGTCTGAATTTCAGTGCAAAATGCCCTTCTTTTCTGGTTTGTTGAAAGTTCACAACACATTAGGAGATAGAGCGTGTTTGAAGAAGACTGATGCAGTGTGCGTTTTCCTTTATTTCTTGTGATTTGGGAAACATAATCCGTGATTTTCCACATTGTCTAAGAAACAACATGAGGCTTGCAAGAGATTGAAACAATGCATCCTAAAACTTATTCCAGCAGTGAAAACACACGGTTCTACAAAGACTTGGAAGGAGCAAGCAAAAGAATAGTGGCTGAGTGTCCTTTCAGAGAGAAACACATGCATTTCATCCTTCTGGAGTGAGTTTTCTTGCTGGAATTCATATGCATTTTGTACTGTGCAGAATGTAGCTACCTGCTCGGGGGTTGTGTCATAGATGCACCTTTCCTGTAGGAGCTTATTGGAACTTTCATTGTTTGGCTAAGTTATTTAGGGTTGGTTTTGGAAGGTCTTTCAACTTTGGCCAAATCCGCTTTGTACGAAAGTTTTTCACAGCCCTGTTTCCAAGTGTCCACAAAGAGCTGCTGCTTGAAAGTGTCCACATGCACATCTCCCATACTGGTGTGCTCGTTTCACTACCTGGATTTTGGTTTCCTCTTCTTTCTTTGAAATGACAAGTCTTCATTCAGCATGCTACACACAGCTTGTAGCAGTTTCAGTTTGAAGCATGTTGGTGCTCTCAAAAGGCTGTGTATCCTGTGTAGAGTGTGTCACTCTACAGCACTGAATACACAACTTAGAGCTCCTTTCAACACAGACACGCAAACACGTCTTTTTGGGAAAGTCCTAACTCAGGTAAATTGGAAATGTAAGGGTTTCATCGAAAACATGAAGACAATCATGCTTTTGAACTCTGCAACCGAAAGAAATGGCTTTTTGTACATGCCATTCTGAATTTCACTGCAAAATGCCCTTCTTCTCTGGTTTGTGAAAGTTCAAAACACTTTAGGAAATAGAACGTGTTTGAAGAAGACTGATGCAGTGTGCGTTTTCCTGGATTTGAAGTGATTCGGGATACATACTCCTTGTTTTTCCACATTGTCTAAGAAACAATATGAGGCTTGCAAGAGATTGAAAAAATGCATCCTAAAACTTATGCCTGCAGTGAAAACACACGTTTCTACAAAGACTTGGAAGGCGCAAGCAAAAGAATAGTGGCTGCGAGTTCTTTCAGAGAGAAACACACGTATATCATCCTTCTGTAGAGACGGTTAGGGTTACGATTGGACCTAGGGTAGGGTTATGTTGAGGGCTAGGGTTAGAGAGACGGTTAGGGTTACGATTGGACCTAGGGTTACGGTTATGTTGAGGGCTAGGGTTAGAGAGAAGGTTAGGGTTACTTTTGGACCCAGGGTTAGGGTTATGTTGAGGGCTAGGGTTAGAGATCTGGTTAGGGTTACGATTGGACCTAGGGTTAGGGTTATGTTGAGGGCTAGGGTTAGAGAGAAGGTTAGGGTTTCAATTGGACCTAGGATTAGGGTTATGTTGAGGGCTAGGGTTACAGATCCGGTTAGGGTTACGATTGGACCTAGGGTTAGGGTTATGTTTAGGGCTAGGGTTAGAGATCCGGTTAGGGTTACTATTGGACGTAGGGTTAGGGTTATGTTGAGGGCTAGGGTTAGAGATCCGGTTAGTATTACGATTGGACCTAGGGTTAGGGTTATGTTGAGGGCTAGAGTTACAGATCCGGTTAGGGTTACGATTTGACCTAGGGTTAGGGTTATGTTTAGGGCTAGGGTTAGAGATCCGGTTAGGGTTACTATTGGACGTAGGGTTAGGGTTATGTTGAGGGCTAGGCTTAGAGATCCGGTTAGGGTTACGGTTGGACCTAGGGTTAGGGTTATGTTGAGGGCTAGGGTTAGAGATCAGGTTAGGGTTAAGATTCGACCTAGGGTTATAGTGATGTTGAGGGCTAGGGTATTCCAGCAGTGAAAACACACATTTCTATAAAGACTTTGAAGCAGCAAGCTAAAGCCTTGTGGCTGAGTGTTCTTTCATAGAGAAACATGCATTTCATCCTTCTGGAGTGAATTTTCATGCTGGAGTTCATATGCATTTTATACTGTGCAGAATGTAGCTACCTGCTGGGGGTTGTGTCATAGAAGCACCTTTTCTGCAGGAGCTTATTGGAACATTCATTGTTTGGCTAAGTTATTTAGGGTTGGTTTTGGAAGGTCTTTCAACCTTGGCCAAATCCCGCTTCGTACGCAAGTTTTTAATAGCGCTGTTTCCAAGTGTCCACAAAGAGCTGCTGCTTGAAACTGTCCACATGCACATCTCGTATACTGGTGTGCTCGTTTCACTACCTGGATTTTGGTTTCCTCTTCTTTCTTTGAAATGACAAGTCTTCATTCAGCATTCTACACACACCTTGTACCAGCTTCAGTTTGAAGCTTGTTGGTGCTCTCAAAACGCTGTGTAACCTATGTAGAGTGTGTTACTCTCCAGCACTGAATACACAACTTAG
The DNA here is from genome assembly GCF_054644295.1 of Miniopterus natalensis. Lineage (NCBI taxonomy): Eukaryota > Metazoa > Chordata > Mammalia > Chiroptera > Miniopteridae > Miniopterus > Miniopterus natalensis. The sequence continues at coordinate 1,582,395 of NC_142085.1, read as the reverse complement.
AGCTCCTTTCACCACAGACACGCAAACACATCTTTTTGTGAAAGTCCTACTTCAGGTCCCTTGGAAATGTAAGGGTTTCATGGAGAACATGAAGTCAATCATGCTTTTGCACTCTACTACCAATAGAAATGACCTCTTGTACATGCCTGACTGAGTTTCACTGCAAAATGCCCTTGTTTTCTGGTTTCTTGAATGTTCTCAACACATTAGGAGAAAGAGCGTGTTTGAGCAAGATCGATGCAGTGTGCGTTTCCCTAGATTTCAAGTGATTTGGGAAATATAATCCTTATTTTTCCACATTGTGAAAGAAACATGAGGCTTGCAAGAGATTGAAAAAATGCATCCCAAAACGTACTCCAGCGGTGAAAGCACACGTTTCTGCAAAGACTTTGAAGTAGCAAGTAAAAGCCAATGGCTGAGTGTTCTTTCAGAGAGAAACATACACATTTCATCCTTCTGGAGTGAATTTTCAGCCTGGAAATCATATGCATTTGTACCGTGCAGAGTGTAACTACCTGCTCGGGGGTTGTGTCATAGAAGCAACTTTCCTGCAGGAGCTTATTGGAACATTCATTGTTTGGCTAACTTCTTTGGGTTGGTTTTGGAAGGTCTTTCAACTTTAGCCAAATCCGCTTTCTTACGAAATTTTTTCACAGCCCTGTTTCCAAGAGCCCACAAAGAACTGCTGCTTAAAACTCTCCACATGCACATCTCCCATACTGGTGTGCTCGTTTCACTACCTGGATTTTGGTTTCCTCTTCTTTCTTTGAAATTACAAGCCCTCTTTCTGCATGCTACACACACCTTGTAGCAGTTTCAGTTTGCAGCATATTGGTGCTCTTAAAACGCTGAGTAACCTGTGTAGAGTGTGTCAATCTCCAGCACTGAATACACAACTTAGAGCTCCTTTCACCACAGACACGCAAACACATCTTTTTGTAAAAGTCCTACTTCTTTACTCTTGGAAATGTAAGGGTTTCATCGAGAACTTGAAGTCAATCATGCTTTTGCACTCTGCAACCAATAGGAATGAACTCTTGTACATACCCGTCTGAATTTCAGTGCAAAATGCCCTTCTTTTCTGGTTTGTTGAAAGTTCACAACACATTAGGAGATAGAGCGTGTTTGAAGAAGACTGATGCAGTGTGCGTTTTCCTTTATTTCTTGTGATTTGGGAAACATAATCCGTGATTTTCCACATTGTCTAAGAAACAACATGAGGCTTGCAAGAGATTGAAACAATGCATCCTAAAACTTATTCCAGCAGTGAAAACACACGGTTCTCCAAAGACTTGGAAGGAGCAAGCAAAAGAATAGTGGCTGAGTGTCCTTTCAGAGAGAAACACATGCATTTCATCCTTCTGGAGTGAGTTTTCTTGCTGGAATTCATATGCATTTTGTACTGTGCAGAATGTAGCTACCTGCTCGGGGGTTGTGTCATAGATGCACCTTTCCTGTAGGAGCTTATTGGAACTTTCATTGTTTGGCTAAGTTATTTAGGGTTGGTTTTGGAAGGTCTTTCAACTTTGGCCAAATCCGCTTTGTACGAAAGTTTTTCACAGCCCTGTTTCCAAGTGTCCACAAAGAGCTGCTGCTTGAAAGTGTCCACATGCACATCTCCCATACTGGTGTGCTCGTTTCACTACCTGGATTTTGGTTTCCTCTTCTTTCTTTGAAATGACAAGTCTTCATTCAGCATGCTACACACAGCTTGTAGCAGTTTCAGTTTGAAGCATGTTGGTGCTCTCAAAAGGCTGTGTATCCTGTGTAGAGTGTGTCACTCTACAGCACTGAATACACAACTTAGAGCTCCTTTCAACACAGACACGCAAACACGTCTTTTTGGGAAAGTCCTAACTCAGGTAAATTGGAAATGTAAGGGTTTCATCGAAAACATGAAGACAATCATGCTTTTGAACTCTGCAACCGAAAGAAATGGCTTTTTGTACATGCCATTCTGAACTTCACTGCAAAATGCCCTTCTTCTCTGGTTTGTGAAAGTTCAAAACACTTTAGGAAATAGAACGTGTTTGAAGAAGACTGATGCAGTGTGCGTTTTCCTGGATTTCAAGTGATTCGGGATACATACTCCTTGTTTTTCCACATTGTCTAAGAAACAATATGAGGCTTGCAAGAGATTGAAAAAATGCATCCTAAAACTTATGCCTGCAGTGAAAACACACGTTTCTACAAAGACTTGGAAGGAGCAAGCAAAAGAATAGTGGCTGCGAGTTCTTTCAGAGAGAAACACACGTATTTCATCCTTCTGTAGAGACGGTTAGGGTTACGATTGGACCTAGGGTAGGGTTATGTTGAGGGCTAGGGTTAGAGAGAAGGTTAGGGTTACGATTGGACCTAGGGTTACGGTTATGTTGAGGGCTAGGGTTAGAGAGAAGGTTAGGGTTACTTTTGGACCCAGGGTTAGGGTTATGTTGAGGGCTAGGGTTAGAGATATGGTTAGGGTTACGATTGGACCTAGGGTTAGGGTTATGTTGAGGGCTAGGGTTAGAGTTCCGGTTAGGGTTACACTTGAACCTAGGGTTAGCGTAACGTTGAGGGCTAGGCTTAGAGAGAAGGTTAGGGTTACAATTGGACCTAGGGTTAGGGTTATGTTGAGGGCTAGGGTTAGAGATCCGGTTAGGGTTACGATTGGACCTAGGGTTAGGGTTATGTTGAGGGCTAGGGTTAGAGATCCGGTTAGGTTTACGATTGGACCTAGGGTTAGGGTTATGTTGAGGGCTAGGATTAGAGATCATGTTAGTATTACGATTGGACCTAGGGTTAGGCTTCTGTTGAGGGCTAGGGTTAGAGAGAAGGTTAGGGTTACTTTTGGACCTAGGGTTAGGGTTATGTTGAGGGCTAGGGTTAGAGAGAAGGTTAGGGTTACAATTGGACCTAGGGTTAGGGTTATGTTGAGGGCTAGGGTTAGAGATCCGGTTAGGGTTACGATTGCACCTAGGGTTAGGGTTATGTTGAGGGCTAGGATTAGAGATCATGTTAGTATTACGATTGGTCATAGGGTTAGGGTTATGTTGAGGGCTAGGGTTAGAGAGAAGGTTAGGGTTACTTTTGGACCTAGGGTTAGGGTTATGTTGAGGGCTAGGGTTAGAGATATGGTTAGGGTTACGATTGGACCTAGGGTTAGGGTTATGTTGAGGGCAAGGTTTAGAGATCCGGTTAGGGTTACGATTGGACCTAGGGTTAGGGTTATGTTGAGGGCTAGGGTTAGAAATCCGGTTAGGGTTACGATTGGACCTAGGGTTAGGGTTATGTTGAGGCCCAGGGTTTGAGATCTGGTTAGGGTTAGATTGGACCTAGGGTTAGGGTTATGTTGAGGGCTAGGGTTAGAGATCAGGTTAGTATTACGATTGGACCTAAGATTAAGGTTATGTTGAGGGCTAGGGTTCAGATCCGGTTAGGGTTACAATTGGACCTAGGGTTAGCGTAACGTTGAGGGCTAGGGTTAGAGAGACGGTTAGGGTTACGATTGGACCTAGGGTTAGGGTTATGTTGAGGGCTAGGGTTAGAGATATGGTTAGGGTTATGATTGGACCTAGGGTTAGGGTTATGTATAGGGCTAGGGTTAGAGATCAGGTTAGGGTTACGATTGGACCTAGGGTTAGGGTTATGTTGAGGGCTAGGGTTAGAGAGAAGTTTCGGGTTTCAATTGGACCTAGGGTTGGGTTTATGTTGAGGGCTAGGGTTAGAGATCCGGTTAGTATTACGATTGGACCTAGGGTTAGGGTTATGTTGAGGGCTAGAGTTACAGATCCGGTTAGGGTTACGATTTGACCTAGGGTTAGGGTTATGTTTAGGGCTAGGGTTAGAGATCCGGTTGGGGTTACTATTGGACGTAGGGTTAGGGATATGTTGAGGGCTAGGCTTAGAGATCCGGTTAGGGTTACGGTTGGACCTAGGGTTAGGGTTATGTTGAGGGCTAGGGTTAGAGAGAAGGTTAGGGTTACTTTTGGACCTAGGGTTAGGGTTATGTTGAGGGCTAGGGTTAGAGATATGGTTAGGGTTACGATTGGACCTAGGGTTAGGGTTATGTTGAGGGCTAGGGTTAGAGAGAAGGGTAGGGTTACAATTGGACCTAGGGTTAGGGTTATGTTGAGGGCTAGGGTTAGAGATGAGGTTAGGGTTACGATTGCACCTAGGGTTAGGGTTATGTTGAGGGCTAGGATTAGAGATCATGTTAGTATTACGATTGGTCATAGGGTTAGGGTTATGTTGAGGGCTAGGGTTAGAGAGAAGGTTAGGGTTACTTTTGGACCTAGGGTTAGGGTTATGTTGAGGGCTAGGGTTAGAGATATGGTTAGGGTTACGATTGGACCTAGGGTTAGGGTTATGTTGAGGGCAAGGTTTAGAGATCCGGTTAGGGTTACTATTGGACGTAGGGTTAGGGTTATGTTGAGGGCTAGGGTTAGAGATCCGGTTAGTATTACGATTGGACCTAGGGTTAGGGCTAGAGTTACAGATCCGGTTAGGGTTACGATTTGACCTAGGGTTAGGGTTATGTTTAGGGCTAGGGTTAGAGATCCGGTTAGGGTTACTATTGGACGTAGGGTTAGGGTTATGTTGAGGGCTAGGCTTAGAGATCCGGTTAGGGTTACGGTTGGACCTAGGGTTAGGGTTATGTTGAGGGCTAGGGTTAGAGATCAGGTTAGGGTTAAGATTGGACCTAGGGTTATAGTGATGTTGAGGGCTAGGGTATTCCAGCAGTGAAAACACACATTTCTATAAAGACTTTGAAGCAGCAAGCTAAAGCCTTGTGGCTGAGTGTTCTTTCATAGAGAAACATGCATTTCATCCTTCTGGAGTGAATTTTCATGCTGGAGTTCATATGCATTTTATACTGTGCAGAATGTAGCTACCTGCTGGGGGTTGTGTCATAGAAGCACCTTTTCTGCAGGAGCTTATTGGAACATTCATTGTTTGGCTAAGTTATTTAGGGTTGGTTTTGGAAGGTCTTTCAACCTTGGCCAAATCCCGCTTCGTACGCAAGTTTTTAATACCGCTGTTTCCAAGTGTCCACAAACAGCTGCTGCTTGAAACTGTCCACATGCACATCTCGTATACTGGTGTGCTCGTTTCACTACCTGGATTTTGGTTTCCTCTTCTTTCTTTGAAATGACAAGTCTTCATTCAGCATTCTACACACACCTTGTACCAGCTTCAGTTTGAAGCATGTTGGTGCTCTCAAAACGCTGTGTAACCTATGTAGAGTGTGTTACTCTCCAGCACTGAATACACAACTTAGAGCTCCTTTCACCACAGACACGCAAACACATCTTTTTGTGAAAGTCCTACTTCAGGTCCCTTGGAAATGTAAGGGTTTCATGGAGAACATGAAGTCAATCATGCTTTTGCACTCTACTACCAATAGAAATGACCTCTTGTACATGCCTGACTGAGTTTCACTGCAAAATGCCCTTGTTTTCTGGTTTCTTGAATGTTCTCAACACATTAGGAGAAAGAGCGTGTTTGAGCAAGATCTATGCAGTGTGCGTTTCCCTAGATTTCAAGTGATTTGGGAAATATAATCCTTATTTTTCCACATTGTGAAAGAAACATGAGGCTTGCAAGAGATTGAAAAAATGCATCCCAAAACGTACTCCAGCGGTGAAAGCACACGTTTCTACAAAGACTTTGAAGTAGCAAGTAAAAGCCAATGGCTGAGTGTTCTTTCAGAGAGAAACATACACATTTCATCCTTCTGGAGTGAATTTTCAGCCTGGAATTCATATGCATTTGTACCGTGCAGAATGTAACTACCTGCTCGGGGGTTGTGTCATAGAAGCAACTTTCCTGCAGGAGCTTATTGGAACATTCATTGTTTGGCTAACTTCTTTGGGTTGGTTTTGGAAGGTCTTTCAACTTTAGCCAAATCCGCTTTCTTACGAAATTTTTTCACAGCCCTGTTTCCAAGAGCCCACAAAGAACTGCTGCTTAAAACTCTCCACATGCACATCTCCCATACTGGTGTGCTCGTTTCATTACCTGGATTTTGGTTTCCTCTTCTTTCTTTGAAATTACAAGCCCTCTTTCTGCATGCTACACACACCTTGTAGCAGTTTCAGTTTGCAGCATATTGGTGCTCTTAAAACGCTGAGTAACCTGTGTAGAGTGTGTCAATCTCCAGCACTGAATACACAACTTAGAGCTCCTTTCACCACAGACAGGCAAACACATCTTTTTGTAAAAGCCCTACGTCTTTACTCTTGGAAATGTAAGGGTTTCATCGAGAACTTGAAGTCAATCATGCTTCTGCACTCTGCAACCAATAGGAATGAACCCTTGTACATACCCGTCTGAATTTCAGTGCAAAATGCCCTTCTTTTCTGGTTTGTTGAAAGTTCACAACACATTAGGAGATAGAGCGTGTTTGAAGAAGACTGATGCAGTGTGCGTTTTCCTTTATTTCTTGTGATTTGGGAAACATAATCCGTGATTTTCCACATTGTCTAAGAAACAACATGAGGCTTGCAAGAGATTGAAACAATGCATCCTAAAACTTATTCCAGCAGTGAAAACACACGGTTCTACAAAGACTTGGAAGGAGCAAGCAAAAGAATAGTGGCTGAGTGTCTTTTCAGAGAGAAACACATGCATTTCATCCTTCTGGAGTGAGTTTTCTTGCTGGACTTCATATGCATTTTGTACTGTGCAGAATGTAGCTACCTGCTCGGGGGTTGTGTCATAGATGCACCTTTCCTGTAGGAGCTTATTGGAACTTTCATTGTTTGGCTAAGTTATTTAGGGTTGGTTTTGGAAGGTCTTTCAACTTTGGCCAAATCCGCTTTGTACGAAAGTTTTTCACAGCCCTGTTTCCAAGTGTCCACAAAGAGCTGCTGCTTGAAAGTGTCCACATGCACATCTCCCATACTGGTGTGCTCGTTTCACTACCTGGATTTTGGTTTCCTCTTCTTTCTTTGAAATGACAAGTCTTCATTCAGCATGCTACACACAGCTTGTAGCAGTTTCAGTTTGAAGCATGTTGGTGCTCTCAAAACGTTGTGTATCCTGTGTAGAGTGTGTCACTCTACAGCACTGAATACACAACTTAGAGCTCCTTTCAACACAGACACGCAAACACGTCTTTTTGGGAAAGTCCTAACTCAGGTAAATTGGAAATGTAAGGGTTTCATCGAAAACATGAAGACAATCATGCTTTTGAACTCTGCAACCGAAAGAAATGGCTTTTTGTACATGCCATTCTGAATTTCACTGCAAAATGCCCTTCTTTTCTGGTTTGTTGAAAGTTCAAAACACTTTAGGAAATAGAACGTGTTTGAAGAAGACTGATGCAGTGTGCGTTTTCCTGGATTTCAAGTGATTCGGGATACATACTCCTTGTTTTTCCACATTGTCTAAGAAACAACATGAGGCTTGCAAGAGATTGAAAAAATGCATCCTAAAACTTATGCCTGCAGTGAAAACACACGTTTCTACAAAGACTTGGAAGGAGCAAGCAAAAGAATAGTGGCTGAGAGTTCTTTCAGAGAGAAACACACGTATTTCATCCTTCTGTAGAGACGGTTAGGGTTACGATTGGACCTAGGGTAGGGTTATGTTGAGGGCTAGGGTTAGAGAGACGGTTAGGGTTACGATTGGACCTAGGGTTAGGCTTATGTTGAGGGCTAGGGTTAGAGAGAAGGTTAGGGTTACTTTTGGACCTAGAGTTAGGGTTATGTTGAGGGCTAGGGTTAGAGATATGGTTAGGGTTACGATTGGACCTAGGGTTAGGGTTATGTTGAGGGCTAGGGTTAGAGAGAAGGTTAGGGTTACTTTTGGACCTAGGGTTAGGGTTATGTTGAGGGCTAGGGTTAGAGATATGGTTAGGGTTACGATTGGACCTAGGGTTAGGGTTATGTTGAGGGCTAGGGTTAGAGAGAAGGTTAGGGTTACAATTGGACCTAGGGTTAGGGTTATGTTGAGGGCTAGGGTTAGAGATCCGGTTAGGGTTACGATTGCACCTAGGGTTAGGGTTATGTTGAGGGCTAGGATTAGAGATCATGTTAGTATTACGATTGGTCATAGGGTTAGGGTTATGTTGAGGGCTAGGGTTAGAGAGAAGGTTAGGGTTACTTTTGGACCTAGGGTTAGGGTTATGTTGAGGGCTAGGGTTAGAGATATGGTTAGGGTTACGATTGGACCTAGGGTTAGGGTTATGTTGAGGGCAAGGTTTAGAGATCCGGTTAGGGTTACGATTGGACCTAGGGTTAGGGTTATGTTGAGGGCTAGGGTTAGAAATCCGGTTAGGGTTACGATTGGACCTAGGGTTAGGGTTATGTTGAGGCCCAGGGTTTGAGATCTGGTTAGGGTTAGATTGGACCTAGGGTTAGGGTTATGTTGAGGGCTAGGGTTAGAGATCAGGTTAGTATTACGATTGGACCTAAGATTAAGGTTATGTTGAGGGCTAGGGTTCAGATCCGGTTAGGGTTACAATTGGACCTAGGGTTAGCGTAACGTTGAGGGCTAGGGTTAGAGAGACGGTTAGGGTTACGATTGGACCTAGGGTTAGGGTTATGTTGAGGGCTAGGGTTAGAGATATGGTTAGGGTTATGATTGGACCTAGGGTTAGGGTTATGTATAGGGCTAGGGTTAGAGATCAGGTTAGGGTTACGATTGGACCTAGGGTTAGGGTTATGTTGAGGGCTAGGGTTAGAGAGAAGTTTCGGGTTTCAATTGGACCTAGGGTTGGGGTTATGTTGAGGGCTAGGGTTAGAGATCCGGTTAGTATTACGATTGGACCTAGGGTTAGGGTTATGTTGAGGGCTAGAGTTACAGATCCGGTTAGGGTTACGATTTGACCTAGGGTTAGGGTTATGTTTAGGGCTAGGGTTAGAGATCCGGTTGGGGTTACTATTGGACGTAGGGTTAGGGATATGTTGAGGGCTAGGCTTAGAGATCCGGTTAGGGTTACGGTTGGACCTAGGGTTAGGGTTATGTTGAGGGCTAGGGTTAGAGAGAAGGTTAGGGTTACTTTTGGACCTAGGGTTAGGGTTATGTTGAGGGCTAGGGTTAGAGATATGGTTAGGGTTACGATTGGACCTAGGGTTAGGGTTATGTTGAGGGCTAGGGTTAGAGAGAAGGTTAGGGTTACAATTGGACCTAGGGTTAGGGTTATGTTGAGGGCTAGGGTTAGAGATGAGGTTAGGGTTACGATTGCACCTAGGGTTAGGGTTATGTTGAGGGCTAGGATTAGAGATCATGTTAGTATTACGATTGGTCATAGGGTTAGGGTTATGTTGAGGGCTAGGGTTAGAGAGAAGGTTAGGGTTACTTTTGGACCTAGGGTTAGGGTTATGTTGAGGGCTAGGGTTAGAGATATGGTTAGGGTTACGATTGGACCTAGGGTTAGGGTTATGTTGAGGGCAAGGTTTAGAGATCCGGTTAGGGTTACTATTGGACGTAGGGTTAGGGTTATGTTGAGGGCTAGGGTTAGAGATCCGGTTAGTATTACGATTGGACCTAGGGTTAGGGCTAGAGTTACAGATCCGGTTAGGGTTACGATTTGACCTAGGGTTAGGGTTATGTTTAGGGCTAGGGTTAGAGATCCGGTTAGGGTTACTATTGGACGTAGGGTTAGGGTTATGTTGAGGGCTAGGCTTAGAGATCCGGTTAGGGTTACGGTTGGACCTAGGGTTAGGGTTATGTTGAGGGCTAGGGTTAGAGATCAGGTTAGGGTTAAGATTGGACCTAGGGTTATAGTGATGTTGAGGGCTAGGGTATTCCAGCAGTGAAAACACACATTTCTATAAAGACTTTGAAGCAGCAAGCTAAAGCCTTGTGGCTGAGTGTTCTTTCATAGAGAAACATGCATTTCATCCTTCTGGAGTGAATTTTCATGCTGGAGTTCATATGCATTTTATACTGTGCAGAATGTAGCTACCTGCTGGGGGTTGTGTCATAGAAGCACCTTTTCTGCAGGAGCTTATTGGAACATTCATTGTTTGGCTAAGTTATTTAGGGTTGGTTTTGGAAGGTCTTTCAACCTTGGCCAAATCCCGCTTCGTACGCAAGTTTTTAATACCGCTGTTTCCAAGTGTCCACAAACAGCTGCTGCTTGAAACTGTCCACATGCACATCTCGTATACTGGTGTGCTCGTTTCACTACCTGGATTTTGGTTTCCTCTTCTTTCTTTGAAATGACAAGTCTTCATTCAGCATTCTACACACACCTTGTACCATCTTCAGTTTGAAGCATGTTGGTGCTCTCAAAACGCTGTGTAACCTATGTAGAGTGTGTTACTCTCCAGCACTGAATACACAACTTAGAGCTCCTTTCACCACAGACACGCAAACACATCTTTTTGTGAAAGTCCTACTTCAGGTCCCTTGGAAATGTAAGGGTTTCATGGAGAACATGAAGTCAATCATGCTTTTGCACTCTACTACCAATAGAAATGACCTCTTGTACATGCCTGACTGAGTTTCACTGCAAAATGCCCTTGTTTTCTGGTTTCTTGAATGTTCTCAACACATTAGGAGAAAGAGCGTGTTTGAGCAAGATCTATGCAGTGTGCGTTTCCCTAGATTTCAAGTGATTTGGGAAATATAATCCTTAGTTTTCCACATTGTGAAAGAAACATGAGGCTTGCAAGAGATTGAAAAAATGCATCCCAAAACGTACTCCAGCGGTGAAAGCACACGTTTCTACAAAGACTTTGAAGTAGCAAGTAAAAGCCAATGGCTGAGTGTTCTTTCAGAGAGAAACATACACATTTCATCCTTCTGGAGTGAATTTTCAGCCTGGAATTCATATGCATTTGTACCGTGCAGAATGTAACTACCTGCTCGGGGGTTGTGTCATAGAAGCAACTTTCCTGCAGGAGCTTATTGGAACATTCATTGTTTGGCTAACTTCTTTGGGTTGGTTTTGGAAGGTCTTTCAACTTTAGCCAAATCCGCTTTCTTACGAAATTTTTTCACAGCCCTGTTTCCAAGAGCCCACAAAGAACTGC